>NC_082733.1:11661079-11965484 GCF_030144855.1 Hypanus sabinus | reverse complement strand
CTCTCTCTCCCCCCTCTCTCTCCCCACTCACTCTCTCCCCCACTCTCTCTCCCCACTCTCTCTCCCCCCTCTCTCTCCCCACCTCTCTCTCCCCACCTCACTCTCCCCACCTCACTCTCCCCACCTCTCTCCCCACCACTCTCCTCCCCACCACTCTCTCCCCCACCACTCTCTCCCCACCACTCTCTCCCCACCTCTCTCCCCACCTCTCTCTCCCCACCTCTCCCCCACCTCTCTCTCCCCACCCTCTCTCTCCCCACCTCTCCCACCTCTCCCCACCTCTCTCCCCCCACCTCTCTCCCCACCTCTCTCACCCACCTCTCTCCCACTCCCACTCTCTCCCCACCTCTCTCCCCACCACCTCCACTCTCCCCACCTCTCTCTCCCCACCTCTCTCCCCCACCACCTCTCCCCACCTCACTCCCACCTCTCTCTCCCCACCTCTCTCCCCACCACTCTCTCCCCACCTCTCTCTCCCCCACCTCTCTCTCCCCACCTCTCTCTCCCCACCTCTCTCTCCCCACCTCTCTCTCCCCACCTCTCTCTCCCCACCTCTCCCCACCTCTCCCCACCTCTCTCTCTCCCCACCTCTCTCTCCCCACCTCTCTCTCCCCACCTCTCTCTCCCCACCTCTCTCTCCCCACCTCTCTCTCCCACCTCTCTCTCCCACCTCTCTCTCCCACCTCTCTCTCCCCACCTCTCTCTCCCCACCTCTCTCTCCCCACCTCTCTCTCCCCACCTCTCTCTCCCACCTCTCTCCCCACCTCTCTCTCCCCACCTCTCTCCCCACCTCTCTCTCCCCACCTCTCTCCCCACCTCTCTCCCCACCTCTCTCCCACCTCTCTCTCCCCACCTCTCTCTCCCCACCTCTCTCTCCCCACCTCTCTCCCCCACCTCTCTCTCCCCACCTCTCTCTCCCCACCTCTCTCTCCCCACCTCTCTCTCCCCACCTCTCTCTCCCCACCTCTCTCTCCCCACCTCTCTCTCCCCACCTCTCTCTCCCCACCTCTCTCTCTCCCCACCTCTCTCTCCCCACCTCTCTCTCTCCCCACCTCTCTCTCTCCCCACCTCTCTCTCTCCCACCTCTCTCTCTCCCACCTCTCTCTCCCCACCTCTCTCTCCCCCTCCCCTCCCTCCTTACCTCCTTATCTCTAGTATCACTAGGCTCTGTGTGAATCTTGCTCTGACAATCCCCACCTCCCAGGAATCAGTCAGTGAAGCTTTCCTGCACTCCCTCCAAGGCAAAAGAAAGAAAATTACATAAAAAGCAAGGAAAATAAGTCACAATTTTCATGTCTTCTAGAAGTACCAAATGTTTTGGAGAGAATGAAATATTTAGAAGCAAATTCAATGTTACAGGTAACTTTCTGTCCGTTCCGCTGCTGGCAATAAGCAGCAATGATGGTCCTCCATCTGACTCTTCATATCGTCACACATAGCTGTAGAAGGACTCTTCATTGCTGTTTCTGTAACAGTTTTTTTGAGTCCGGGTTGTTAGCCCTGAGTTGAACCCCTGAACCTGGAGTACCGGTGAACCACTCTTAGTCTGGCCTCTACCCTTTGACCTTTTTGGCATAGGTGACCCTACCAAGAGCCAAAGCACAGGGCCCTGACTCCAGACAACTTCATTCTCCGGGTCTTTGAGGCAGGCAAGCCTCCATGATGACAAGGCTGAGATCCGCCTGGTAACTTTTACTGATAACAAGCACCCATAAGGCCTTACTTCAGGACAGCACTATGCTGTAGCTCGTAAAGCTTCCGCCTCACAATGCCAGAGACCTGGTTCAGCACTGACATCTGTTGCCTGTCTGTAGTCTGCATGTTCTCCCTGTGACCCAGGGTTATCTCTGAATCCTGTGATTTCATTCCACATTCCAAAACAAGACAGGTTTGTCTACTAAACTACCCCTAGTGTGTAGGCGAATGGTAGAATTGGGGTGGTAAGGGGGAGCTGATGGGAGTGTGGATAGAATAAAATTGCTTAGGGTAGGATTAGTGTAAAAATGACTCCCGGATCGTTGACATGTTCCTGTCTCATTGGGTCAACGGGTCTGTGTTCATGATGTGTCTGTCTGTGGCGATGACAAACTACAATGTGATATTGAGTTAAAAGTTTGTTTTTCGTCTTCTACGTCGGGTGTTGATAGTTAAGCAGAACGCCAGCAATAAGTTAGAACAGTGCTAATAGCGAGGCCCCGGATTAATGTCTCCTTTGCAAGATTGCCCCTCTGGTAGACCAGCCCGCACAGGAATATTGACCAGATTTGTCTACGTGCCGCAGCCTTGGGGTGAGGCCAGACCCCGAATCCTCGGGTGCTGAGGTACAGAAGCAAATCAAGAGACTCAGCCGTTGCTTCAGGACAGAATTAGAGAAATAGTGGAAAAGGGACTTGCATGTAATCAGTTTAAATGATGTGTGTGTGTGTGTGTGTGTGCTAGTGATTGTGTCATTTTGTATATTTGATTTGATGACATGTTTTGGTGAAATGAGGGAGGGAAAGCTATTTCTGTTCAGGCAGCAATCAGTCGAGCATTCTCTCCAAACAGAAAAAGTCCAGGCCAACTTGGTCCTGACTACAGATGTACTATTCAGTAATGTACAATCCCAAGAGTACCTCAGTTTTGCTTTTAGATCCTGGGAGAGTCTGACGATATCTGAGCACCAAAACAGAGTGCCTCAGTTTGATCTTGGTCTCTGATAGCTTGATCGTAACTGTAGCATCCATGTCAGCCTCCGTCTAATTCAAATCAATGAGTGTGACCAAGGGATTTGAATACTGCCGATCCTAATTTGCAGCCGGGGTGAGCGGCACCACAAGGCTGCTGCTCTATCTGAGGCAGCCAGGCACCACGGCAAAGAGGAAGAGATTTATCACAGTACCTTTACCCTTGAGCTGCAGCGGAGGCTTGGATTTCACAGCAGCAGGGTGATAGATGGGAAATCAGCGCCGAGGTGAACTAACCACAACATCTCCAGACAAAGAGTAAACATGTGATGAGCTTCTGGCTGAGGCTTAGCAGAGTAGCGCACGGGGGAGCTCTTATTGTATCCGATCTCCAGCGCGAGGCCGAGGACCCTTGTATATCAGGAATACTTTGCAAAAATCACCATGGATATAGTATAGCGTGGCTGCTAATGTGCTTCATTAATCCGGATATACAGGGCGGGGTTTGTGAACTGAATCACAGATGTGACAAGGTTAGTGTTCTGTGTGGAAGCGGTAAAATAATGAAAATATAACAGGACATTTTGAAGTTGGAGAAGATTTAATTAATGATGGTCATCAACAGAAATTTGAATAAAATGTATTATTCATTGTGCGTATACTGTCAAGTTCCAGCATTCTTTTCGTTGCCCGTTTAAAGTTGCTTTTCACTTTATAACCACCGTAGCGACAGTCAGAATTTTGAACTGTAATATGATTTGAGCTTTGCATGTATTTTGTAAATAGGCAAGTGACGAGGGGCTGTGTGTCAGAAGGGGAGCTGGAAGGCTCACAGTTGCGCATGTGCTTTGCAATGTTACAGCAGGGTCTCTGTGGCTTGGACTGGATGAATAATTAATAGACCTGTATTGTTGGCTCTGCTGCTTGAGTACTGTGCTGTGCTCAGCTCACTGGGCTCGATTGAATTCCTTTGCCTATTGGGAAAGAAAATTCCCAACAAATGTTTACTGTTAGGCCATACTCTTAGGCAAGAGCTAAAGCTATTAAGCACATTAGGACATTTTATCCTAAATTTGAAGAGTTCGGTGTTTAAAATCCTTTCCATGTTTACAGTCAGTGATAGGGATTTGATTGTAGGCAAAATAACACAGAGGCTCTTAATTATTATTGCAATAACCATCAGAGATAACAAAGAAATTGTGACAAGATATTTTTTATCTGAAAGCTGGAGTTGCTGAAAATCTGAAACAAGAACAGGACATGCTGGAAACATTTCAGACCCTACTATCAATTTAGCTCTTTCCACGGATAATGCCAGACCTGAATATTTCTGTTTTGACTTCAAAGAACGAGCTGCCTCTTGTAAACATTCCCTTTCAGAGACTTTCTGTGATTAGTAAACCAATCCTCGATAACCAGGAAGTCGAGCAAGAAATAATTGATCTAATGGTTATGATTCATTGTTATAATCAACATTACTAATAATGATACATATATGATAATATTGTAACTGAAACTATCAAGCAAAGAATGCAAAAGGTCTTGGGTTGTGGATTACTTATTTACACTCCATTTCTGTGGTTTCTGAGGTGGATGATGAGGACAATGTGGGATGGACAGGTGGTGCTCGATACCTGAGCGTTGTTTGAAATCCGCTGTACTGCTTTTCCTCTTTCTATTGGACTTCTGCCTGCTTCTGTCAGAGGTACTTGGGTGTTTGGTGCCTTCCTGGACGCTGTTCCATTTTGAGTGCTCATTGGTTAGGGTGAGAGTGACCAATATTCTGGAATGGAAGACGCGAAGGTTGAACACTTTCCCACTCTAGCTGCTGGAAGCGAGGAGAAGTGTGGTGAAGAAGGCTGTGGAAGAGTTGTGGTGAAGCAACAGCCTTGTTTAGTTTCATTCTGCACCAGAGTTGGGCCTGTGGTAGACCCATTGCTTAGAATCAGAATTGCTATGTCATCTGATAGCAGACATAGACTGAAGACACATTTCTGAGGATATTCCTGTCTGAAAAGGGTGCTCCACAGTCCCTTTTGGTTGACATGGTTATGGTGTCACTGAGGTCACCTGCTACGTCTTTGACTCAATAGGTGAAGAAGATGAGGTTCAAATTGCTGCCAGAAGCTCCTTTCCACCAAGTTGTGAAACTTCAGCAGGAAAACCATCTGTTGGTGTTTCTTTTCAATCACTTGTCAATCTGATGGTGGGTCCAGGTTGGATAGAGACAGGCATCTAAATGAAACATATAAGATCTACAAACGTTTGTAGAAAGGTCTTGTAGGTAGATGTAGAAAATATATTTCCTCTTGTGGGAGAATCTAGATTTAAGGGAACTTTAAAAATAAAGGATAACCCAAGTAACATAAAAATAAGATGATTTCCTCTTTCTCTGGGGATATCTTGAGCTTTTGGAATTCTTTTTCTCAATGGTGAAATCTTTGAATATTTTTAAAATGGAGGATATTAGATTCCTGGTAAGAGTATGACAATAATTTACAGGAGTAGAGTTAGGCTATTCTGTCCATTGAGGCTGCTCCAGCATTCTGGCAATTTTTTTATTTCAACCCCGTTCTCCTGCCTTTTCCCACTAATCGTTTACTGCCTCACCAATCAAGAACAAGCCCAATGACCAATGGTATGGCCTGCCCAGACCTCGGTAACTACAAATTCCTCAGGTTTGCCCGCCCTCTGGCAAAAGAGGACCTTTCTCATCTCATTTCTTAAAGGGACATCCCTACTTCTGAGACTGTGCCCTCACGTCCTAGTCTCTCCAACTCATGGAAGCATCCTCTCCACGTACCCTCTCTCCAGGTCTTTCAGTATTCAGTAGGTCAGAATGGGCAAGAGGTTGAAAGGTCACTGTGGACCGATGGGAAGATGGAGTTGAGCAGAGAGGAAGGGTAAGACTAGTACGATTAGGGAACCCTAGCTGATGAGGATTATCGAGGTCACGGCATATGTCAGGAATAGGCAGCTGGGATCAAACAAATCCCGGGGAGGTGGTGGGGGGGGGGGGGGGAGGAATGTAGTAGTATACTCAGGAAGGAAGTTAAGAGAGTAAAAGAGGCTGTGAATTATCTCTGGCAGATATGCTAAAAGAGAATCCTAAAAATTCTAAACATTGGATAATGGAGCAAAGTCAAGGATGCATGGTCTTCTCCTGCTCCCCCTCAGTATGTTTGTACCTGCTGTCGAGCAATGTGGCAAATTGGAAACGGAGGCATCTGTGACACCAAATTGAGGCCTGGCAGCACACACCTGAGCAACATCAAACGCTGCTTTCAAATGCTGTCACTGATGAACAGTACGTAAGGGCCAAAGAGCTGGTGTACCAGCACTTCTGGGCATGAAGTGGTGGGTTAGTACAGCCTCCTGAAGCAACACCACATTTTCTAAAGGAAAAGGTGAGCTTCCGGAGGGACTTGGTACATCATTCAGCATCCATAGAGGGAATGGACAACTGATGCTTCAGGTAAGAAGTTTTTGTTGGGTGGGAAAGGTAGAAGGAAGATGGCTAATGTAAAGAGGTGAGGGGGGATGTGTCGGGCAAGAGATGGCGGGTCATAGGTTGATCCACATGAGGAGAGGTTGATTGGCACATGGAGTCAGGAGGGAAGAGAGAAGCCGGGATACGTCGACAGAGGCTGGGAAGTGATAGGTGGTGGTGTTGGTTATGGAATCTGATAAGAATGCAAATTGAAGAGTGGAACCATGTAAAGCAAGGGTAGTGGGCAGATGGGAACAGTGAGTGGAGAAAAGGAAATAGGTGACTTATTTGGAGGTGAGATCAGGTTAAGGGCAGATGGAGTAGAAAGAGCAGGGGAGAGAAATGGAGACTGGGAAGGCAGGATGGTTTGTAACGAAAGGTGTGTGATAGGACCTGGATGGGTCAGGAGGTGAGAGAAAGAGGTGTGGGGGTGGGGAGAGCAGGTTACTGCATTTGAGGAACCCAGTGTTGGGTTGTAGATTGCCCAGGTGGAATATGAGGTGTTGTGGAGGAAGCTGAGGACAAGCAGGTCATGTGGAAATGGGTAGTGGAGTTTGCTCCAGATTTCTAATATCAACATTCTAACATCTTGCATCAACACATTTCTTGAAGCTGAGATTCCATAGATCCTTAACCCAGGGGTGAAGGTTTCTGTGCAATAGTGTTGTGACTGTAGTCAGCTTACTCAGCAATTCTGTGCTCCCCAGGGTGGAGGAGCAATACTTTATATTCATTTATGTAGCCTCAAACCTGATGGCACAAATATCAATTTCTCCTTCTGGTGTTTTTCCTTCCTCTCCCCTCTTCTATTCCTCACACTGGCTTCTTATCTCTTCTCACCTGCCTATCACCTCCCTCCGGAGTCCCCCTCCCATCCCTTTCTCCTATGGTCCACTCCCCTCTCTTATCAGATTCCTTCCTCTCCAGTCCTTTACTTTTCCCACCCACCTGGCTTCCCTCACCACCTTAGCTATCCTCCTTCCCTCCCCCCCCCCCACAGTTTTTTCTGGTCTCTTCCCCCTTCTCCGTTATGAAGAAGGGCCTCAGCCTGAAGTGTCAACTCTTTTTCTTTTCCATGGATGCCTCTGCCCTGCTGAGTTCCTCCAGCATTTTGTCTGTGTTGCTTTGTATTTCTTGCATCTGCAGAACATCTTGTGTTGGTGAATTCTTTGCTGTGGTTTGGTCCCTATGAAACGTATGATCTAACCTCAAGGAAATGTCTATCCCATTCACCTGATTGGTTTTAAGCCCAAAGTCAAAAAGCTAACAGTGTCAGGATGCCACACAGGACCTGAACACCATTGGTGAAACTTTGCACCAGATTTATTTATGTGTTGTTGTGCTGGGAGAAGATAAGGAGTCTATTTATTTATTTATTGTGATACAGTGTGGAATAGTCCCTTCTGCGTCACCCAGCAACCTCTGATTTAGTCCTAACCTAATACTGGGACAATTTATGATGACCAATTAACCTCCCAAGTGATGCGGCTTTGGACTGTGGGGAAAAAGCCAGGGCACTCGGAGAAAACCCACATAGTCACGGAGAGGACATCCAAACTCCTTTACAGGCAGTGGCGGGAAGTTAAGTGCAAAGCCCCAGCAGTAATCTGAGAGCAAAACCATTTTGTGTGATTGACAGGCTTGCTTATCACAAAGGCTGAAAAAGGCTGCTCTGAAGGGTTCATTGTGGCAGTTGATTGGATGGGAGTGGAGGAGAGGGGATTATGAGCAGAAATGATTATAGGGCTTGGTTGGGAAGTAGTTGGGAATGGAAAATGGCAAGGATGTTGACAGGTGAATTGGGATTATGGTAAGGACTGGGTGTTATCAGGATGATACCATAGTAGTCTTACAGGGATGGTAAGATGCAAAACACAAATCATTATCTACATTAAATAAATAATAGTGAAAAAGGGGAATGACAAAGTAGTCCTTATGGGTTCAAGAACCATTCCAAGATCTGATGTTGGAAACTGTTCCCGAAACAGTAAACACGAGGAAATCTGCCGATGCTGGAAATTCACACAACTCACACAAAATGCTGGTGGAACACAGCAGGCCAGGCAGTATCTATAGGGAGAAGCACTGTCGATGTTTCAGGCCGAGACCCTTCGTCAGGACTAACCGAAAGGAAAGATAGTAAGAGATTTGAAAGTATTGGGGGAAGAGGGAAATGCGAAATGAACAACCAAGCAACTAAATATATCAGGGATGGGGTAAGAAGGGGAGGGGGCATTAACGGAAGTTAGAGAAGTCAATGTTCATGTCATCAGGTTGGAGGCTACCCAGTTGGTATACAAGGTGTTGTTCCTCCAACCTGAGTTTGGATTAATTTTGACAATAGAGGAGGCCATGGATAGACATATCAGAATGGGAATGAGACATGGAATTAAAATGTGTGGGAGATCCACCTTTTTCTGGTGGACTGAGCGTCGGTGTTCAGCGAAACGGTCTCCCAGTCTGCGTTGGGTCTCACCAATATATAAAAGGCCACACCGGGAGCACCAAACGCAGTATACCACACCAGCGGACTCACAGGTGAAGTGTCGCCTCACCTGGAAGGACTGTCTGGGGCCCTGAATGGTGGTGACGGAGGAAGTGTATGGGCAGGTGTAGCACTTGTTCTGTTTACAAGGATAAGTGCCAGGAGGGAGATCAGTGAGAAGGGATGGGGGGGGACGAGTGGACAAGGGAGTCGCGTAAGGAGCAATCCCTGCAAAAAGCAGAAAGTGGGGGGAGGGAAAAATGTGTTTGGTAGTGGGATCCCGTTGGAGGTGGCGGAAGTTACGGAGAATTATATGTTGGACCTGGAGGCTGGTGGGGTGGTAGGTAAGGACAAGGGGAACCCTATCCCGAGTGGGGTGGCGGGTGGTTGGGGTGAGGGCAGATATGCGGGAAATGGGAGAGATGCTTTTGAGAGCAGAGTTGATGGTGGACGAAGGGAAGCCCCTTTGCTTAAAAAAGGAAGACATCTCCTTCGTCCTGGAATGTAAAGCCTCATCCTGAGAGCAGATGCGGCAGAGATGGAGGAATTGTGAGAAGGGGATAGCATTTTTGCAAGAGACAGGGTGGGAAGAGGAATAGTCCAGGTAGCTGTGAGAGTCTGTAGGCTTATAGTAGATATCAGTAGATAGGCCGTCTCCAGAGATGGAGACAGAAAGATCAAGAAAGGGGAGGGAGGTATCGGAAATGGACCAGGTAAATTTCAGGGCAGGGTGAAGGTTGGAGGCAAAGTTAATTAAATCAATGAGCTCAGCATGCGTGCAGGAGGCAGCGCCAATGCAGTCGTCGATGTAGCGAAGGAAAAGGGGGACGGATACCGGTATAGACTTGGAACATGGACTGTTCCACAAAGCCAACAAAAAGGTAGGCATAACTGGGACCCATACGGGTGCCCATGGCTACACCCTTGGTTTGGAGGAAGTGGGAGGAGCCAAAGGAGAAATTATTGAGAGTAAGAACTAATTCCACTAGATGGTGGAGAGTGGTGGTAGAGGGGAATTGGTTAGGTCTGGAATCCAAAAAAAAGAGGAGCTTCGAGACCATCTCAATGGGGGATGGAGGTATATAGGGACTGGACGTCCATGGTGAAAACGGTCCAGTCCCTATATACCTCCATCCCCCACAGAAAAAGCAGGATCTCCCAGTGGCTACACATTTTAAATCCACGTCCCATTCCCATTCCCATTCTGATATGTCTATCCATGGCCTCCTCTATTGTCAAAATGAATTCAAACTCAGGTTGGAGGAAAAACACCTTATATACTGGCTGGGTAGCCTCCAACCTGATGGCATGAACATTGACTTCTCTAACTTCTGTTAATGCCCCTCCTCCCCTTCTTACCCCATCCCTGACATATTTAGTTGTTTGCCTGTTCTCCATCTCCCTCTGGTGCTCCCCCCCACTTTCTTTCTCCCGAGGCCTCCTGTCCCATGATCCTTTCCCTTCTCCAGCTCTGTATCACTTTCACCAATCACCTTTCCAGCTCTTGGCTTCACCCCACCCCCTCCGGTCTTCTCCTATCATTTCGCATTTCCCCCTCCCCCCACTACTTTCAAATCTCTTACTATCTTTCCTTTCAGTTAATCCTGACGAAGGGTCTCGGCCCGAAACGTTGACAGTGCCGAATATACTCTGACATGCATCTGCAGAATTTTGCAAGGGTCCTTGGTGGCAAACCAGATCTGCTGAAAATCAGGAAGGGGGCAAGGATAGAAATGTAATGAGTTAGGGTTGGTCTTACTGATGATGCGGATTGAAGCTTGGGCAAGATGAGAGTAGGGTCCAGACTGCTCAGAGAGACTCTTGTGTTTGGAAGGTTTTGTGGGAAGCTTCACGGTTGTTTCGAGAGGGGCGTGTGGTTAGTGTGGGCTGGGTTAGGATAAGGATTGTGGTCATTGTGATTAGTTGGGAAGTGGGTTCAGTTGGTGGAGTCAGGATGTTGTCGGGTTTGAAGTGATCAGTTGGTGAGAGGAGTTAAGGAGATAGGGGAAGAGGAATGAGGAAATCTAGTGGTGCTGGAAATCCTCACCAACACGTAAAAGATGAAGCTGCCAGCATTGAGCAAAGTAAGTGAAGTGAAGCTGGCCACTTCCTTCCATTTCAGACCCTGCTGTTGGGATGACATTACAGCACTGTGTGCGGCAACGGTTGCAGGCGATGCGAGCTCTCTGTGCACCCAGTGGCCTTGGAGCACTCCGGGCATGGGTATGGACAACCTGGAACCAAGTTCTGGGGGGGAGATGGCTGCCAGCACATGGTGTGACCAATTATTTTCCAGAAATTACATGGTGTGGAACACAATAATATAATTTTAGGCCATGCTATTTGTTCCCCTGTGCTTGATTGGTTGGTTGATTGGTGTGTTGTCCTTTTTGGGTCTGAAGATGTGAATTACAGCCAGTGCAAGATCTGATCAAAGCCTTTGTTCACAGGGACTGCTGATGAGACTATGGGAAGTAAGCAGTCCGGACTGGGGAACCCACCTTTCGATCAGTGCCTCGCCCTACAGAGCATTCAGGCAGCCTACAGTGCTGGGGAGGTGGAACAAGCTCAACAACTTTCACGGTTCCTCTGTGAGGAATCTGGCAGCAGTGCAGAGAAGGTAAGGAGTTTAAATTGTGATAATCCGGTGGAAAGCAAAGGGATATTTATTCAGGAGAATGGCGAGCAAGACGCCAAGGAGCTGCCGTGAAGTTAATTGATCGCTCCTTCTAGGTCCTGATCCAGCTGAACAGCCTTTCTTGTATGTGGCACCTTCTACTACACCATAGTTGTGTTGAGATGGGAGGTTCCTCGCGTACCACGTGGTTTTTCCTGGGGGACGGGACTGATGTGGAAGTTACACAGTTTAACGGGAGTTGCTATTGCCAGATCTTCATCACACTTAGCACGTATTGCTTCTGACCCTTTTCAGACAGCTTTAGAACTGGGCAGATGACAGATGATATCAGACCTCCTGCAGGTTCCACTGATGCTCCATAGAGGATTTAACCCTACGGCTGTGGGCCCCAGAGGAGTTATCAGACCTCTTCCTGCCTTTGCCTTTCAAATACTCAGAGGTTCAACCTCCGCTGCCCTCCCTGTCATCTGCTTCTACTTTCCCAGGATGTAACGATTACGTTCCTGAGGGTTGGTTGCTGTTTGGATCCAGCAGAGTGCCAGAGGGTGGCAGGAGTTACTATGCTTCATTGCCCCTGCAACAGTCCAGCACCTATCTGCTCGAGGCAACCATTCAAAGATTGGAGGGGCCCCAGGATCCTGGGGGAATCGCCTGCTCAATCACAAAGCTCTTGGACATTCTTTGTCTGGGACGTAGAGCAGGTGGATAAGGTGGTTAAGAAGGCTAATTTATTAGTTGAGGCACTGACTTTCAAAGTCGAGAGGTTATGTTGCAACTTTATAAAACTCTGGTTAGGCCACATCTGGACTATTGCAGACAGTTCTGGTCACCCCACTTTAGGAGGGATGGTGAGACTTTGGAGAGAGTGCAGAATAGGTTTACCAGGATGCTGCCTGGTTTAGAGGGCGTGTCCTATCACGACAAACAGACTGTTTTCTCTGGAGCACTGGAAGCTGAGGGGGAGACCTGATAGAGGCTTATAAGATTATGAAAGTGGACAGAGACTATCTGATTCCCAGGGTTGAAATATCTAACACCAGAAGATGTGCTTTGAAGGTGAGAGAAGGTAGTTTCAAGGGGGATGTGAGGGATAATTTTTTTACTCAGAGTGGTGGATGCCTGGAATGTGCTGCCTGGTGTGCTGGTAGAGGCAAATACATTGGAGGCTTTTAAGAGACGTTTGGCTCGGCACATGAATGTGAGAAATTTAGAGGGATATGGACATGGTGTAGGTAGGAGGGATTAATGTTTGGGTGTTTTGATTTTCCCTCTAGCTGGTTCAGCACAACATTGTGAGCTGAATGGCCTGTGCTTTACTGTTCTATGTTCTAACCATGCTCTTCGAACCAACTGCTAACCAAGAAGCCTATGCAAGCTAGTTCCATATGCCAGTGTTTGGCCAATAACCGTCCAACCTTTCCTATCCATGTACCTATACAACTTTCTTTTAAAATTTATTGTTGTATCTGTCTTAACCACTTCCTCCGACAACTCATTCAACATGCATACCACCCTTTGTGTAAAAGAAAGTTTGCCCCTTAGGCTGTTAATAAACATTGCTCCTCTCAGCTTAAACCTGTGCCCTCTCATCCTTGGTTCTTCAACCCTAGGGAAAAAGGACTGAGTACACTCACCCCATCCACACCCTCATGGTTTCATACACCTTTATAAGATCACCCCTCAGTCTCCAGCACTCCAAGGAATGAAGTCCTAGCCTGCCTAGTCCCTGCCTATAACTCAGTCTCTTATCTTCTGATGTTGGACTACCAGAAGAATGAAACTCAACCACCCTTGGATGTAGCTGTCACTGAGTGGGTTTAGGTGGGGTCGGGGAACAGTTTGTTCATGACTAAATTTTCCATGTGGCTTGGCCTTTACACCATTGACCTCTCCCCTCTTAAGAGTTGTGACACAGCTGGCAGAGCCTTGCAAATCCACCAGCTTGGATTTGATCTTGACCTCGGGCGCTGTCTATGCGGAGTTTAAATGTTCTTTGCGTATTCTCCATGGTTTCTGGTTTCTTCTCATATGCCGAGGCATGTGACTTGGTAGTTAGATGTCTTGAGTGCAGGTGAGGGGTAGTATCGATGAAAGGAGTCAATGGAAGTGTGTGGAGAAGTGGTGTAAATGGTTGCTCAGTGGTCAGTATTGTCTCGGCGGGCTGAAGGGTCTTTTTCTGCAGTGTGGTTTGACTCTAACTGGGGCCAGTTGTCATGGTGATTGGGCTTTCTGAAGGATCCATCAGGCCTGGCAATAGGAGCGTATTGCCATTCGGCCCCAACTGTCTGTGGCCATCAGAGCTGGTATCCCACCGCCTCACCTCCTGAACTCTGATGCTGCCTCTGTGGAGTTTGCATGCTCTCCAGGAGACAACACACTGTTTCCTGGATGATCTGGTGTCCTCCCACATCCCATCCCATTAGTACAGGTCAGAGGCAGAGTGATGTGGTGGGAATGTAAAATGGGATAAGTGTAAGTGGATGCTTAATGCTCTGTGGGCCGAAGGGTCTTTGTGCAGTTTATGTGACTCCCTGACTCTGAGAACTGATTCCAAGTAGGGCCCTTCATCACAATCAGATTCTGCAGATCCCTCTTCCCACCTCTCTGCTCTCTTCCTTTCCACACCTGATCAAAGGTCTCAGCCCAATCGTTGACAGTTTATTGCTCTCCATAGACAAGGACTTGCTGAGTTCCTCCGGCATTGTGTGGGGAGCCTTTAAAGCAATGCTGGGCCTTTGCCTAAGTAAAGTGGTATGTTTTCCTAGTGTTCTGCTCGGTCCCTTTTGAGAGAGGTTCCACCATTTTTGCACATCTTACTCTTTGTGTAGCTCCCAAGGGGTGACGAAAGGCAAAATGAGAGGGGATGGGAAAGTAGGTTAACAGCAAATTAGCATTAAGCTGCCGAGAGGCTAGGTAGGGACAGAGGGACGCAGGCTGCCTGCTTACTGTTCAGCTGCTGCGGGTCTAACTGCTTCCACTCCCATATCCCAGTGTGAACTCTTGGCCGTCGCTGCCTCGAATGGAGACGTGGACGTGGTCCGCTACCTGTTGCAGGAGGCACAGGTGGAACTGTCGAAAGAGCCCAGTCACGAAAACCCTGCTATCATTGCTGCTCATCAGGGACACGAGGACGTCGTCAGAGTGTTACTGAATTCCATGCCAGGTGAGAATGCCATCATCTAACAGGCAAAAGACAGTCATGGAAATACCAGCCTCTGTATACTGGGTGGTCAGGGCCGGTGGGAGCTTTAGATTCTCCCTAAGCCTCTCTGTCTCTTTTAAGATGCTCCTTTAAACTGATAACTCCAACAAGTGGTTTACCAAATGCCTCAATTTCTTCTCACACAGCTGCATGACAGGTTTACTCATGTAACATTCTCTAGAGCAGGGGTCACCAACCTTTATTGCACCGCGGACCGTTTTAATATTGACAATATTCTTGCGGTCCGGCCGATGGTGAGGGGGAGGTGGGGAGGTGTTAATCTCGACCGGAATATAGGTGATAAGTCAACTATAAATCACTTATAAGTGGCTAATACACTCTTGTTTCTAAAAGGGTTTATCTAACAAATTTAATATTAAACACAGCACATATTTTCCTTGCATGAATATAATGATAAGTCAACTATAACTCACTTACATGTCAAAAGCATCATGACATTTTAAGTAACGTTTGGATATTAAACACACAGCGCATATTTTCCTTGTATGAACATATATAATCATTGCAATACACCAATATCGCTGAATCAGTGGGAGCCCTGGCCTTGTTTCCCAGCAACAAGACGGTCCCATCAAGGGGTGATGGAAGAGAGTGATACTCGAAGGGGGGTCCTTATGCCCAGTCTATTCTGCAATTTAGTCTTCGTTGCAGAAAACCCCGCTTCGCAGAGATATGATGTTGGAAATGGAAGCAACTTTTTCAGTGCTTTTGTGGCTGTCTCAGGATATTCAGCCTTGACTTTGATCCAGAATGCCAGCGGAGATGTTATGTCAAACATACTTTTCAGCCCACCGTCATTTACAAGCTCGAGCAGTTGATCTTCTTCCCGCCCTGACATGAATGATTCACCGGGGACATTCACAAATGGGTCACAGACCCATTTCTTTGCACATCTTGGGTCATTTGCAGTTGGGAAGTAACGCTCGAATTCTATCGACAGCGAAGATAGGTGATGGCACACTTTATCTGCCAACTTGAAGACAGTTGTCATTCTCCTCTGAAGTGACAAATTGAGTTCATTGAGCAGGTTGAAGATGTCACACAGATAAGCGAGTTTTGCTATCCACTCCTTGTCACTGAAGTTTGCTGTCAGTGGTGACTTCTTTCCTGAAAGAAATCTCTGTAGCAGCTCTCTTAGCTCAACAACCCTGGCCAGGGCTCTCCCCCTTGATAACCACCTGACTTCAGTGTGTAAGAGAAGGCATTTGTGCTCTGCATCCATTTCCTCGCAAATCTACTCAAACAGACATGAGTTAAGGGCTCTTGCTTTGATGTGATTGATAACTTCAATAACGTCACTCAATACGCTGTTAAGATCAGGTGACATTTTTTGGCTAGCTAGCATTTCCCTGTGTATGACATAATGTGTAGACTCGCATTCAGGAACAACTTCTTTGACTTGGGTAGTGAAACCAGACAGCTGTCCAGTCATAGCTGCAGCCCCGTCTGTGCATATTCCAACACAGAATGACCAGTCCAGTTTGCCTGACATGCAGTCGTTTAAAGACGAATAGTTCTGCCTCAGTTGTGTTAGCTGGCAGCAGCAGTGTACACAACATATCCTTGTGCACATCATCTTGAAATATATATCGCACGTAAGCCAGCGGTATTGCCTTGTTGTCAACATAGGTAGACTCGTCGACCTGGATGGCATACCGTGTTGACTCGTTAAGCCGTTCCAACAGCTGTGCTTTGATGTCCTCCGCTATGTCATCGATTCTCCTTGAAACTGGTAGCTGAAAGAGAAACCTGTGCCATCTTGTTAGCTGCAGCTTCTCCCAACAGTTCACGGCACATGTCCCTGGCAGAAGGCAGAATCAATTCTTTACCAACAGTGAAAGGCTTCTTAGCCTCAGCAACACGGCTGGCCACTAAGTATGACGCTCTCAGAGCAGCAGCACTTGTGGAGGTGGTGGCTCTCAGCACTTGCTTTTGTCCCGCCTGCTCACATTTTTTCTGCTCAAGAAACTGAATGGGTTTGTCTTTAAGTGCAGGGTGCTGGGACTCAAGGTGCCGAAGCAGTTTTGAGGGCTTCATTGCCTCATTAGACAGCTTGTCTCCACATATCACACACAGGGGGCTTGGAGCGTACGAGTCACCGGTCACATTAAAGCCATATTTTATGTACAACTCGTCGTATTTTCTGTTGAAGGAAGCTTTCTTTTTTTTTTTTTGCAGTCTCGGCCTCAGCTGTCATCATTGTTAGGCCTTTTATGTCCCTACCACCTCTTCCAAAGAAACTCTCAAGCGAAGTTTGTTTTTTACTCATCGAGTAGTTGTAGGTTAATGACTGATGACCTCACGTGGATAATGACCTCGCATGCGTTCAAGTTCAACAGTGGGCATGACAGGGACTGAGGAAAGGTGCAACTGACTCATATTGTTTCATATCGCCAAATCATATCGTTTCCTCGCGGCCTGGCAGCACGTGTTCTGTGGCCCGGTGGTTGGGGACCACTGCTCTAGAGGCACCTTGGGACTATTCTCTGATGGTCTGCAGTGGAAGCTTATCAGTAGGTACATGCTGTGGGAGCAGATGCTGACTGTGTAGAGGGACTGGCAAGGTGAGGCGTGGGAAGATCTAAGAGGATACGCAGTATAAGGGAATTATCCAAGTCATTCTCAAACTCTTCTGGTGTGTCATCAGCAGACAAGGCTTTTCCAATAAAATCTGGGATCTGCCATGGCCTCAGGAAGCCTCTGCCCCACCATTTGGAACATTAAGTAGCACCCCCCCAACTGTTTGTAGAAAGAGCCTCAGCCAAATAAAATGGGCTTAGAACAAAATATGCTTGAGAGAATCCGTGACCTTGAGCAGTCAGTGACCCCTGCCTAATTTAAACCATCCTGTGCTCTGTCTCGAGCATTTGATGCATGACGTCTCAGTGGTGTGCCAAGTCAAAAGGGATGAAAGGAACATGGGGAGAGTAGCAGCAGAGACTTAATGGAACTGTTTAAAGAGCTCTCAAGGAAACAAGCTGGAGACTTATGTACAAAGATCATTAAGAACAATTAGGAACACGCTTGGTACCATGGCTTACATGGGCAGAGGGACTTAATACTAAAGCAGAGAACCTTCATGCCATTGGGATTCTGGCCAGCTCTGGCTACTAAAGCTTAAGAAGGAACTGAAGGTCTTTGAAGAGGCACAGAGGGTTAATTGGAAACAGGCGGTGGATGAGTCAGTTAATCCAAGAGAAGCTCGAGTTGCTTGGCTCTGAGAGGAGGAGGATGAAGGAAAATTTGATATAGGTAGCAATAGCAATTCCCATTAGCTGATGGCTAAAGTATGAGGCTTCATAGATTTAAGATTTGGGTAAGAGACCCAGTGGGGCGGAGTGTGCAGAAGAGAGGAGTTTTTGTGTAGTGTGTTGTACTGACTTGGAACTCACTCTCTATGATGCTGATGGAAGGAGAGGTGATTCAACAACTTCTAAAAACACCGAGGGTGGTAAACTGGCAGGGCTACAGCACCAAGCAGAGAGCCAGCGTGGTTTTGATCGGCTGATTGGACTCCTGTGCTATAGTGTCTCAATGATCTGTCAATAGATTTATAAAGAACAGTAGCAACGTTGAGGTACACAAAATCTTCCTTTAAAAGATATTTTCCTTTGGTCTTTCATTTCCAGTTTCCTTCCCTTGCAGTGTGTTGCTGGATTTTATTTCCCTCTTTTAAATGAACATCCCCTCTCTGAGGCAAATGGCAACATCTTGATGAGGAGTCAGTATTTAGTAAAGCGGAGAAGCAAGTTGTGTATCTTATTGTTTTGAATTCCTCAAGCAATTTCTTTCAATCTCTGGCCCCTTGGTTTTGACCTGTCAGCTAAAGAAAGTAGTTCCTTCCCACTGCATCTGGGGTACTAATAATTGCGTACACTTCTATCAAGTCTCTCTCCAGCCAGTACTTTGTAAGGCCAATAAACTATCTGTTGCTGGTTACTGACTGCATTTCTGAGCTGTTACTTTGGCTGAACGGTGCTTCAGGATTCCCTAAAGTGGTGAAGAAAAGGTGGAAATCCAGATTTTTGGGAAAAGGAAGCTCAGCAAAAAGAAGAGACACAAGAAGCTGTAGACGCTGGTGATCTGGAGAAGCAAAGAAAGGTGCTGGAGGAGCTCAGTAGGGCAGGCAGGATGGATGGAGGGAATTGGGCAGCTAGTGCTTTATGTTGTTACTCTCCATCGGGAATGGAATAAAAGAAGGAAGATAGGCGGTATAAAGAGGTGGAGCAGGTGATAGGTGGATCCAGGTGATGGGGTTGATAAGCAGATGTGGGAGGTAGGCGGGTCAGAATGATGTCAGAAGTTGGGAAGTGATAGGTGGAAGAGACAAGGGGTTAAGATGATGGAATCTGTTAGGAGTGGAAACTAAAACATGGAATAAAGGTAGGGAGGAGAGGAATCAGTGGGAGAAGTGTGTGGGTAGTGAGCAGATGGAGAGGGGGATGATATAGGGTGATGGGGGAAAGAGAAATGGGGGAGAAAATGACAGAGCGGAGGTGGCAGGGTTGCCCAGGCAGAATGTGAGGACGTGTTCCTTCAACTTATATTATGCCTCGATTTGGCAGTGGAGGAGGCTGAGAACATGGTGTTCCTGCTTGCAGAAGTATTTTTGAAAGGAGTTGTTGAAGCAGATAATTAAATCTCAATTAAAAGACATTAAGTGTTGAAGAATAATCCAGCCAAAAGTTAGAAATGGGTGGAAGGGAGAGCCTTAGTTAAAATGCAGCACACAGACAAAATACAATGGAATCCTGGGTCTTGAATTTCTCGAGTGGAAGCGGGACCTTATCGTGCGTGTATCCTTTTGTTACCTAACTACATCAAGAATGTGCTCATTACAGGTACGTGCCCAGACAAGGACCTACTGAGCTGGATGCTTGCTGCGGCCTGTAGCCAGGGACACATGGCTATTGTGCAGCTCTTGGTGCTTGAGTACAAGGCAGAGGCAAACAGCTGTGGGATGAAGTCACAGAATTATCCCATCATCACTGGGCAGCCATTGTACGCAGCGATGCAGGCAGGTACGTGGGTCTTCACGTCTCCTAGGGTGTACACGGTACATGAGCAGCAGCATTCTCCAAACCTGGCTCTTGTGTGTATGTGTTCCATACAAAACTCACCCAAGCCAATAAAGGAAGGGGTGCATCATTTGTCTATAGAATGGCCAGCTGGAGCAACTGCCCATGAATTAGAATCAAGATTAATATCACTGGCATATGCTGTGATATTTATTGTTTTTGCAATAGCTGTACATTAAAATACATAATGATAAAAACTGAAATATATATATATTTGTATAAAATAGTTAAAATAAGTCATGTAAAAAAAATAGTGAGGCAGTCAGTGTTCATGGGTTCAGTGTCCATTCAGAAATCTGATGCCAGGTGAATTGTTGAGTGTGTGGCTTCAGGCTCTAATACCTCCTCCCTGGTGGCAGCAATAAGAGGGCATGTTCTGGGTGATGCTGGTTTACACAGAACATAGAACAGTACAACACAGGATCAAGCCCTACAGCTCCTGATTTCCGTGCTGAGCATGATGCCAAATTAAATTAAGTTGCTTCTTCCTGTACACAATCCATATCCTTCCGTTCACCGCACATTCATGTATGTGTCTGTCTAAAAACTTCTTCCTCATCACTATTGCCTTGGGTTCTGCCGCCCTTGGCGGCACATTCCAACAACTTGAGAAAACCTGCAGATGCTGGAAGTCAAAGTAATACTCTCAAAGTGCTGGTGGACCTCAACAGGCCAGGCAGCATCTATGGAAAAGAGTACACGATTGATGTTTCGGGCCAAGACCCTTCACCAGTTCTAATGAAGGGTCTCGGCCCAAAACGACAACTTTTTACTCTTTTCCATAGATGCTGCCTGGCCTGCTGAGTTCCTCTGGCATTTTGTGTGTGTTACATTCAAAAAACGTGCCCAACACGGTTCCTCTCTCACCTTAAAAGCACGTTCGCTAGTATTAGAGATTTCTGTACAAAGATTGTGACTTTCTACCCAATCTATGGCTCTCATCATTTCATAAACTTCTGTCAGTTGTCCCCTCAGCCTGTGATGCTCCAAGGAAAACAATCCAGGTGTTTCCAACCTTTCCTAATAGCTGATGTTCTCGGATCCACACTGCAACCTTCTTTCCACCTATAATGCGGCAACTAGAACTGTGCATGACAAATGTAGTTGTATTGAAATAAATTAGCAGCTCCATTTATTGTGTGCAATTCTAGTTGCCCCATTAAAGGAAACGTGGAGGCTCCTGCTTCTGATGCACGGCCAAAACCTGGTCTACAGGAGCTGGTGATCCTTCCCCGGCCTCAGGCCCAAAGGCCTGTGCTCAAGGTGGACACCCAGTTGATCGCCCATGGCAGAGGCGAAGGATTTTTGGAGAATGCGCCTCACATTCCTGTTAGTGTAACATGGCGTTCTAATCTTCCTTCACTCACTGAGGACGCGCTGCTCCTTCTGGCCCAATGACGTGAACCTCCTTGGTTGTTGGCGTACTAGACAGCGAGGTTGGTGCTGCCTAGCACTTGCTCATCCAGGTGTTTCCTGGTAACATCCCACACAGGTGCTAGAGCTTCAGGGCTGGTTGCACCCATCCCTGTCCCTCGGATTTGTGCAGCATCAGTTAAGGATGATTAGTCTTCTTGGTTTACCCACTCGCTTTACCCAATAATCTGCCTTCTTCCCACCTTCTGACTCCTGGCGTTCCAACAGTTTTTCAGTCTTTTCTCTGACACTCTCCGTAGAGAAATACAGGCCCTTCATCCCAATTCGTCCAAGCCAACCATGTTGCCCGCCAAACTAGATTCTTGATTAGTCAGGGTGTCAAAGAAGGCAGGAGAATGGAGTTGAGAGGGATGATAAATCAGCCATGATGGAATGGCGGAGCAGACTCGATGGTCTTCTGGTCTAAACTAATCCCATTTGACTGTATTCTTCTAAACCCCTTGTATCCATGTACTTACCCAAATCTCTTTTGAATGTTGTTTACTGTACCTGCCTCATCCACTTCCTCTGACAGCTCATTCACTTTCGTGCCATCCTCTACATGAAGAAGTTGCCCCTCAAGTCCCTTTTAAGCCTTCCACCTCTCACATTAAACCCTATATTTTAAGTAGCCCCTACTTGGAAATAAAGGCCGAGTCTTTTTATCCTATCCATATCCATCATGGTTTTGTACATTCTATAAAGTCATCCCTCAGTCTTCTGTACTCCAAGCAGTAAAGTCCTAACACACCCAACCTCTCTCCCTATGACTCAAGATTTTAGGATCCTGCAGCATCCAAGAAATTTCTGGGCTCTCTACACCTGATCCCAAACCCTATCCCATTTTCATACCCCAATCAGTCGAAGTACAACACAGAAACAAGCCCTTCAGCCCATCTAGTCCATGCAGAACCATTTAAGCTGCCTTCTCCCATCGATCTGCAATAGGACCATAGCCCTCCATATCCCTATCAGCCATGCACCTATCCAGACATCTCTTAACCATTGAAATCGAGTGTGCGGTCACCACTAGCAGCTCATCCCATACTTTCACAACCCTCTGAATGAAGAAGTTTCCTCTCATGTTCCCCTTAAACTTCCTAACTTTCACCCTTAACCATGACCTCTAGTTGTAGTCCCTCCCAAACCCAGTGGAAAAAAGGCTGCTTGCATTAACCCTATCTATGCACCTCATAATTTTGTATACCTCTATCAAATCTCAATCTGCTCTGTTCTGAGAAATATAGTCCTAACCCATTCAATCTTTCCTTAGATCCTACAGACCAGGCAACATCCTTGTAAATTTTCCCTGTACTGTAGGTGGGTGATTAAAGCTGCACACAATACTCCAGAAAAGGCATAAACAGTGTCTTATACAACTTCAACATAACATTCCAACTTCTGTACTCAATACTTTGAATTATGAAGGTCAATGTGCCAAAAGCTTTCTTAATGACCCTATCTACCTATGACGCCACTTTCAATGAATTATGAACCTGTGTTCCCAGATCCGTTTGTTCTACCACACTCCCCAGTGCCCTACTATTCACTGTGTTAAACCAGTGCTTCTTTTGTGTGTGTTGTTTGAATTTCTGCAGATTTCCTCGTGTTTGCATGTTAAACCTACACCGGTTGGTCCTACCGAAGTGTAAAACCTCGCACTTGTCAGCATTAAATTTCTGCCATTTCTCATAGTGACAGGCCCGAGATTGGGCTCCTTGGCCTTGGAAAGAAGGCTGAACCATGTATGTAAACCATGAGATACGGCTTGGAAACAGGCCTTTTGGCCTACTGAGTCTGTGCTGACCAGCAGCCTCCCTGTTACACTAATCCTACATCAGCCCCATTTTTAAAATTCTCCCCATAGTGTCATCACCTACACATTGGAGATGATTTATGTAGAAAGAAACCCATATCTGAGGGCTGGAGTGTAACTGATGGCAAACAGCAGCTGAGACTGTTGCTAGTATCCTGCTCATGCCCCTTTTGATGTCACTCCACCACCTCCTGCGAAGCTGTACGGTTTCTACGCATCGACTCTTATTCCAGATTTTCACCAGCTGCAGTATTTCATCTGTTTTGTTTATCTCCCCGACTCTGTTGCTCACTGATTATTTCCTACTTCTGTCGGTTTGTTGGTAGTTCTTGTGTTGTTTTTCTCCTCGCCCTCCTACTTCGACATCGTTGATTATGGTTTTGATGTGACTGTCTGTTCTGTACCAGGAAATGAAGAGATTGCCATCTTCCTGCTGGAGAATGGAGCCCAGTTCTCCTCATACACTCTCATGGACTACCCTCAGCTCAGCAAGAAGCTCCTGAGGAAACAGTTTACAGAACCGAACAGCCAGAGCGAAGAGTCAACCACACAAGCAGTGAGCCAGCACTTCTCTGATGATAACTAATGGCAAAACACAAAATTAACTACTAACTAACTAGGAGTGATTGTTGGTAATCAAGGGATGTGTCAATAGGCTTTTGAGGGTAGACCTCATGTTTGGAGTGAGATCTGAGGACAGCTGATTGATTGATTGATTTATTGATTGAATGATTGAAAAACAGCACAGAGTAGTCCCTGCTGGCCCTTTGGGTCATGCCATCCAGCAACCCCTGATTGAATTGTAGTCTAGTCACAAGACAACTTACAATGACCGCTAACCTACCAACCGGTAATGTCAGAGGAGGCCGGAGCATCAGGAGGAAACTTGCCATCACAGGGAGAACATGCAAACTCCTTACAGGCAGCGGCGGCAATTGAACCTAGGTCACCATTTCTCTAAAGCGTTGTGCTAACCACTATGCCACTGAAAATCTCCAGCTTTAGACACACGTTGGACAGTCTGTGCCGGCTCAGAGAAATCAGTAAGGGATCAGGATTATAAAGAGGGGGATCTGCCCCAGAGTATGAGGTGGGGCAATTCACAAGTTTCCCAGGGAATGGCAAGGAGTAATTCGTACCTGCCCCCCACAGTGAGAGGGGAAGAGGAAGTAACTCACAGCTGCCCCAGGGAGTGAGAGTCTGTGCATTCCACATCCGCCCCAAGATTTCCCTCAATACAAAGGAGCCGTCTGTGTGGAATTTGCATGTTTGTCCTGTGGTTGCATGGGTTTCTTCCAGAAGCTCCAGATCCCACCCGCGCTCCAAACATTTGTCAGGCGATGCGTGCTGTAAGTTGGTCCTTGCTCAAGAGTGAGAGTTAGGATTAGTGAGCTTGGTCGTTGGCAAGGATTTGGTGTTTCTGTGCTGTGTCTCTCCACAATGATGTGAAATAGCCTGTGTGCTGGTGAAGGGAGCTGATACAATGGTAAGCACCAATAGTGAGTTGGGTAAATACCTGCAATTGAAGAAATTTGGGAAAAGAGCAGTGAGTGTGGGACCAGTAGGATTTTCTTTCAGACACAGTGGGTCAAGTGGCCTTCTGCTCGGACGGAGGGCTTTTCAGTTCATTCACAAGCTTTGTCACATACTACAGGATGTACTGAGGTGTCTTCTTGCTGTGAGCTTCTGTTTCTTGCACTTGAATTACAGGGCCAGTCACTGAAGTGGTCTCACCTGAAGCTGCCTTGGTTGGATCTGGACTGGTTCATAGATATGTCCAATCAAATAACAGAACTCGATCTGAGCAGGAACAGCCTCACTCTCCTCCCCTCAATTATTCCCTGGGGACTAGTGCACCTCAGGAAACTCAACTTGTCCTCAAACCAGCTGAAGGAATTGCCGGATGCAGTCTCGTCAGAAGAAATCCTCTGTTCGGGGTGAGTGAAGGGCTTGGCTTCTCCGGTTGCAGTGTGCTCTATCGTTAAAGAAAGCAGGGCGATGGGTGTGAAAGCAAGATTGTGGGTGCTGAGAATCTTTAACAGCCAAGGCTGAAAAGACACTCTCTGGGAAGGCAGCATCTTGTGAATGATAGAGAGGCCTTCAGTAAACAAGCTGTCCTCAGAGTTTCACCAACCAGCTGACTGTTATAGAGTCCACCAACCCCAGCCATTGCAGCTCTGTAAATTACACTTCATTTTGCAACTCATTGACTGTAGTATCAAGGTCATTAAAAGTGGCCAACAGCAGAGGGGAAAATTGGGTAAAGCACTTAAAGTGCATCAAACCCACCCAGAATTTGTGTAATTTTTTTATTGAACTTAAGTTTATTTCTGAATCCAGTTGATTCTTACTCTCAATTTAACCGATCAGCATGCCAGTAACTTTTACTTTTGCCAGTCAGTGTCGTGAAGACAGGGATGGAGCATGTAACCAAACCCGGGTGAATGTCTAAGCAAGATTTACTTACTCCCCGTTACGCCACTGGCTTTTAGGCAGCAATGGAAGTCCTCCATCTCTGCCCGTCCTTACCTCCCAAAGAGATATAGAAAGATTCTTCAATGCTGTTTTTGTAGCAATTATTTTTTTTACCAGTCAGGGTTGTTCGCCTTGAGTTGAACCCCCGAACCTGGAGGACCGGTGAACCACTCTTAGTCTGGCCATTACCCTTTGACCTGTTTGGCATGGGTGACCCTACCAAGAGCCAAAGCACAGGGCCCTGACTCCAGCCAACAGAGCTCTCCGGGTCACTGAGGCACGCAAGCCTCCAAACCCTGTGACAAGGTTGTGGTCCACTTGGAGGAATGACGATTTAGGATAAATAAATTTCTCAAACTTAGTACTATTTGCGGTTAGACACCGTGAGCATGGTGGTAGATTCAGTGGAGAGGCAGCAGTAATGACGGAACTAATATTACGCTGTTTCAGAATACTGGAGATTGACGTATCACGGAACCAGCTGACCTGCTTGCCCACTAGCTTCTTGCATCTCCCTAAACTTCAGAAACTGACAGCTTCCAGCAATCTACTGAACGTGTTATTTGATGAAGAGAAAGGTAGGAGCACTATGCATTGTCTAGGAAGTTCCAGACTCATTCTGATATTTCCAAAGTTCTAATCCTGTACGATTGCTCAGATAAATGTTCCTGCATTAATAGAGTTAGTTTTCACTTCCTCCAGTTTCAAATAACCCAACCACTCCCTCCACCCACCCCCCCCCATACCCCTGTGCTCTTTTCTCTCTCTTGATTGACCCAGGTTCCTT
This sequence comes from Hypanus sabinus, assembly GCF_030144855.1. NCBI lineage: Eukaryota > Metazoa > Chordata > Chondrichthyes > Myliobatiformes > Dasyatidae > Hypanus > Hypanus sabinus. Next base: position 11,939,413 of record NC_082733.1, on the reverse strand, counting down.
TTTTCCCATACATTCTCCCAACCCATGTCACCCAGTTCATTCTACCTATCACCCATACACTTAACTTGCTGTTCTCCAATCCCCTTCCCTCCAAATGTTTTTATCTGCTCATCGTCCCTCCCTTATGCAGTTCCACTTATCACCTTCCTTACACCAGATTTCTGCTTCTGCACCTCTTGTGTCTCAACATAATTGACTCCTGTGTGATTGGTCTCATGTACATTTGGGTTGCTATGTGAGTGAACATACAATTCAAAACAGAGAATAGTAGATGTCCATACATTAAGTAAATTAAGAAATGTGATCTTAATGGTAGAACACGCTGCAGAACTAGAAGACCAGTTATGATCTTGTTGAACGTGAAGTGGACTTGAAGGGCTATAAAGACTTCTACTCTTACCTCTTATGCTCTGAAATAATCTGTGTACGACTGTACAGATAAAAACTCAATCATGGTTATTGATCAGATAAATGTTTGAGTCAATTGTGATTAGACAGTTAAATATTTCATGTTACTGATCAAGTGAAAAGTTAAGTCCATAAGACCATAAACCATAAGATATAGGAGCAGAAGTAGGCCATTTGGCCCCTTGAGTCTGCTCCACCATTCAATCATGGGCTGATCCAATTCTTCCAGAAATCCCCACTCCCCTGCCTTCTTCCCATACCCTTGGATGCCCTGGCTGAACCTATCTCTGTCTGGCTTAGATACAACCAATCTCTTGGCCTCCACAGCCGCTCGTGGCAAAAAATTCCACAGATTTACCACCCTCTGACTAAAGTAATTTCTGTGCATCTCCGTTCTAAAAGGAAGTCCTTCAATCCTGAAGTCTTGCCCTCTTGTCTTAGAATCCCCTACCATAGGAAATAACTTTTCAATATCTAATCTGTTCAGTTCTTTTAACATTCAGAATGTTTCTATGAGATCCCCCCTCATTCTCCTGAACTCCAGGGAGTACAGCCCAAGAGCTGTCAGACGTTCCTCAGATGGTAATCCCTTCATTCCTGGAATCATTCTCGTGAATCTTCTCTGAACCCCCTCCAAGGTCAGTATATCCTTTCTTAAATAAGGAGTCCAAAACTGCACACAATACTCCAAGTGTAGTCTCACAAGTGCCTTATAGAGCCTCAACATTACATCCCTGTCACAAGTCTTTTGTGATTGCTCAGGTAAATATCCAAGTATTTTTGTGATTGGACAGAAAAATGTTCAGCTGTAATTGTTCTTGTTTGATGAGTCGGGTAAATGTACTGTTTCTTCTGATCCCAGCAACAAACTGGATTGGATTACGAAAGCTGAGGGAGATTGATGTCTCCGACAATAGAATTGAGATTTTGCCAACAACTTTCCTTCATTGTTTCAAGTCTCTCAACAATCTTAATGTGTCTCGGAATGCACTGAAGGGCTTTCCTGAACCTTGGGCGTGTCCTTTGGTAAGTGCAGTTTTAATTAATTAATGAAGAAATTGTTTAAATGATTGATTGGGGTTCTGGATTATCTGCCAGATTTTAAATCTGCATGAATTTCAAAGAATAGACTGTAGCACATCTGAAACTTGATGGAACTAAAATTGGATGAAATCTATTGGTTAATGGATTATAGAGAGAAATTTTCCTTTAAGTTGGCAAAGGGATCTATCTTTTGACGTGAGGGAAGAAGCTAATTGCCAAGTCCTTCCATGCTAAACTGGAATTTTTAGGCCCAGAATGTCCTTCAGTAAAGTATTTTATTTAGAATAAAGTAATGAAGGTTAAGCTGCATAGGGTATGGCAAAATTCCGCAGAGTGAGAGTAACAACAAGGTGGTGGGTCAAAAGCAAATGAGTGTGAGCTGGAAAATGGAGAGCTGGCTTCTCTTCAGATTTGAAGCTTATGTCAAAACAGTCCTGGTGAGAATGGAATGTCCTCTGCTGTCACAAAGTTGCTGTTCACAAAGACCATCTCGAGTTCCTAGTTACATGTCACTGACGATCCTTCCGCCCTCATAATAACCCATCAGTTCTCGGGGTCCTCCATTGGTATGGAGAGGCCAAACACAAATTGGAAGAACAATATCTCATAGTTCACTTGGGTAGACCTTAAACCAATGGCACAAACATTACATTTTCCAATTTATGTTTACCCACCCCCTAGTATTGTCCTCTCACGCACACTCACCTGCTGCTTCTTTTTCCTCTCCTTTTGTTTACCTTTCCCCCCACCAAATGTTTCCATTTGCCCATCATTTCTCCACCTTGAGTCCTTCCCATTTTGGTTCTATCTACCCCTGTCCCACCTGCCTCTTGTACTGCTGTGTACTGGTAATCGTCACTCTTCTTTCTCTGTCCTAATGCAGGGTCTCGAATTGAAACGTTGCCTTAGACTTGTTCCTTTTCTGCAAATACTGCTTGACCCACTGATGCTTTTTCAGCGTTCTGTATTTTTAGTTGTTTTATACTTGTACTGAAATAAACTGCTGCAGATGCTGGAATTCTGAAATAAAAATAGGTATCATTTGTGGAAAGAGAGCAGGTCTTCATGTTCCCTGTTTCCATGGTGATAACTTTATCACTGGATAGACATTGTATATCTACAGATGTAAAAACTGGATTTCAAAGGACAGCAAAATCTTAACAGTTAAGTGGAGAGTTCTATCTGAAGAATTCAATACTTTAAAAATAGTTTGTCAATAAGAGGCAATGTCTTGCTTCCTGCATGACGTTGAGAAAATTTGTTTTGCAAGGATCACTGTGCATTTGTAATCAATTTAGAAATAAGGCAACGTCCTAATAAAATTTCAGTACTTCTTTGCAACATAGTGACTGTATACGATTTCAAAATGTTTTCCCCGCTGCATAATTTCTCATACCATCTTCTGACATGGAAGGAATCTTTTTGGTTCAACAAGCCTACACCAGCCCTCAGAATGATACAGTATCCCATTCCCTCATTTGTTTCCCTATATCTTATTTTCTTCTACTCTTGTGGTAGTTTGCATTTGCAAATTCACCTACCTATCAGTGTGTCTTCCGGAGCAAACTGAAAGAGACAGAGGAAACCCTTGCATTCATAGGGATGACCTGCAAATACTGCACAGCCAGTTAAGGATCGGATGCTGGAGTTGTGTGGCAACAATGCTATCTGTTTGCCAAATGTGTCATCTCAACTTCAATCCCTTTATCATCAGGCAGAATATCTCCAGGAACATCCTGCCACGTTTGAGAAAGCACAGTAGATAAGTGATAAGTCACACAGTTTGTTGCCTTCTGCGCTCTACCTGATCTTTCATCGATCCTGTTATAGTTACTTTTCTATTGATTTGCAGAGTATGCTCACAGGAAAAAGAATCTCAGGGTTGTATGTGGTGACATATATGTACTCTAATAATAATATTTACTTCTAAGGTTCAATTTAATGTCCCAGAAATGTATACAATATACACCCTGAAATGATTTTTCTTTGCAAAACATCCACGAAAACAGAGAAGTGCCCCAAAGAATGAACAAAAGTTAAATGTGAGAACCCCAAAGTCCCCCCAGCTCCCCCCCACGCGTAAGCGGAGCGTGCCACAATCCTCCCTCCCCACCAGCAAGAAATGCACCCGTTACTAAGCACAAGCGTGAGCTAAACGATAGCAAAGACAGAGCTCTTGCAGTTACCCCAAAGACTATCGCAGCTCATCCGGCAACCCACAGGTTCTCTCCCTCCCTGGCGAGGGAGAGGGAGGTGTCCCCCATTTTCTCAGCAAGCAGGGGGCGTAACAACCCGTTGGTTCACGATGTTAAAAAGTCTGTATCTTTGCTTTCTTCGAGCCCTGTGCCCAAAGATTGCAAAGATCTTGGGTCTTTGGACCCAGAGCGAAAGATTTTCCAGTCTCCCCGATGACACATGAGTGACACCGACCTTCGATCCGCCCATCTCCAGAATCCCAAAATCTTAGACTTCCAAACACTAGGCCACCTCTCAAGCTGACCCCTTGGCGTGCCAAACGCCGGCTGGTTCTGAAACCCTGAGAACAGGTCCCATTCCCGCAAAGAACCGAAATCTGCGTGTAACTCCAGGTCAAGGTCTTCAAAAGAACCTTGAAATGGAAAACTAAAGATATTAAAGATAGAAATAGAGCTGTTTCCAAAGGTGCAAGCAAAGGAGTCGCCGTTTAGCGCCATCTTAACTCCGCCTCCCTTTGAACTTTTCTTGTGTCATTTCCTTTGTAGTTCATTGAATCATCTTGCGATCTAGCTGATGGAATGTTCAGTGCAGAATGCCAGCTTATGATTATACTGTCAGAACATTTATGTGGTCGGAACAGATACAGTTCTGTTTAATGGTGACCCAGGCTGAACGTTGAAGGGTTCAGCGATGGTAATCCTATGGAAAAAGGACAAGAACTGGATTGACTCTCTTTCTCTCTCAAGCAGATGACCATTGTTTTGGGGCTAGGTGCACAAATATCTTGCTGTGGGAAGTTTCCCAGGTCTTTCTCCTGGGTTTATTATCTAAGGAACAGTGTGTGTCTCCACCTCTGTCCTTGTGTTGGGGAAAAATGTAATTGATGAGGCAGCTGAAGATGATTGGTCCCAGAACAGTGTTCCAGGAGTGAGACCGTTGGCTAATATTGACCACAATCATTTTCCTTTGTGCAGGGTCTCCTCTCAGCAGCCGCTGACTTTATGCCATACTTAGTTAAGTGTAGCCTTAATATCAAAGTCAGTCACTTGCCTCACTCCTGGACCAAAGCTTTAAAGAAGTCTGGAGCTAAGTTGATGTCTAATATTGTTTGACACATTTAATACTGGCAACCAAAGAGGAATTGATCTACCTAGCTGTCGTTCAGCTGGATTCATTCTTGTTGTAAGTGGTTGTCTGATGGTGTCTCTCTGGTGGTGGTGTCTGAAAAGAGGATGCTGTCCAAGTTGCATGCCATCTTGGACAATGTCTCCCATCCACTCCATAATGTACTGGTTAGGCACGTTCAGCCAGAGACTCATTCCACCGAGATGCAACACTGAGTCATTCCTGCCTGTGGCCATCAAACTTTACAACTCCTCCCTCAGAGTGTCAGACACCCTGAGCCAATAGGCTGGTCCTGGACTTATTTCCACTGGGCATAATTTAATTATTTATGGTTTTATATTGCTATATTTCTACACTATTCTTGGTTGGTGTGACTGTAACAAAACCCAATTTCCCTCGGGATCAATAAAGTATGTCTGTCTTTCTGTCCTGTCTGCACGGGATACAGTGAACGGCTCGGGATCTGACCACGTAGCAGCTCAATCCCTACCTCTTGAGCTACTGACCAGGCTCCCCTTCAGCTGAGTTGCATCAAAAAAAAAACATCTGCTGAAGGAACTCAGTGTTGAACAGCACCTGTCACGGGAAAAAGATTTGCTGATGTTTTGGGTCAACAACCCACATCTGCTCCAGATTCCTGCATCTACATTCTCTGTGTAACACTCACCCAACAGGCTGTTATATGTCCAGGGGAAAATGAGATCCAGCCACTCACCAACCCCACCTCCCAAACACGCAGGTGCTGTGGGAATCAAGTTTATGCCTCGCGCACACACACAGTATCAAATTCACACCAGGTACCGTTATGAAATACACTTTAAAGAGTTTACTAAAACTAAAAGAGTACTAGGCAATACAATCTATATGAAAGAAAAGAAAAAAACAAAAGGCGCCAACTTATCAAAGTTCAGTCAGTTTAGTGCACATCGTTGGAGCTCAACCATCGAACCATTCGACCCCTCGTCACTTTCCTCTGACCTCCACGTCCTCGCACCTGGGACCACCCCCAGTGGTCAACCAAGCAGTGCAGCGCACGTCCACCTTCCTCAGCGTCTTCCTCCCGACTCTCTCGAAAACCCACGAAAACCCCCCCAAGCTCCCAGCCTCACAAGACAAAATAACGTTCCCCATTGGTTAACAAATGAATACAATCCCCATATCAGCAAGTCTAAAACTAAACAACTGCGAGAGAAACACTTATCAGACAAAGAAGCATTCCTACTCTTAACTAACGAAAGAAGCCATTTTGAGTAACATACACAGGACATTGTACATCTGTCTCCGACAGAGCTGCAAAGCTAACTTATTCTGAATAGAAAATTGGACAATTCGTTGGGTCTACAAAACCATCAGTCTGATTAATTTTCATGCAATGGGATGATCATCATTTGGTTGCAATCATCATGGAAGTGGAAAGTCCTGTTAACAGTGCTTTTGGGTGGATTTACTTATCTCTGGCATGCCAATTGATGCTCCTTTAGTCAATGGAATATGTGGCGTAGATGTACCTGCCAACCAATGTTCTAGTACCCATTAAGCACAAGTTGGTGGTGAGAATTCTCTCTGCCTGGTATGTGTGATGCCTTAAGCCTTGGAAGACTGAAGTGCAATATTGACCCAGCATTACTAGCTGAGGACAGTCTAAAAGCCTCAGCCTTGTCCACCTGCTTATCACACTGTCCCGTTGCTAAGACTGGAACTGTTCACGGAGATGCTGTGTCACATAGTTCACCACCATTCATGATGGGATGCAGCAGACTGACAGAACTTCAATCTGACCCATTAAGTTTTGAAATTCAGTTTGAAACTCGCTGCCTTTGCCATTTATTCTCAGCTCACACACGGGAATTCACCCTGTGTGGTAGGATGGACGTAGACTGAAGTCTGAACATACTCTTTAATCCTTCACTTTGTCGAAGTATTGCCAAAAGATATAGGAGCTGAATTAGGCCATTCAGCCCATTGAATCTGCTTTGCCATTTGATCACGGCTGAATAATATCCAGCTCAAACCCCAGATCGTTAGAAGTGCCATTGTTTGATAAAAGGAACTGGCGTAAACTTGGTACAACAAGCGGTCAGAATCTTGTCAGAAGTGTAAGAAAGTACTGGAAACATTTGTCAAAGACAAATTTGAATTTCAGACTCATACTTGTTAGAGGATATTCTATCAATGACTAACTTAAGTGTGTTTATTGAGGAAGTAGCAGCTCTGGTTTTGTGGTAGCTGTAGTCTGCCAGATGTGGTTCAGTTGGTTAGCACTTGCGTCTGGATTAAACAGTGAGGTTCAGACTCCACTCTAACAAAAAGTCGGAACCTAGCTGTAGAAGGAGCTGTCTTTCAGGTGATCCTCTCACCACTGTGGACACTGGATTAGTACCCTGGCCTTAAAGAAACATTATCCCTGCTGTACCAGCCATTACCCACGGAGGTGCAGCTGATGCAGCGACGAACAATCAACCCCATCCTCGGGTGCTGACTGTGTGGCGCTTACCCTGTGCCCAAATGGGATTCCTTCCTCATCCTAAAAACGTACAGGCCCGTGGGTCAATTTGTCACTGCATAGTGTGGAGGAGTGGCAGTATCTGGAGGGATTTAATGGAAATGTGTGGAACGTTAAAGATGGTAGTCCATATGGACTGTGCCCCAGGGTAGCTGAAGAGATTGTGGAGGCATTAGTAATGATCGTTCCAGAACGGTTCTGAGGACTGTAAAATTGCAGAAGTCACTCAGTCTTTAAGAAGGGAGGGAGGCATGAGAAAGGAAATTACAGGCCATTTAGCCTGACCTCACTGGCCGTGAAGATGTTGGAGTCCATTATTAAGGGTGAGGTTTCAGGGAACTTTGAGCCACATGATAAAATAGGCTAAAATCAGAACGGTTTCCTTAAGGGGAAATTTTACCTGACACATCTGATGGAATTCTTTGAGGAAATAACAAGCAGGATGGACAAAGAAAAATGTTGATGCTGTGTGCTTGAATTTTCAGAAGGCCTTTGAGAAAGTGCCACACATGAGGTAGTTTAACAAAATGAAAGCCCACTGTATTACTGGAAAGATAATAGCATGGGGAGCACATTGGGTGATTGGCAGGAGGTGAGTGGAAATGAAGGGGGCTGCCGATGACTAGTGGTATTCCTTAGAGGTCAGAGGTCATTGTGACTGCCTCTTTTCACGTAATAGGCCAATGACATGGATGTCAGAACCTTTGTGGCCAAGTTTGTGGATGATATAAAGGTAGGTGGAGGGGCAGGTACTGTGGATGAAGCTTAGACAGATTGGGAGAATAGGCAAAAGAGTAGCAGATGGAAGATAGTGTGGGGAAGTGTATAATCATGCACTTAGGTAGAAGGAATAATGGCATAGACTATATTCTAAATGTGGAAAATTCAAAAAGCAGATGTGCAGAGGGAGTCCTCGTGCAGGATTCCCTGGAGATTAACTTGCAGGTTGAGTCTGTGGTGAGGAAGGCAAATGCAACGTTAGCATTCATTTCAAAAGGACTAGAATACAAAAGCAAGGATGAAATTCTGAGGTTTTGTAAGGCATTGGTCAGCTCACATTTGGGGTATTATTAGCAGGTTTGGGCCCCTTATTCAAAAGAAAGATGTGATGGCATTGGAGAGGGTCCAGAATACCATTTATGAGGTTCATAAGAATGATTCTGGGAATGAAAAGGTTAACGTTTGAATAGCATTTGATGGCTCTGGGCCTATATGCACAGAAGCTTGGGGTGGGGGGGAGGATCTCATTAAAACGTAACGAATATTGGAAAGCCTAGATAGGCTGGATGTGGAGAGGATGTTTCCTATAGTGGGGAGGGCAAATCTAGGACCTAAGGCCACAGCCTCAGAAAAAGGGATGTTCATTAGACTAGAGATGAGGAGGAAGTTCTTTAACCAGTCCGTAGATAATCTGTGGAATTCATTACCACAAGCATTGGGTATATTTAATGTGGAGGCTTAAGAGGGAAAATAAATCATTCATGATGGAATGGTGGAACACACTGGATGGGCCCAATAGCCTAATTCTGCTCCTATGCCTTAATGGCCTTAATGGGCTCTTACAGGATTAATGGGCCAGAAGTCCTGTTTCCATCCCATATGACTCTGCAACTCTATGATTATTTCATTATTACACTACATTACCTAGAAATGACAGTTTGAAAGTATTTAATTGCTATAAAGTCCTTTGGGTTATACCAAGGTCATGAATGAAAGGTACCATTTAAATACAAGGCTGAATTTTGTGTGTGTGTGTATATCTCAAAAAAATAAATAAGAGTGTGTGTGTGTGTGTGTGTGTGTATATACACACACACACACACTCTTATTTATTTTTTTGAGATTTCTCCTCATCTCTTTTCCAAAGTTATGTCCTTCCATTCTAAGGCTGTGCCCTCTGGTCCTATAGTCACCCACTACTGGAAACATCCACTCCACACCTACTCTATCTAGGCCAGGGGTCGGCAACCCGCGGCTTCGGAGCCGCATGCGACTCTTTCATCTCTGTGCTGTGGCTCCCTGTGGCTTTGGAAAATAAATGATGAGTATTTAATTAAAATGTATTTTATGTTAGTTTGTTAGTTTTTGAAATGTAATTCTAAATTTGAAGATTATGGTGATCTTGTACAATCTAAATAAAATGTTGTGGCGACCCATTTCCTGGCACATCCGAACCGGCTCACAATTAGCCAGCGTTCCGGCTAAGGGAGATAGCCTACGGGGGTTTGTGAGTACGTGTCTTTTGGAGCATCCGCGCCCATGGGGGGCAGGTTGAGGGAGGCTTAAAAGCAAGGCTGTTTAGTTCGAATAAAGTTACCTTTGACTGCAGTTTACCGACTCCGTGTCGTTATTTTAGCGCTGCGTGTAGCACACCGCTACAACATGTTTTTTATCGCTATTAATATGTCACCGCTGCCAATGCCTGACACCCGCCACTCCCCTAAGCATCGATCCATCCCTACTGAATACGACTGCATTGGCGGGTGTGAGTCAACCTGATCTTGAGATGGAACTGGCCGACGCAGCCGACAAAGACATATGGGTGTCCAAGTTTAGACGCTTGACAGCAGACCTTGAAGATGTTGCCCGTCAGAAGGCCGTTCTTGCTCAGATGGAGTGATATTGAAAATCTCCCCAAACGGACTAACTTGTGTTCGAAACATGGAATGCTATTCCCAACATTTATGTAAACATTAAAAAGTATGCTTTTGGAGTCCTGTCGATCTTTGGATTCACATATGTATGTGAGCAGGTGTTCTCCAACATGAACTTTATTAAAAACAAACATCGTGCACACCTCACAGATGACAGCCTGCGATCCTGTGTAAGGATGAAGGTGACGTCACACAGCCCTGATGTGCAGACGCTGTGCGCTGAGGTCCAGGAGCAGAAATCCCATTAACCAAGTATGATAAATATTTTAATTGCCTATTATTTTACGTATATTCATATTTTTTCATGGTTCAGTGAAATAGTCCTTTTATTTTTCAGGTTGCCAGCTGGCTGACGTTATTTTTGGTTTGCTGCGGACAGACAATTTAAGTTCGGCATTTTTCATAAATACAAGAAGGACTCAAATAGGCATTGAGTATTTTACTTAAAAGTAACCTTCAACCCAACGTCTTTTTATCGGAGTTCAAAATGTTTTTGTTGCATGCAGAAATGTAATTTCGTTTTCTCTGCAGGAGTTCATCGATTTCATAAATGCAACACATTATAGTTTGTTTATACATAGCATAAAGGCAAAAAAAAACGTTGTATGCAGTGTTATTTCATTTTAAATGTCAAACGGGTTTTGTGGCTCCCAGTGTTTTCTTTTCTGTGGGAAACGGGTCCATATGGCTCTTTCAGTGGTAAAGGTTGCCGACCCCTGATCTAGGCCTTTCGAAGTTCAATAGGCCTTTCAATATCAATAGGTTTCAGTGAGATCCAGCCTCTTCTAAACTCCAGCTAGTACAAACCCAGAGGTGTGAAACCCCCGGGATCAGATTTTTAAACCTCCATGCCAGCACATCCTTTCTTAGATATGGGGCCCAAAACTACTCACAACACTCCAAATATGGTCCGACCAGTGGCTTATAAGGCCTCAGCATTACATCCCTGCCTTTCTAGACCTTTTAAAGTGAATGTTAACGTTGCATTTGCCATCCTTGCTACCAGCCTGCAAGTTAATCATTAGGGAATTCTTCACGTGGACTCCCAAGTCGATTTACATTTCCAAATTGCCCCGTGTTTAGAAAATAGTCTACGACTTCATTCCTTCTCAGAAATGCATGGCCATACAATTCCCAACACTGTATTCCATCTGCCACTTCTTTGCCCATTCTGCTAATCTGTTCAAGTCCTTCTGGAGACTCCCTGTTTCCTGAACACTATCTGCCCCTCCACCCATCTTTGTATCATTTGCAGACTTGGTCACAAAGCTATTAAATTCTGTCAGCACTAACATAAAACACGAAAAATAGCGGACCAACGCTGACCCCTCTGGAACCCCAGTAGTCATCGGCTGCCAACCAGAAAAGGCCCTCTTTATTCTCACCCTTTGCCATCCACCAGTCAGCCAGTCCTCTGTCCATGCTGGTATCTTTCCTGTAGCCCCGTGAGTTCTTATCTTGCTTAGCAGCTAAATACGCAGCACCTTGTCAATAGGCTTCTGCAAATCAAGTGAACATCCACTGACTCGCCTATGTCCATCCTGCCTGCTGTTTCCTTAAAGAACTCCAACAGATTTGTCAGGCAAGATTTCCCCTTGAGGAAATCATGCTAACTTCGGCTAATTTTATCCTGTGCGTTCAAATACCCTAAAACCCCATGCTTGATAATGAGTGGAGAAGGAAGGCCAGCAATACAGTAAAACTGGTGAAGTGGGGGCAGACGAAGTTTAAGCTCTGGTGTTGGCACGTCATCCTAAAATGTTTGGACACGTGCAAGGAAATAAAGGAGTTAAAGAATGTATTTGGGATTATAAATAGGCTCTTAAATACGGAAACAAGGAACTCTGTAAAACCCTGTTACAACATATTAGTTAGGCATTAGCTTGCACCGACTTCATCAAAAATGCCTCTATCTGTGGAAAGCGCAGAGGAAGCTTATCAGGACAATACCAGAGGTGAGAGACCGCAGATATCTCGAGAGGCTGGGATTACTCTCAGCAGAGCAAGGAAACCATATAACAGCCTTAACTAAATTGTCCAGATTAGAACTAATGATAAATAACTTCCTTCGATAGGAAAATTGATTGCCATGAGTTAAAGATTTATTAGCAAGAGATGGAAAGGGGAGATGAGGTTGAATCTGGAAGACGCTAGCCGTAAATCAGGTAGAATTTGATTCCTTGGATACTTTCAAAAGACAATTATATGTACTAATTTGTAGGTTAGGGAGGGAAGGATTTGGGACTAAATTGGACAGTTCTTTTTGAAAACCAGTCACGGGGAGAATGTACAAACTCCTTACAGGCAGAGAGGGGGACATCAGGAGGTGCTTGAAGGCTAGTATGGACTTGGCAGTCCTAAAGTCCTCTTCCCACGCTGTATGACTCTGACCTCATGATAGAGGATGTCGTCTGTTTGATAATACAGTGAATTGGTTTGGCAATGTGGAATCATAGAGCAAATTCAGTGCATCAAGTTTGTGTTAAATCTATGACTGCGTGCTGCATTCCTTCTCAAATATTTAATACTTAACCATGAACACGAGAAAGTCTGCAGACACTCTAAATCCAAAGCAACACACGCAAGATGCTGGAGGAACTCAGCAGGTCGGGCAGCGTCTATGGAGATGAATAGAGAGTCGATGTTTGGGGCTGATACCCTTTTCAGGACTGAAAAGAGGGGAAGGATGCTAGCTGGAAGGTGATAAGGGAAGCCAGGTGGATGGGAAAGGGACTTCCACTCCATTAGCCAAAAGTGGAACTTCCCAGTTGCCAAACATTTTAATTCCCATTCCCGTTCCGACATGTCGGTCCATGGCCGCCTCTTGTGCTAAGATGAGGCCATTCTCTGTGTGGAGGAGCAACACCTCATATTCCATCTGATGAGCATCCAACCTGATCGATTTCTCCTTCTGGTTAAAAAAAAATGTTTTCCCTCACTCTCTGCTCTTCCTCTACCCCTCACTCTGGCCTCTTACCACTTCTCACCTGCCTATCACTTCCTCCTTCCTTTTCTCCTATGGTCCACTCTCCTCTCCTATCAGATTCCTTCCTCTCCAGCCCTTGACCTTTCCTTCCCACCCACCTACCTGGCTTCACCTATTACCTTCTGGCTAGCCTCCTTCCCCTCTCCCCACCTTTTTATTCTGGCATCTTCCCCCTTCCTTTCCAGACTTAATGAAGAGTCTCGGCCCGAAATGTCAACGGCTTATTCATTTCCATAGATGCTGCCTGACCTGCTGAGTCCCTCCAGCATTTTGTGTGTGTGTGTGTGTGTGTGTGTGTGTGTGTGTGTGTGTGTGTGTGTGTGTGTGTGTGTGTGTGTGTGTGTGTGTGTGTGTGTGTGTGTGTGTGTGTGTGTGTGTGTGTGTGTGTGTGTGTGTGTGTGTGTGTGTGTGTGTGTGTGTGTGTGTGTGTGTGTTGTTTAGGTATTCACATTTGGAAATTATTACTGAATGTGCTTCTGTTCAGCTGGTACTTTCCACATCACAACTTTCAGTATGGAAGAGTTTCTCCTCAAGTCATCTCTCACTCCTTTGATATTTTCCTTAAATCTGTGCTGCTGGTTACTCATCTGCCTGGCCACTAACTTACTGTGCTAATTATTACTGATTCTGTTAATTATTACTTATTATACTATTGGTGAATTACTGTCTTCAGGAGCTGAGTCACTCCCTGGGGTTTTGGGGCATGGTTTAAAGCTTCAGATTAAAAAAAGATGATTTTGTGAATGCTTAATTTAAGCAGCATGGGTACAGTGGAGTAACAGGTGGTTCAAAATAAATCTAAATAAAGTTCCTTAACAAAATAACAATTAAAGTAAACGAGTCCACAAAGCTATTTCGATTTGAGAGAGTTTTTAGATCCTCAACGTGAGAAAGTCTGCAGACGTCGGAAATCCAGAGCAATACACACAAAATGCTGGAGGGACTCAGCACGCCGGGCGGCATCTACGGAAGTGAATGAACAGTCGACGTTTCGGGTCAAGACCCTTCTTCAGGACTGAGCAGGAAGGGGGAAGGTGCCAGAGTAGATCCTTAGTTCTTACTCTAGTGTTACAGGTTCCATTGCCCTAATGAAGAGACATCTTGTGGAAAAACTGAAATGCATCTTGCGTCCTGAAAAAACACAAGGCCTGGAGTGTCAAAAATGGAGAGAGCTCAGAACTCAGCCTGGCCTGCTGTGTTCCACCGGCATTTTGTGTGTGTTGTTGTTTGAATTTCCAGCATCTGCAGGTTTCCTCGTGTAGAACTCAGAATCTTGCTTTTACATTTAAGCAACAGCTGGCTCTGCAGCACTGTAACCACATGACTGTGTGTTGTGTTCCAGGAAGCGGTCATCTCACATTGCTATCAGTTGCAGGCACAGAGGCAATGGGTAACCTCTGCAAAGGGTACCAGGCATGTGCACATAACGTGCATCTCACTCTGTAGTTGGCACTGCCTTCTGAATGTTGACGAGGGTGATGCAGACCTGAGCACTGTACCAGAGGAAGGCATTGGAGACGATGCAAATGAGCTTTTTGTTAGGGCTGCAGTTTTATTGCGACCTGGAGAGAGTCTGAAGGCTGGAGTTGTTATGTTTGGAACGAGGGGGCTGAGAGGAGAATCGATTGAGTTTTATGAAGTAACGAGAGGTTGGGACGGAGGGAATGGGACTAATCCAAGTCTCTAGGCATTGACAACATTGACTTGGTAATCAATTGAAGTTCAATGGTGGAAGATTTGGAATAGAGATGAAAAAGTATATTCTTACCCAAAGACTAATGGGGGATCTGGACCTCTGTGAATGAAGGGGTGTTTCAGAAGTTCCATGTTCAAAGTAAATTTATTATCAAAGTACATATGTCAGCATTTACAACCGAGATTAATTTTCTTGGCGGACATTCACAGTAAATAAAAGAAAAACAATAGGCTCAATGAAAGACTGCCCCCAGTAGAATGCACTGACATTATACCACATTGTATATGCTCACAGAGATCACAAACGTACGAGGCCATGGGCAGGGGGCTGGAAAATGGAAGCGACAGCCACTGATACAGTTGGCTGATGACCCACTTTGCAGTCATAAATGTCTGCTGCTCTGTGATTCAGCTAGGTGATGCCATGTGACAGGGAGTTTAGAGATAAAATATTTGAAAGATTGAGGAGCAATGGGAAAGGACTTGAGGCCAGCATAGATCAACCATGATCATATTGAATGCTGAGGCAGGCTGGAGTGGCCTAGTCCTGCTCCGATTTCCTTGTGTCCTGCTTGTGGCCCAGTGGGATAGTCCCGAGAATAAACTCAATGAGCTGAAATGGCTTCCTTCTGTGTTGTAAAGAAATATGCAATTCAGAATTCTTCTTTGTACAAGGGAGGGTGGGGCCAGCTAAGTCTGAGACGGAAGATCTGTACAGGAGCGATTGGAGGAACTGAAAGAGTTAAAATCATGAATAAATAGAGGCAGGGGATAATAGTGAGCATAAATATTGACAACGTTGTGTCTGCGTGTGCGCGCGCGCTGATGGGGAGGAGGTACTTGGTTTTCCAAATGGGATTCAATAGGCTAAAGCTTCCTGGTCTAATTAAGATGTATCCTAAGTTGCTAAGTGAACAAAGGGTTACAATCTCAGATCTACTACTCATAAACATTAAATTCTCATCGGATATGGTTCCAGAGACCTGGAAAATTGCTAATGTTAGTTCATTATCCCATAGAAAGTACAGGCCAGTAAACTGAAAGAGTATATTCTGGAAATGATTGTTGGGAGCACTATTAATATTTGTTTTGATTTTCTTTATTAATGTGAACTTGCTAGAGATTTGTGAGTTGAGGCCAATGCATCTGATAATGAGAGTTTTCAGACGATGTTTTCTTTAGAACAGAGAGCACTGGGACAAGAGTAAACAGGAACGTTTCTACTCCGGCTCTCTGTTTCTGTGACTAGACAGAGTGAATTACGCCCTACTGTTCCCACTGCTCAGAGGAGTTCCAAACCAAGGAAGATAAATTTAAAAGTAACAGCTAAGAGAACTGCAGGCAATATGAGAGTAACCTCCTCAAGTTGTGACACAAGTGTATCGGTGAAGGGCTTGTGGAAGAAGTTTCAATCACAGACTGCAAAAGGGAATAAGATGAGTAATTGAAGAAGAAGGCTCTGTCTGGCTAAAGGGAAGGACGATGGAATAGGGGAATCTGAAATGGCCCTGTAAAAATGTAGCTTTTACAGGATATTCTGGAGTTGATATTCTGGAAGGCTTTCTATGTTGTAATGATCCACTGGTCCTATTTCCTCAATCTTTTTATTTCCAAGGTGGTCACCCAGTTTCTCAAATGAGTATCTAACATGAGCAAAGCTCTCTAATGCATAAATCATCCTCAATCTGTAAAGCTGATGATCACATGAATCACTTTACAACCTTCTGTACTTGCTTGGCATTGAGTTCCTTTCTCTTTCTGTAGGTCACCCTCTCACCATAGACTCGAAATGAGTTGGTTAGTACTGTGAATGCAAATTAACAGCAACGTAACTCCACAATGCAGGGGGAATAATGATGAAAAGACCATTACCAATAAATAAACATATCTAGGGTAAATATGATTCAGGTAAACACCAAACATAAAACTTTGAATGTTCCTTTAAGGGAAAGTAGGATTCTTTTTTGTATGAACTCGGAGCTCCCATGCAAATTTACTGTTCACCAATAGACAATAGACAATAGGTGCAGAAGTAGACCATTCGACCCCTCGAGTCTGCACCGCCATTCTGAGATCATGGCTGATCATTCACTATCAATACCCAGTCCCTGCCTTGTCCCCATATCCCTTGATTCCCCTATCCATCAGATATCTATCTTGCTCCTTCTTGAAAGCATCCAGAGAATTGGCCTCCACCGTCTTCCGAGGCAGTGCATTCCACACCTCCACAACTCTCTGGGAGAAGAAGCTCTTTCTCAACTCTGTTTTTAAATAACTGACCTCTTATTCTCAATCCATGCCCTCTGGTACTGGACTCTCCCAACATCTGGAACATATTTCCTGCCTCGATCCTGTCAAATCCTTTAATTATCTTAAACGTTTCAATCAGATCCCCTCTCAATCTCCTCAATTCCAGCGTGTACAAGCCAAATCTCTCCAATCTCTCTGTGTAAGACAGCCCTGCCATCCTAGGAATCAACCTAGTGAATCTACGCTGCACTTCCTCAATTGCCAGAATGTCCTTCCTTAAACCTGGAGACCAAAACTGTACACAATATTCCAGGTGTGGTCTCACCAGGGCCCTGTACAAATGCAAAAGGACATCCTTGCTCTTGTACTCAATTCCCCTTGTAACAAAGGCCAACATTCCATTTGCCCTCTTCACTGCCTGTTGCACTTGCTCATTCACCTTCATTGACTGGTGAACTAGGACTCCTAGGTCTCTTTGCATTTCTCCCTTACCTAACTCTACACCGTTCAGACAATACTCTGCCCTCTTGTTCCTGCTTCCAAAGTGGGTAACCTCACATTTATTCACATTGAATGACATCTGCCAAGTATCTGCCCACTCACCCAGCCTATCCAAGTCTCCCTGTATTCTCCTAACGTCCTCTTCGCATGTCACACTGCCACCCAGTTTAGTAACGTCAGCAAACTTGCTGATATAGTTTTCAATGCCCTCATCTAAATCGTTGACATAAATCATAAAGAGCTGTGGTCCCAATACAGAGCCCTGTGGTACCCCACTAGTCACCTCCAGCCAGTCCGAGAAACACCCATTCACTGCTACCCTTTGCTTTCTATCTGCCAACCAGTTTCCTATCCATGTTGAAACCCTGACCCCAATGCCATGAGCTCTGATTTTACTCACCAATCTCCTATGTGGCACCTTATCGAATGCCTTCTGAAAATCTAGGTACACAACATCCACTGGCTTACCCTCGTCTAATATCCTTGTTACACCCTCAAAAAACTCCAACAGATTAGTCAAGCATGATTTGCCCTTGGTAAATCCATGCTGGCTTGGCCTAATCCTATTTCTGCCATCAAGATGTGCCACTATTTTGTCCTTAATAATGGACTCAAGCATCTTCCCCACGACTGACATTAGGCTAACAGGGCGATAGTTCTCCGTTTTCTCCTTCCCTCCCTTTTTGAAAAGTGGGATAACATTAGCCACTCTCCAATCTTCAGGTACTGATCCTGAATCTAAGGAACATTGGAAAATGATTACCAATGCATCCGGAATTTCCTAATGGCATAACTATTAATAAAATAAAGCATAGCCTTACCCACAGTATTACATATAGTTACAAAAGGTCTAATGTTCATTTGCAGCATTTTCTCTTTTTTTAAATTTCTCTTCTTCCTTGGCTCATGATTGCATATTGTTACACAGTCCTGGATATCTCTGTGTAAAGAAAATTTACATTTCCCCTCTGACTTCTCAACAGATCAGGAGATAATTAATGTAAAGCTAAAATGCAAATTCTTTTCTTCCAGAAAATTTGTAACGTTTCCAGGAATTCATTGGAATCCCTCCCAAACAGTCTTTGTGTCTTTTGGAAAAACTATCTGAAGGAAGCAGATTTTTCTGACAATTTACTGAAGGAATTGCCATCAAACATCTTTGAGCTCCAGGTATTTTGCAGAATGGTTTTCTTTTGCATATAAAAGCTCTATTTCAGTCACTCAATGCAGAGACCAAACGATTGCAAAAGTTCATACATTGGGCTTTCTCCAAATGGGACCATAACTTTCAACAAAAGCACACTTAGACTGATGGTGTGGAAGTATGTAAAACTCCAGAGAGGTCAGTGCATTGTGTAGATGTGAGAAGGAAGTTACGATGTTCGAAGATTGAACAAAAGCTTAGTGGGTATCTGGCTGGAGCACTGCCCTCCGTTTGGCCGTCAGAGGCACTAAAGTGGGCTATAGCGCATACTACTGCAGTTTGGAGTTAAAAGTTATGAGAATTGGTTGTATGGACATGAAATCAGATTCAAGCTACTCAGGAGGAAAATCTAGAATTAGTTCTCCGGGCACAGAACAGTGGAATCCTGAAACTCCGCCCTATCCCTAACACAGCTTCCGTTGAAAATGCTCTGGTTGCTGAGCCTCAAACTAGAGGCTATTACCACCTCGACTGAAAGGATTTTGTAATGTATGGGTACCAAGGAATGTGAAGCAAATGCATTCAAATGAACCCAAGGGAGAGGTCAGCCAAGATCTAACTGAAAGCCGCAAATGTCCGGGGGGTGTTCTGTAAGCTTCCCTCAAAAAGGCAGAGGGAGGAAAATGGAGAATTACTGTAGAAAACCCAGTGCTACTGCACACCTAGTGTTTCCTTGTGTGTGCAGAGCCTTGGAGAATAGTTGCCTGTTAAGACGATTCAGGAGGGGTGAGGGACAGTAGTTACAGTTGGGACGATTCAGGAGGGGTGAGGGACAGTAGTTACAGTCAGGACGATTCAGGAGGGGTGAGGGACAATAGTTACAGTCAGGAAGATTCAGGAGGGGTGAGGGACAGTAGTTACAGTCAGGACGATTCAGGAGGGGTGAGGGACAGTAGTTACAGTCAGGACGATTCAGGAGGGGTGAGGGACAGTAGTTACAGTCAGGAAGATTCAGGAGGGGTGAGGGACAGTAGTTACAGTCAGGACGATTCAGGAGGGGTGAGGGACAGTAGTTACAGTCAGGACGATTCAGGAGGGGTGAGGGACAGTAGTTACAGTCAGGACGATTCAGGAGGGGTGAGGGACAGTAGTTACAGTCAGGACGATTCAGGAGGGGTGAGGGACAGTAGTTACAGTCAGGAAGATTCAGGAGGGGTGAGGGACAGTAGTTACAGTCAGGACGATTCAGGAGGGGTGAGGGACAGTAGTTACAGTGGGGACGATTCAGGAGGGGTGAGGGACAGTAGTTACAGTCAGGACGATTCAGGAGGGGTGAGGGACAGTAGGTACTGTCAGGACGATTCAGGAGGGGTGAGGGACAATAGTTACAGTCAGGACGATTCAGGAGGGGTGAGGGACAATAGGTACAGTCAGGACGATTCAGGAGGGGTGAGGGACAGTAGTTACAGTCAGGACGATTCAGGAGGGGTGAGGGACAGTAGTTACAGTCAGGACGATTCAGGAGGGGTGAGGGACAGTAGTTACAGTCAGGACGATTCAGGAGGGGTGAGGGACAATAGGTACAGTCAGGACGATTCAGGAGGGGTGAGGGACAGTAGTTACAGTCAGGAAGATTCAGGAGGGGTGAGGGACAGTAGTTACAGTCGGGACGATTCAGGAGGGGTGAGGGACAGTCGTTACAGTCGGGACGATTCAGGAGGGGTGAGGGACAATAGTTACAGTCAGGAAGATTCAGGAGGGGTGAGGGACAGTAGTTACAGTCGAGACGATTCAGGAGGGGTGAGGGACAGTCGTTACAGTCGGGACGATTCAGGAGGGGTGAGGGACAATAGTTACAGTCAGGACGATTCAGGAGGGGTGAGGGACAGTAGTTACAGTCGGGACGATTCAGGAGGGGTGAGGGACAGTAGTTACAGTCGGGACGATTCAGGAGGGGTGAGGGACAGTAGTTACAGTCAGGACGATTCAGGAGGGGTGAGGGACAGTAGTTACAGTCAGGACGATTCAGGAGGGGTGAGGGACAGTAGTTACAGTCGGGACGATTCAGGAGGGGTGAGGGACAGTAGGTACTGTCGGGACGATTCAGGAGGGGTGAGGGACAGTAGTTACAGTCGGGACGATTCAGGAGGGGTGAGGGACAGTAGTTACATTCGGGACGATTCAGGAGGGGTGAGGGACAGTAGTTACATTCAGGACGATTCAGGAGGGGTGAGGGACAGTAGTTACAGTCGGGACGATTCAGGAGGGGTGAGGGACAGTAGGTACTGTCAGGACGATTCAGGAGGGGTGAGGGACAGTAGGTACTGTCAGGACGATTCAGGAGTGGTGAGGGACAGTAGGTACAGTCAGGACGATTCAGGAGGGGTGAGGGACAGTAGTTACAGTCAGGACGATTCAGGAGGGGTGAGGGACAGTAGTTACAGTTGGGACGATTCAGAAGGGGTGAGGGACAATAGTTACAGTCAGGACGATTCAGGAGGGGTGAGGGACAGTAGTTACAGTTGGGACGATTCAGGAGGGGTGAGGGACAGTCGTTACAGTTGGGACGATTCAGGAGGGGTGAGGGACAGTAGTTACAGTCGGGACGATTCAGGAGGGGTGAGGGACAGTAGGTACTGTCAGGACGATTCAGGAGGGGTGAGGGACAATAGTTACAGTCAGGACGATTCAGGAGGGGTGAGGGACAATAGGTACAGTCAGGACGATTCAGGAGGGGTGAGGGACAGTCGTTACAGTTGGGACGATTCAGGAGGGGTGAGGGACAATAGTTACAGTCAGGAAGATTCAGGAGGGGTGAGGGACAATAGTTACAGTCAGGACGATTCAGGAGGGGTGAGGGACAGTAGTTACAGTGGGGACGATTCAGGAGGGGTGAGGGACAGTCGTTACAGTTGGGACGATTCAGGAGGGGTGAGGGACAATAGTTACAGTCAGGACGATTCAGGAGGGGTGAGGGACAGTAGTTACAGTCGGGACGATTCAGGAGGGGTGAGGGACAGTAGTTACAGTCGGGACGATTCAGGAGGGGTGAGGGACAGTAGTTACAGTCGGGACGATTCAGGAGGGGTGAGGGACAGTAGGTACTGTCAGGAAGATTCAGGAGGGGTGAGGGACAGTCGTTACAGTCAGGAAGATTCAGGAGTGGTGAGGGACAGTAGTTACATTCAGGAAGATTCAGGAGGGGTGAGGGACAATAGTTACAGTCAGGAAGATTCAGGAGGGGTGAGGGACAGTAGTTACAGTCAGGAAGATTCAGGAGGGGTGAGGGACAGTCGTTACAGTCAGGAAGATTCAGGAGGGGTGAGGGACAGTAGTTACAGTCAGGATGATTCAGGAGGGGTGAGGGACAGTAGTTACAGTCAGGATGATTCAGGAGGGGTGAGGGACAGTAGTTACAGTCAGGATGATTCAGGAGGGGTGAGGGACAGTAGGTACAATCAGGACATTGATTTACTTCACACCAGCGTGTCATGGTTTAGGACTCATACCGTTGCAATACTCCAGCCCGAACAGTAGATGGAGCTCCAGTGTAGTCCTCGCTTACACTGCTGCTATCTCCTCATTGTGAGTACTGTTACCTGCTTCTGGTAAGCGATCTCCTTCAGCTCCTTGGGCCCTTTACTCACCTTCAAAGCATGCTCTGCTGCGTTGCTGTTCAAAATTAGTGAATATTTTGGTGTTAGGTTGTGTTATGAACTTGCAGGAAAACAATCTCTATAAACTCTTTTGTAACTTGCACCAGGCCCTGAATTCTCTGAAGCTCTCTGGCAATCAGTTGCAGTCTCTGCCCCCAGTAGACAGATGGCAATGCCACAATCTCAAGTCGCTCGATCTCTCTCGAAATCAGTTTGGAAAGTAAGTAGTCTGCATTTGTAACAGTGCGATACCGGTCCTGTTTTCCCCTTGATAATACAATACAGTGGGGCTGAGATTCCAGGAGACTAGAATAGCTGTCATTGGTAAAAGGTAACACAAACAAAAATGCTGGAGGAACTCGGCAGGCCGGGCAGTATCTATGGAAAAGGAAAACAGCTGTCATTTTGGGCCGAGACCATTCATCAGGACTGGAAAGAAAGATGAGAAGTCAGCGTGGGGTGGGGGGGGGGGGGGGAGAAACGAGAGGAAAGAGTGCAGGGTGGTAAAGATAGGTGAAACCAGGAGAGGGGGAGGGGTGAAATAGAGAGCTGAGAGTGGGTCGGTGAAAGAGGTAAGGGGCTGGAGAAGGAGGAATCTGATAAGCCCATGGGAGAAAGGGAACGGGGAGGAGCACCAGAGTGGTAAAGGGCATTGAGTCCACTCTAGATCGTGGTGAGAAAGAAGAGCTGGGGTTGCCGGTGGAGTGAGTATTTGGGGAAAAGTTCACCCCTTTAAGGGTTCTCTTCCTTTGCCTCCAGTTCTATTGGATAGACCAGGCCATTATGGATTCATTGAGACATACAGTACAGAAACAGGCCTTTCACCCAGTGACTGGTACCAGCCAGCAACCCTCTCCACACATTCCCGTCAGATCCCGCCCCCAGAGATACCACTGCAGACTCCATTCTGCTGCTGGGGCAGTCAGCTGGGCATGCGAGCGCTCTGAGTCCGTCTGGGCACCGGAATCGCAGAACGAACTGAAGCCACAAACCTCAGTGTGCGTGGCTTCTATGTTACTCGTGAGTCCAACCAGCCACACTTTCCCTCACTCCTATAAACAGCACCATCCATAGACTTCTGCACTTTGTGTGTTCAGTGCTTGCTTTGCTCATTTGCCTTCTGGAGTTGGTCAGGAGAGTTTGGTGCTGAGGGTTGCCAACAATTCACTGGAAAATTATCCCCATGTCACCAATACAGCAGGCATCTCCGTAATGAGCCCATTGCATGGCAGCGGGCCGTTTGTTGGATCCCGCTGGCCGTGGCAGACAGTTCCAAAGGTGTAAGACTCAAGTGGACCTGGTGTCTATCTGGGATACACCGGTGGATTTAGTGCTGAGTTCGGCCAGTCTGAAACTCAACAGGGATTCACAAACTACAGATTTGGCGAATGAGGGGAAGGTTTTATTTAAATTTTTGCTCTGCTTTAATGTTTTAATCATTTCAGTGTGTCGTCATAGCAACAAACAATCTGGTGGAAGACTTCGGGATCAAGCGGTGTCTGTGGCTGTTGGACCGCTGAGTTCTTCCTGCAGGTTGTTTGTTGTTCTGCTGTCTCTGTCTCCTCTATCATCATAGCAACTTTAATGGCATTTAAATGCCTCACGCTCCACATGGTAGGCTTATTCAGAAAGTCAGAAGGCATGGGATCCAGGGAAGTTTGGCCAGGTGGATTCAGAGTTGGTTTGCCTGCATAAAGCAGAGGGTCATTGTGGAGGGAGTACATTCGGATTGGAGGGTTGTGACTAGTGGTGTCCCACAAGGATCTGTTCTGGGACCTCTACTTTTTGTGATTTTTATTAACGACCTGGATGTGGGGGTAGAAGGGTGGGTTGGCAAGTTTGCAGACAACACAAAGGTTGGTGGTGTTGTAGATAGTGTAGAGGATTGTCGAAGATTGCAGAGAGACATTGATAGGATGCAGAAGTGGGCTGAGAAGTGGCAGATGGAGTTCAACCCGGAGAAGTGTGAGGTGGTACACTTTGGAAGGACAAACTCCAAGGCAGAGTACAAAGTAAATGGCAGGATACTTGGTAGTGTGGAGGAGCAGAGGGATCTGGGGGTACATGTCCACAGATCCCTGAAAGTTGCCTCACGGGTAGATAGGGTAGTTAAGAAAGCTTATGGGGTGTTTGCTTTCATAAGTCGAGAGATAGAGTTTAAGAGACGCGATGTAATGATGCAGCTCTATAAAACTCTAGTTAGGCCACAGTTGGAGTACTTTGTCCAGTTCTGGCCGCCTCACTATAGGAAGGATGTGGAAGCATTGGAAAGGGTACAGAGGAGATTTATCAGGATGCTGCCTGGTTTAGAGAGTATGGATTATGATCAGATTAAGGGAGCTAGGGCTTTACTCTTTGGAGAGGAGGAGGATGAGAGGAGACATGATAGAGGTGTACAAGATATTAAGAGGAATAGACAGAGTGGACAGCCAGCGCCTCTTCCCCAGGGCACCACTGCTCAGTACAAGAGGACATGGCTTTAAGGTAAGGGTAGGGAAGTTCAAGGGGGATATTAGAGGAAGGTTTTTCACTCAGAGAGTGGTTGGTGCGTGGAATGCACTGACTGAGTCAGTGATGGAAGCAGATACACTAGTGAAATTTAAGAGACTACTAGACAGGTATATGGAGGAATTTAAAGTGGGAGGTTATATGGGAGGCAGGGTTTGAGGGTCAGCACAACATTGTGGGCTGAAGGGCCTGTAATGTGCTGTACTATTCTATGTTCTATGTTCTATCAGCAGGAGAACTATTAAAACTGTCTCTAACATTAGTGGAGCTCCACCATAGACAATAGGTGCAGAAGTAGACCATTCAGCCCTTCAAGCCTGCACTGCCATTTTGAGATCATGGCTGATCATCTACTATCAATACCCGGTTCCTGCCTTGTCTCCATATTCCTTGATTCCCCTATCCATAAGATACCTATCTAGCTCCTTCTTGAAAGCATCCAGAGAATTGGCCTCCACCGTCTTCCGAGGCAGTGCATTCCACACCTCCACAACTCTCTAGGAGAAGAAGCTCTTCCTCAACTCTGTTTTAAATAACTGACCTCTTATTCTCAATCCATGCCCTCTGGTACTGGACTCTCCCAACCTCTGGAACATATTTTCTGCCTCTGTCTTGTCCAATCCCTTAATAATCTTATATGTTTCAATCAGATCCCCTCTCAATCTCCTTAATTCCAGAGAGTACAAGCCCAGTCTCTCTAACCTCTCTGCGTAAGACAGTCCAGACATCCCAGGAATTAACCTCGTGAATCTACGCTGCACTTCCTCTACAGCCAGGATGTCCTTCCTTAACCCTGGAGACCAAAACTGTACACAATACTCCGGGTGTGGTCTCACCAGGGCTCTGTACAAATGCAAGAAGATTTCCTTGCTCTTGTACTCAATTCCCTTTGTAATAAAGGCCAACATTCCATTAACCTTCTTCACTGCCTGCTGCACTTGCTCATTCACCTTCAGTGACTGATGAACAAGGACTCCTAGATTTCTTTGTATTTCTCCCTTACCTAACTCTACACCGTTCAGATAATAATCTGCTTTTCTGTTCTTACTCCCAAACTGGATAACCTCACACTTATTCACATTAAACGTCATCTGCCAAGTATCTGCCCACTCACCCAGCCTATCCAAGTCACCCTGAATTCTCCTAACATCCTCATCACATGTCACACTGCCACCCAGCTTAGTGTCATCAGCAAATTTTCTGATGTCATTTTCAATGCCTTCATCTAAATCGTTGACATAAATGGTAAACAGCTGTCGTCCTAATACCGAGCCCTGTGGCACCCCACTAGTCACCACCTGCCATTCCGAGAAACACCCATTCACCGCTACCCTTTGCTTTCTATCTGCCAACCAGTTTTCTATCCATGTCAATGTCTTCCCCCCGATGCCCTGAGCTTTGATTTTACCCACCAATCTCCTACGTGGGACCTTATCAAATGCCTTCTGACTCCTCCGTCTCACCGGTCTCACGGTCATCGTGTCTCCCGATCTGAAGGCAGCTCCTCAGTCCCTATCAATCAGTGTGCATGGCTCTGATTTGCCCTGGCGGTGTAGTGTTTAATCACGGTAACACCCTCAGTGCCTTTTCCCAGGATCGTGGGATCGGGGCCTGGGCCTGTTCACTGTCACCCAGCTCTGGGGGTGAAAGAGCAGCAGGGGTAGGGGCAAGGCAAGGGGAAAATAGTAGCTGTTGGGAGTGGTGGTGAGGAGCAATGAAAGTGAG
Source organism: Hypanus sabinus (assembly GCF_030144855.1). Classification (NCBI taxonomy): domain Eukaryota; kingdom Metazoa; phylum Chordata; class Chondrichthyes; order Myliobatiformes; family Dasyatidae; genus Hypanus; species Hypanus sabinus. Next base: position 11,913,018 of record NC_082733.1, on the reverse strand, counting down.
TGTGTGGGGAAGGGGCAGGGGAGGCATGTAGGGGGAGGGGCAGGGGAGGTGTGTGGGGGAGGGGCAGGGGAAAGGTGTGGGGGAAGGGGCAGGAGAGGGGTGTGGGGAAGGAACGGGGAGGGGCGTGGGGAAAGGGGAGGGGTGTGGGGGAGGAAGGGGCAGGGGGAGGCATGTGGGGGAAGGAGCAGGGGGAGGTGGGTTGGGAGGAGCAGGGATGGTGCGTGAGGGACGGGACAAGAGTCCTTGGTGAGTAGGGGCCAGAGGGCCGGTTTCACTCTGTGGGGGGAGAGTAACACTGTTGATTCCCAGAGCTGTGAGCTGTGACTACAAACTGCCCGTTTGTTCCCATTTACAGGGGAGACGAGTCCTCCAGGACAAGGAAAGTCAATTTTTTCACAATGCGACTGAAGAGAAGTTCGGACTCGGGTAAGGGATCCGTGTGAGGCAGACGTGGCAACAGGTCGTGCAACCCAGAGCAGATCTGCCCCCGCCTGCTGTTTCTTTCCGTGTAGCAATTGAATTGGTGATGTCAAACCAGCCTGTGGTCGACTGGGGAATGTTCCCATCCCCCTCATAAACAGTGTTTATCTGAGAAACCTGCCATCTCTCCCAAGATACATGTTTATTTTCCCTTTTTAGGCATCACACTGAACAAGTCCTTCAAGGCACTCTTCACACTCTCTGCCCTTGCCTTTCCTTGTCACACAGAGGTCACAGTCTGTGAGTCATCCCGGTAGACCTGGGAATGCTCCAACTTTTCATGGAATGGAACCTAAATAATTGTGTGCATTCACATTCCCTCTGATCCCTGTCCTGATGCAAGGTTTTGACCAAAATTGTCAACAGTTCCTTTCCTCCCACACCTACGGAGTTCCTCCAGCAGTACAAACTCCTTACAGAATTGAGCCTGCAGGTCTGTGTCGGTGTAATACTGTTACGCTAACCCCTACACCACCATGCTGCCCTTTCTGTTGCTCTGGATTCCAACGTCGGTGGTCTCTTGTGTCTTCGCGTTCCTTCTACTCTTGTCTGCTCCAGGCTTTCCCAAGTTCCCAAATTCCCAAATCCCTTGAGTGTTCACCACACTGAGAAATTTGCCCACCATGTCCTGGTTCACAAGCAGTTTTTATTTGCATTAGTTTGCAGTTGGTAGTTGTCTACTTTTGTGAGGTTCTGAACACTGAGTTCGTTCACTCAGCGTCTGTATCACTGAGGCTTAGGCGTTCACTACGGGACAAGTCATCTTACTTGTCCATGTAAATCCTGGATCAGACCAACACCCTTCCCATTAAACATCTGTTGCCCAATGTACAACTTCCCCCTTCCGTAAAGCTTTCAACTACATTGTTCTCGTCTCATCCTGATGGCATTCTGCTGGCAAGGCTGCCATTTATCACCCTCTGTTACCTACCCTCAGGCAGCTGTTGACGGGCCACTGCCTTTGGTTTATGGTAGCTGGTGAATGTGAAGCAGTGGCATTCAAGTTCACCTCTCTGAGCTGCTCAGACCCACCCATCTTGGTGTGGGTCTGGAGTCACAAGTAGACTGGATGGGATAAAGCTGGCGGGTTTCTTTCTGTAAATAGTATCAATGAACAAGTTTGAGATACAAGAGTCTTCAGATGCCCACAATAAGTGATCTACTGGAGGACCTCAGTAGGTCACAGAGCATCTATGGAGGAAAGGAATTGTCTGTGTTTTGGGCCATTACCCTGCATCAGGACTGAGAGCGGAGAGGGGTGATGGCCAGTGTAGAGAGGATTAGAAGGGAGTCCAAAGTGATTGATGGACTGAAGAGGAGAGGAGAGGAAGTTTCTTCATGTGGGAGAGCATGGAACTGTTTAAAAGGAAGGTTCACTCATTCAAGACAGGGATAAAGTGATCTTTTTATATAAGATCTGAGGATTATGAGTCTCTGGAGCTCTCTTCAAATGAGAGTGGAGGAAGAGTTTTTGCATGTTTTTAAGACTCAGGTAGATACGTAGGTTCTTGATAAGTGGGGGAGAGATAGATTGCCACAGAGGTGTGGAGTAGAAGTTACCACAGCTTGACTGTATTAAATGGACTTTCAAGTGGCTTTCTCCTGTTCCTGTATGTATTGTGAAAGGACAGGACGTAGTCTCATGAAGCAAAGAGCGCAGAGTGGATGTTTTGACCCTGATTCAGGTTATCAGGCAGCTTGATACAGATCAGCCATCTGCCAGAGTCGAGGGCTGGACAGAAATTCAGGTGCAGTTGCAGACAGTAGGAACGTGATCTTCTTTTAGAGATACAGCTTTCGGCCCAGTGAGCCCGTATTGCCCAGTTACATCCACATGACCAATTAGTGTGAGGGAGGAAACCGACAGATTCACGGGGAGAACGGACAAACTCCTGACGGATAGCGGCCGATTTGAACCCAGCTCAGGGACGCTGTAACGCCATGACATTGACAGCTGCACCACGGTGCCGCCCCTGAAATCCGAAATAAAAGCAGACTAACTTGTCGGGCAGCATTTGTGGAAGCGGGGGTGGTCGACAGTTCAAGTTTGTGACCCTTAATCAGATTTCTAACAACTGCAGTAAACATTTGTTTGTTTATTTCTTTATTAAGATACAGTGCAGAATAGGCCCTTCAAACCTTTCGAGCGACGCTGCCTGGCAGTTCCCCATTTAACCCTAGCCTAATCACCGACAATTTATAATAACCAACCAACCTACCAATCGGTACGTCTTTGGACTGTGGGAGGAAACCCACGCAGTCACGGGAAGAATGTACAAACTCCTCACAGACAGTGTCGGGAATTGAACCCGGGTCGCTGGTACTGTAAAGCGGTCCCCACCGAAGACACGCTCAGTAATCTGTTACCAGGTTAATTATGACTGTCTTATATGATGTGAAAGTCGTTTTGCAGGAACAGCGCAGTGCAAAAACATAAAATGGCTATAAATTACAAAGTTAGGAAGTGCTGCCACTAAAAGGAGTCATGGGTTCATGGACCATTCAGAAAATCTGAGGATAGAGGTGAGGAAGCTGTTCCTGAATCATTGAATGTGTAGGTCCTCAGGTTCCTGTACCGCCTCCTGAGGAAAGGGCTTGAGGACTGGCTACTTGCTACTAAGCAGAGGGATGTTTAGAACCAGACTGAACTGAGATTTGAGCCCAGGCTGCGACCAACAGTAACTTGAACGCTAAGTCCCATTCACTCAGTAATTAAAACAAAATTGATCCTAAGGGTCTTAACGTCTGCAACATTACCTCGACTAAATGGAGATGAGCTGTACAGGAAAGAGACCAAGAGGCAAGTCTTGTCATAAAATCAGAAAAAATTGGAAATTTTCCACAGGAAAGAGAAAGATTTAATGTTTCACATCAGCTGTCAGTCATGGGGAAAGGTCGCTGAACTGAAGCATTAATTCTGTTTCTCTCTCCACCGCTGCTCCCTAACCTACAAATGTGACCCGCATTTTCTGTTTTCATTAGGAAAATGAACACATGGTTGAAGTGGTCTGGGATGAATGGGTCCATTTAACGAAACATCCTGCAGTACAGGGATAGGAAGGAAATGTGTCATTGGACAGGTTCACATCTGAGCTGAGCTGGGGCTTGTGTCCCAGCAGGAAGGATAACTGGGATGGTCACAGGAATGTAAACATTTGTGGCTAGGAGGGAGAGTGAGTGGTAAAGTATCATCACGTCAGTGCTAAAATAGATGAAAGGGAAGAGATTATAGCAATAGCCGGGTGCCATGGGTTGAAAGAAACTGAGAGATGGGAAGTAGGAAAACTAAGAAAGGGGAAAATGGTGTAAAATGAAAAGAGGGCAAAAGAGTTCACAACTCAAATAAACATTCCATATGGAAATACCAAGAGCGCAGGGGCACGCTGAATGGATTTAGATGTAAATTTAGAGATGTGGATGTTTGACAGATGGTTGCAAGATGGCTGGGATTGGAAACACTCAACATATAAGTTAAGGAGAAGGGAGAAATGGACCTGGTGAGAATGAAGTGACTTCAGTCGGGAAGGGACTCCAGCAGGCAGTGGAAATGTGACGGTACATTAAGGGAATTTCAAAAAAAGTTGACAGCCAGCCACTGGTGTAGTAGCATCTATACTGGACTTTTGAGGAAGAGTGGTCCCTGGTTCAAATCTGGCTCTTTGCACGCTTTCTGTCGGTGCTGGGTTGAGCGTCGAGCCAGCAACTCAATCTCGTAAAATAATCAGGCACATGCTGAGGGAGCAGCGAGGTTGCAGCCTGAGGCACCGCGGGGCACAGAGAGGGACAACAGCAACAAAAAAAAGTTGAAGGACTTTGAGTTCGAGCTGTATAATCGTGGTGAACAAACAAGCCAGAAGAATTTTGGATTGCAGGGTTTTTATAGAATAAATGTATTAGTAAGTGGATGAATTTGTTCCTTGTGGTTTGCGTAGAGCATCAGAACCATCAAGGGATATTGCATTCCATAAAGAGCAATATGCCAGAAATAACTGCAGAAGTATACATCTAGCATGTGTATAACTTTAATTGTAGTATCTGAAAGGAGAAATTTAGCTTTAGATAAAGCTGACCTCATCTGGTGAGATTGTGTTCTGAGAAAACTAGGCAACTGTTTTGCAGGTAAAACAACAAAAGATCTGTGGAAGGTGTTCAAAGAAGAAATGACTCAGAAGAAATTATTACCGTAAAGGGCAAGGACTTTACTGGGGTGCACAGAGCAGCCATGGAATTGAGTACAATTTAGAACGAAAAGGCAAAGCTGCTGCCGGTATTAGTGATGAGGTAATTAAGCAGGTGTTAACAGTGACAAAAGGGGCACGTGAAAGGAAATGGGAAAGTCAACATGACGTAGATGTTGGCAATCTGAATAAAAACAGATTGCTGGAAACACTCAGCAGATCAATCTACGTCTGTCTGAAGAGAAACAGTGTCAGTGGTTAAGGACAGAGACTTCTCTTCAGAATTGATTACGTTTAAAAGAGGGCGGTCCAATTGTTAAAGGTGATTTTTTAAATAACAGGTACAGTGTAATTATACAGTGATGTTGCATAAATATCAACATCAAGAAAAGTGCAGAGGCTGGAAATCTGAAATGGGAATAGGAATTTCTGGAACCCTATTCTATTAAAGTTACGCGGTACCCTGCCTGTCAGTTCAGGAGAAATGTGCCTGACCTTTCAAATAACTTTGTTTTGAGTCTTCTGGGATGCAGACCAATGTGGTGGAATTCTTAATGAGGTTAAATGCTTAGAAACTCTAGATTTGAAATTTTTTGTGTGTTGATATTGATAAAAATCGTGTTATGACAGCGTGGTAGGGAATTTCGTGGTACTGACAGTGTGGCAATGAATTTTGTGGTTTGACAGTGGCAGTGATTTCGTGGTACTGACAGTGTGGCAGTGAATTTTGTGGTTTGACAGTGGCAGTGAATTTCGTGGTTTGACATTGTGGCAGTAAATTTTTTGACAGTGGCAGTGGCAGTGAATTTTTTTGCATCATGTTGCTGATGTTGGGATTTCTGTCAGTGGGACTACAGACTTTGAAGTACCTGCAATTGTTACAACAGGAAACCCGTTCCTTAATTATGACTGGCATCAATTCACTTGGAAATGAGTAGAAAATTCGTTAATGCTGCCCCACCACAATTTTCATCTGCACAGGCAGACTTTCAAGGCTAGGGTTTCTGAACCACTTAAACTTACAGTCATAATCATTAAAATATTATGGAAATGCTTAGCCAATTACATCTCTATAATAAACCAGAATGTGCTGCAAACATTCAACAGGTCAGGTCCCACATGTGTGAGAGAAGAAGCAGAGTTAACATTTCAGATTGACAACCCTTTGGGAATCAGGGCTGCTACTGGAATGTTAGTCTTATCTCAGACACTGGAATGCAAGGCTGTCAAAATAGGGCTACATCTATTCAAAGTTCTGGTTAGAGCACATCTGAAGTACCATGCACAGCAGAAGCTGGATATGTCAGTTTAAGCCAAAAGCACAGCTGCACAGCCCAAAATATTTCTTAAATGCCAAGAGTTAAGCTAGGAGACTAGATTATACAAACCACAGTGGTATTCTCTAAAACTTAGAAAGTTGATGGCTGATTTGATCAAACTAAGATTTAAAGTGGAGCTAATTATGTGATTTGAGACGACTTTGCCTCAGGAAGAGCTGCCCCGCTCCTAAAACTGGCAGGATCTGGCACGCTCTTCAGCAGGTGCTGGTCAGTTGCAGACTTTACCTTGAGACTGGTAGTTCTTTGTTACCAAAAAAGAAGCAAAGTTGGACATATGAAATAGCATCACAAACCAACCTTGAATGTTGGGTTTGGTTTAACTATAGTATAGTTTCTGTTTTTCCTCAACTCTGCCTTCATGGACCACATTGCAAACCCTCCAACCGGGAAAAAAACCCAGCTTTCTCATATTAATACAACTAATTTCCAAGTTTAATTGTCATTCAACCATACATGAATACTGATGAGTGCAGCCAAACGAGACAGTGTTACTCCGGGGTCAAGGTGCAAGACAGAGGACCAGCAGTTGCACACAGCACAAAGCACACACAGGATAGCAAGCACAAATAGTGTCACAATCACACAGTAAAAGAGTCCCAAAACTTGTGCCATCAAACCACAGTCAACCACAGCGGAGTCTGTCTCCCAACGAGCGAACACTGGAGAGCAGCACCGACTCCAGCGTGGACACCGTGCTGGGGCGCTCCTGCAGACGGCACTGCAGGTTTGGACCCAGTCCTTGCACATACAAAACAGCGAGCACATTTAGAATATCAGTAAAATATTACAACACAGAATATATATATATATATATATTTAGTCCAGATCTCCCCCCACCCCACCCCCAGCGCATCAAAATCATCAGTCAACCACAATAGAGCTTCCAGCCTGGACGCTGTGCCATACCGCCCCCGGTAGCGTGCGCCATCCCTCACGTCCACTAAGCAACACCACGGTTTGAGCCTCAGTCATCGCATATTCAAGCACATACGGAATATTAGTAAAATACAAGCATGCAAAATATAAATGTATATGGCCCAGACCCCTTAAGACCATTGAAATCTTCAGTCGACTACAATGTGCCAAGCTGCCCCCGGTGGCTCTCTCTCAGTGGCTGTAACGCAGGCGACCCCCTCCCCCCCACAAAGCTTGAGGCCTTCAATCCATTTAGCGCCGTTAATATCTGCAGTCGATCACAACAGAGCTTGTCGTCTTCTGAGCAAAACCCAGGGAGGGCAGCACTGAGTCTGTCCCCCCCCCCCACCCCCGTGGAAGGCACTGGGCTCATCCCTCATTGCTGATGGCTGCAAACTGGACTAGTCCTCGCGATGACCTGAGGCCACGCAGTTTCCCTGCTCTCAGCCAATAAATCGGTGAATTGAACTACAGCATTCCAGATTTAAAATTACCCTACCAAAATAACTCTTAAATTTAACAGGAATATACACTCAGTGCCGCGTTATTAAGCTCATTAATGCAGGTATCTAATCAGCCAATCATGTGTCATCAACCGTGCATAAAAGCATGCAGACATGGTCCAGAGGTCCAGTTGTCGTTCAGACCAAACATCAGAATGGGGAAGAAATGTGATCCAAGTGACTTTGATCATGGAATGGTTGTTGGTGCCAGATGGGGTGATTTGAGTATCTCAGATACTGCTGATCTCTTGGGACTTTCATGCACAACAGCTTCTAGAATTTACGGAGAGTAGCGCGAGAAATAAAAGTAAAATCCAGTGAGTGGCAGTTCTGTGGATGAAAATAGCTTGTTAATGAGAGAGGGCAGGGGAGAAAGTCCAGACTGGTTCAAGCTGACAGAGTAACCACGTGTTACAGCAGGGGTGTGTGGAATGGACAACACGTCGAACCTTGAAGCGGATGGGCCACAGCAGCAGAAGACCATGAACGTACACTCAGTGGCCACTTTATTAGATGTAGGAAGTGCCCAATCAAGTGCCACTGAGTGTATTAAGTTTGCTCAGTCTTTCCCATTCCAGTGGATTCTTCCGTGAGCTCCACACTAACAATATTTGGAGCATCCTCAAAATATTTAAAACAAAACACATGGAGCAGGGACCCTATAAAAGGAAGCAAAAGCTTCAACTGATCTCTGTTGTGTCAAAATAAATCTCGCACATTTGACAAACATTGATTTTCCTGGTAGGGGGAAGGGAACCAGGACTAGGAGACTTGGGCCAGACCAAATCCTGTTGTTATCCTGGAAAGCTGAGCCAAGCTTCATCAGTGCAGTCAATGTTTGCACTGACGTGCCAAATAAACACTGGCCCCTCTCAGAAAAACAACCTGTCAGAAACAAAAGCAAAATGTTCTTTAACACGAGTCGACATGAAGTGGATTTCTCTCTCTCTCTTTTCAGCTTCGGTGATTGAATTCCCACAGATCCTTGGTGAATGTTTAGAAGTTCTGCATCTGGACAGTAACTTTCTGGATTCAGTCCCTCAGTCGGTGTGCTGGCTGCGTGCACTCTCTGAGCTGTACCTTTCCAAGTAAGATAGCTGCTGTTTATTGTGAACACATTTTGTGGGATTGCTGGGCACTCCATTAAGAAAGAAGCATTCTATTTTCATCTAAAGCTGTAACAACATCTTTAAAAAGTTATTTTTGTGAGTAAATACTACTGTCCAGCTCTGAATGTCTGTCAGATTCTCCTCACTGACTTGTCCACGACATGGTTCAACTTCCAATTTGAGCAGATGTTGAAAGTGCGTTTTACTATATAATAGCCTCAACTTGTTTCAAAGGAGCAAACAAGACACACAAAATGCTGGTGGAACGCAGCAGGCCAGGCAGCATCTACAGGAAGAAGTACAGTCCTTTGCCCTGACAAAGGGTCTCAGCCCGAAACGTCGACAGTGCTTCTCCCTATAGATGCTGCCTGGCCTGCTGGGTTCCACCAGCATTTTGTGTGTGTTGTTTGAATTTCCAGCATCTGCAGATTTCCTCGTGTTTGCGTTTTTAAATTCAAAGCAATTTAAATTCAATTAAGTTTGACACGCGGTGCCTTCAAAGACAGTTGAATATGCAACTCATGGAATGAAGTAGGTTTTATCTGTCTGAATGCTTTGCTTCTTTCTCTCTCAACAGTAACCCTGGAATCCGAGAGCTTCCTGCCGAGCTTGGTCAGCTAGCTAATCTGTGGCAGCTGGACATCGATCAGTTAACTATCTCAAATGTTCCAACAGAGATCAGAAATGAAGGTAAACTAAGCTGTGCTGTTTTTCTTCACTACAATTGGTTAGTTTTTGGTTGAGGCCGAGAGTGAAGCCAAATTGTGGGTGTGGGCTGATGGGACACTGACGGGACCAGAGGAACAGGACCTCTTGGACCCTTTTTGCCTTTCAATGAGATCATGGTTGGTCTGTGACTTAATTCAATTTACCCAGCTTCTTCCATAACCCTCAGTAACTTCAAACAAAAACTTGTCAATCTCAGAAATAAATGACCTGGCAGCCATTACTTTCTTGTGGAAGGGATTGCCAAACTGTCAGCTTCTGTGCTTCTTAACTACATCTGTGCAAAGAGGTCTGTGTCTTTAGAGACTTCTCTTCAAATGAGCTGGAGTTAGAGGTCTGTATATTGGAATTGGGGCAGCACGGTAGCATAGTGGTTAGTACAACACTTTATAGTACTGGCGGCCAGGGTTCAATTCCCCCTACTGCACATAAGGAGTTTGTACGTTCCCCCAATGACGACAAGGATTTCCTCCGGGTGCTCCAGTTTCATAGAACAATACAGCACAGTACAGGCCATTCAGCCCACAATGCTGTGCCGACCCTTAAACCCTCCGTCCCATATAACCCTCCACGTTAAATTCCTCCATATACCTGTCTAGTAGTCTCTTAAATTTCGCTAGTGTATCTGCCTCCACCACTGACTCAGGCAGTGCATTCCATGCACCAGTAAAAAACCTTCATCTAATATCCCCCTTGAACTTTCCTCCCCTTACCTTAAAGCTATGTCCTCTTGTATTGAGCAGTGGTGCCCTGGGGAAGAGGCGCTGGCTGTCCTCTCTATCTATTCCTCTTAATATCTTGTATACCTCTATCATGTCTACTCTCATTCTCCTCCTCTCCAGAGAGTAAAGCCCTAGCTCCCTTAATCTCTGATCATAATCCATACTCTCTAAACCAGGCAGCATCCTGGTAAATCTCCTCTGTACCCTTTCCAATGCTTCCACATCCTTCCTACAGTGAGGTGACCAGAACTGGACACAGGACTTCAAGCGTGGCCTAACCAGAATTTTATAGAGCTGCATCATTACCCCGTGACTCTTAAACTCTATCCCTCCCATAGTCCAAAGGTGTACTGGTTGTTAGGTTAATTGGTCATTGAATTTGGCTAAGGTTAAAATGGGGGACTGCTGGGTGGTACAGTACAAAAGGCCAGAAGGGCTTATTCTGTGCCGCATCCCAATAAATAAACAATAAGTGGATTAAGGATGGGGATAGTTGCCCTGGTGGCTGATGCACCCATCAGATTAGGTACTATATATCGGTCTGATAAAGAGGCATCGGAGGATGTGACACATAGAGGGATCCTGAAGATGGAAAACCTTGGTCAAAGGTTTTTGTAGGCTGGATGGGAGCGTAGAGTACCAGGGAAATGAGCAAACTGACAACAACGCCATGCTATATCGGTAAATGCAGCTTACTGTAGAGAATTGCAAAACTGTGGTGGTAACTGGGGTAGAGTAGGTTGGGGGATAGATGGTGTTCTCTGCACTTGTGAGTGTGAGTTTTAAGGGCAGTGTTGTCTGCCTGGTACCATGGGTAAAGATGTCTGATTGAAACCATCAGGAAACTGGAATAGAAGTGGAAAGATCCAATAAGGAGCCAGTGATATACGTAGAGCAGGGGTTCTCCTGAAGGGAAAAGCAGCAGCAAGAGTCCAAATTAAAAACCAGAGTCACAAAGGCAATAATAATCCCTGGGTGACTGCCTAGCAACAGACAAGTTAGCACTGGGAGAAAGATCAGAGGGCAGAGCGTGTGGTTCACAGATTGGTGTGGGGGAAATTGGCTGCATTCATGGGGAAATGGTGCCAGTGCTGGAGAACGAGGAAGCTGTTCCACTGGGACAGGTTTCACTTGAACAGGGCTGGGACCCGTGCATCCGCAGATCGAACAATGTGGGCCATAGGAAGGATTTTGAAACAGAGGGAGGGGAGGGTGTTGGGAGTGGGTTGGAGATGAAAGTTAAGATAAAGGTCAAACAGATACTGCTTGGTGGCCGAATGGGTGGTCTGAAGGAACTGCACATATATTGTACATGCAACAGTTCACTCCAAATAGGGTCAGCAGGGAAAATTCTGCAAAGAAACACTAAAAGCTCTTTATCCAATTATATGCAGTATTTGCAACAATTTAGATCATAGGAAAAGTATGATTAGAAATGGATGCAGGTGATTTAATTACAGCCACAGAGGCATGGTTGCAGAGTGATTGAAGTTAAACAATAAACTTTTCGTTATTTTAATTTGAAAGGCAAAATGGAAATGTTGGAAGAGTATCCCTGATGTTAAAGGATGTGGTAAAGGCATTAGGGAGGAAGAAGCTTTGCCTGGGAAATTATGATACGGAGTAATTTTCAGTGAAGCGAAGGGAGAGAGAATGGTGATTGGATTTGTACATAGACCCTCAGGCAACAGTTATAATGCATCAAAAAATCAGTAGAGCTTTTCACAAGTGGGATACAGTAATGATGGGGGACTGGTAGACTGAACAGATCGAATGAGCGGTTACAATGGGGTGGAGCACAGCGTGATTTTTACTAGATTAGTATGCTTAGGAATTAACAAGGCAGAGGGCAATTTTAGATATAGCATTATGTAATAAAGGGTTAATTAATGACATGGCAGTGAAGGTGTCTTTAGGGAGCATTGCTAGTAATAAAATTAATTTTGTAAAACGTAATGACCAGTTTAACAGCAAACCTGAATGAAGCAAGTTACCAGCACTTGAACTATGAGTTGGTTCCAATGTTATAACCAAAGATTGTAAACAATGGCAAATATTTAATGTAGTGCACAAACAATGTACACCACTTTATGGGCACAAAATAAGAAATGTGCTCCAGCTGCTGCTGACAAAATTTAAAGATAAAAAAAATCAAAGGAAAAGCAACAATTGTGAGGGTTGGAAGTTTTCAGAATCCAGTAAAGAGGGGCAAGGTGCTCATAAGTGTATGATAGTAGGTGAGCTAGAAACAGGAAAATTGTAGGAGTGTTTAAAAAAGGAAAGTGTTGGTAAATGGGATTTGTATAGATGGGTACATGATGGGTGATATAGATAGGGTGTGCCATAAGACCATAAGATACAGGAGCAGAATTAGGCCATTTGGCCCATTGAGTCTACTCCGCCATTTCATCATGGCCCTGACCAATCAAGGATCTGTCAACCTCCGCCTTAAATATACATAGTGGCTTGTCTTCCATGGCTGCGTGTGGGAATAAATTCTACAGATTCACCACTCCCTGGCTGAAGAAATTCCTCCTCATCTTTGTTCTAAAAGGATGCCCCACTATTATGAGGCTGTGTCCTCTGGTCTTAGACTCTCCCACAATAGGAAACATCCTCTTCACATCCACTCTATCAAAGCCTTTCACCATTTGATGGGTTTCAATAAGGTCACTCTGCATTTTCTGAGTTCCAGTGAATACAGGCCCAGAGCCATCCAAAAACTCTTCATATGACAAACCATTCAATCCTGGAATCAGTTTCAGCACATCCTTTCTAAGATAAGGAGCCCAAAACTGCTCACAGTACTCCAAGTGAGGCCTCACCACTGCTTTATAAAGTCTCAGCATTACCTCCTTGCTCTTATATTGTAATCCTCTTGAAGTGAATGCCTTCCTCACCACATACTCAACCTGCAAATTAACCATCAGGGAATCCTACACAAGGACTCCCAAGTCCACATGTCCCGGTGTATTTTTTCTCCATTTAGAAAATAGTCAACTCTTTCATTTCTTCTACCAAAGTGTATGACCATCCCAGCACTGTGTTCCATCAGCCATTTCTTTAAGTCCTTCTGTAGCCTCTCTACTCCTCTAAACTACCTGCCTCTCCGCCTATCTTCATATCATTTGAAAACTTTGCAATAAAGACAACAACTCCATCATCCATCATTGACATATACATTAAAAAACTGGTCCCAACACAGAGCCCTGTGGAACACCACTAGTCACTGGCAACCAACCAGAAAAGGCTTCCTTTATTCTCACACTTTGCATCCTGCCAATCAGCCACTGCTTTATCAATGCTAGAACCTTTCCCGTAATACCATGGGCTCTTAACTTGTTGAGCAGCCTTGTGTGTGGCACCTTGTCGAAAGGCCTTATGAAGATCCAAGTACACAATATCAGCCAATTCTCTTTTGTCTATCGTGCTAGTTATTTATTCAAAGAATTCCAATAGATTTCTCAGGCAGGATTTTCCCTTGAGGAAAATGCTGACTGTGGCCTATTTTATCACATGCCTCCAAGTACTCTAAGACCTCATCCTTAATAATCGATTCCAATATCTTCTCACCACTGAGGTCAGGCTAACTGGCCTATAATTTCCTTTCTTCTTCCTCTCTCTCTCTGCTTGAAGAGTGGAGTGACATTTGCAGTTTTCCAGCCTTCCAGAACCACTCCAGAATCTTGTAAGATCATTACTAATGCCTCCATGATCTCTTCTGCCACCTCTTTCAGAAACCTGGGGTGCACACCATCTGATCCAGGTGACTTATCTAACTTCAAACCTTTCAGTTTCCCAAGAACCTTCTCTCGAGTTATTGTGACCTTATACATTTCATGACCCCTGACTCCTGGAACCTGCCATACTCCTGGTGTCTTCCACAGTGCAGGCTAATGCAAAATACTTGTTCCATTTGTCCACCTCTTTGTTGTACCTCATTACTACCTCTCCAGCATCATTTTCCAACAGTCTGATATCCAGTCTCATCTCTCTCTTTTATACTTTATCTGAAGAAACTTTTGGTATCTTCTTTAATATTATTGGCTAGCTTACTTTCATATTCCATCTTTGCCTCCTTAATGACTTTTTAGTTGCCTTCTGTTGGTTTTTAAAAGCTTCCCAATCATCAAACTTTTCACTAATTTTTATTCCATTATACGTCCTCTCTTTGACCTTTTGTTGGCTTTGACTTGTCTTTTAGCCATGGATGTGTCATCTTCCCTTTGGAATGCCCTCTTTCATTTGTATAAATCCTGTGTCTTCTGAACTGCTTCCAGAAATTCCAACCATAGCTGCTGTGTCGTCATTCCTGCCAATGCTCTTTAACAATCAATTCTGGCCAACTCCTCTCTCATGCCTCTGCAATTCCCTTTACTCTACTGTAATACTGACTTGTTGGACTTTAGCTTCTCCTTCTCAAGTTTCTGGGTGAATTCTATCATATTATGATCACTTGTCCCCAAGGGTTCTTTTACCTTAAGCTCACTAATCCATTCCAGTTCATTACACAACACCCAATCCAGAATAGCCGATCCCCTTTCGGGCTCAACCACGTCCTGCTCTAAAAAGCCATCTCATGGACATTCTAGAAATTTCCTCTCTTGGAATCCCACACTAATTTGATTTTGCCAATCTACCTGCATGTCGAAGTACCCAATGGCCATTGTGACATTGCCATTCATTTTCTATCTCCCGTTGTAATTTGTAGGCCACATCCTTACTACTGTTTGGGGGTCTTTTTACCCTTGCAGTTCCTTAGCTGTATCCACAATGTTTCAACACCTACCATCTCTACAGAATTCGCCCTGCAGTTTGGGAGGGAAAGTTAAAATCAGAGGTATCATTATTGCAGTAGAGTAAATGGAGCTGTAGACATGAAAGAGCAGCTGGCCAAAGGATACTATCAGGGATGATGGCAGAGCAGTAAAGGCTGGAGTTTCTGGGAGTAACTCAGAAGATGCAAGATCAGTTCATCCCAAAGAAGGAAGAGTCATTCCAAAGGGAGAATGAGACCATTGCCACTGACAAGGGAAGTCAAAGACTGTATAAAGGCAAAAGAGGGGGTATACAATACAGCAGAAATTAGTGGGAAGCTAGAAGATTGGAAATCTTTAAGAACCAGCAGAAGGCAACTAAAAAAGCCATAAGGAGCGAAAAGATAAAAAATGAAGGTAATGATCCAATAAGAAGATAACAAAAGTTTTTCAGATTATATAAAGAGAAAAATAGATGCAGGAGTAGATGTCGGACCATGGGAAAATTATGCTGAATTGGGACAAAGAAATAACAAACAGACCTCCAGAAGACACCAGCAGTATGTCAGAAGTTCAGGAGTGTCGGGGGCAGAAGTGAGTGTAGTTGTAGGTGATTGGAAAGCTGGAAGATCTGAAGGTACAGTAGATAAGTCTCTTGGACCAGAAGGACTAAACCCCAAGGTTCTGAAAGAGAGAGCTGAAGAAATTGTGGGGGCTTTAGTAATGATCTTTCAAGAATCACCAGATTCTGAAACGGTTCTGGAGGACTGGAAAGTTGCAAATGTCACTCCACTCTTCAAGACCATAGGGAGGCAAAAGACAAAACTATAGGACATTTAGCCTGATTTCAGTAGATGGTAAGATGTTACAGTCCGTTATTAAGAATGAGGTTTCAAGGTATTTGATAAAATAGGCTGAAGTCAGCATGGTTTTCTTAAGGGGAAATCTTGCCTGACAGATTTGTTAGAATTCTTTGAGAAAATAATAGGCAGGTTAGACAAAGGAGAGTCAGGGATATTTTTACTTGGATTTTCAGAAAGCCTTTCACAAGGTGCCACACATGAGGCTGCTTAACAAGATAAGAGCCCATGGCGTTACAGGAAAGATTCTAGCATGACCAGAAAATTGGCCAACTGGCAAGAGGCAAAGAGTGGG
Source organism: Hypanus sabinus (assembly GCF_030144855.1). Classification (NCBI taxonomy): domain Eukaryota; kingdom Metazoa; phylum Chordata; class Chondrichthyes; order Myliobatiformes; family Dasyatidae; genus Hypanus; species Hypanus sabinus. The sequence goes on along the minus strand of NC_082733.1, from coordinate 11,897,133 downwards.
AATAAAGGTAAACACAAAGTTCGCTGCAGATGCTGTAGTCAAAGCAACACGTCCAAACAAGCTGGAGGAACTCAGCAAGTCGGGCAACATCCGTGGAAACGAACAGTGAATATTTCCACAGGTGCTGCCTGACCTGCTGAGTTCACCAGCTTGTTTGTACGTGTTGGAATAAAGGTGGCCTTTTCTGGTTGGCTGCTGGTGGTTAGTGGTGCTTCACAGGATCGCTTCTTTTCACGTTATATGCCAATGATCTGGATGATGGAATTGATTGCTTTGTGGCAATGTTTGCAAAAACTACAAAGAATGGTGGAGGTGTGGGCAATATCCATGGAGAATGGAGTCTGCAGAAGGACATGAACAGATTGGGAGAATGGGCAAAGAAGTGGCAGATAGAATACTGTCAATGGAAGTGTATAATCAAGCACTTTGGCTGAAGGAGTAAAATCATAGACTGTTTTCTAAATGGAGAGCAAATGCAAAAATCAGACGTGCAAAAAATGAATCATCCTAGTGCAGGATTCCCTAAAGATTAACTTGCAGGTTGAATCGGTGGTAAGGGAAGTAAATGCGATGTTAGCATTCATTTCCAGAGGACTAGAGTATAAAAGCAAGGATGTAACGCTGAGTCTTTATAAGGCATTGGTCAGACTATACTTGGAGTATTGTGAATAGTTTTGGGTCCTGCTTCTGTGAAAGGATTTGGTGGCATTAGAGAGGGTCCAGAGGTGGTTTGCAAAAATTATTCTGGGAATGAAAGGGGAAGCTTCAGGTGGCTCTGAGTCTGTAATTGCTGCAGTTTAGAATGGGGGGGGGGGGGGAACAACTAGATGGTGTGGACGTGGAGAGGATGTTTCTAATAGTTGGACAGTCTAGGACCAAAGGGCACAGTCTTAGAGTAGAAGGGCATCTCTTTGGAAGAGATGAGTAGGAACGTCTTTAGCCAGAGGGTGGTGAATCTGTGGAGTTCATTGCTGCAGATGGCTGTGCAGGCCAAGTCATTGGGTAGATTTGAAGAGGAGGTTGATAGGTTCTTGACTATTAAGTGTTTCAAAGTTTACAGGAAGGTGGGATGAGAATGAGGTTGAGAGGGGAAATAAATCAACTGTAATTGAATGGTAGAACAGACTGGATGGGCTGAGTGGTCTGGTTCTGCTCCTGTGTTTTATGGTCGCCACACAATTGGAATGGTGTATTTGCCCTGGAGAAGGTGGAGAGGGGATTCACTAGGAAGTTGCCTGGAAGTAGAAAGGAAGAAAGGTCAGGGTGGGAGGTGGAGAGTTAAACTGACAGGCAACCAGCTCACAAGGCGTAGATGGAGAGAGTGAATCTGTGTATCTTAAGGTGTTTTGTTCAAATCTGCTCTCTGCTTCCCAAATTCTGTGAACGTTCTGTGCATGCCTGGCTCCTCTGTGAATTAGCAAGTGAATGGAAAACCCAGCAGAATAGTAAGGGCAACATCACATCCTGAACATTCACCATTTTGCATTTTATTGAAATGGCGTCACAGAATGGATAAAAACACATTTTCTATTTGATTCAATTTCTTAACTGCTTTTGAAATGCTGAAAAGTTGTCATCCGTTGAAGTGTCAGGGAAGAGCAGAGTTTAATGATGACTTTCATATGCCGGATGTTAGGCTGGAGTCGCCCAGGACTCTAGTTAGCCCACACTGGCACAGCTCCAGGCAACGTACCCTGGGGAAGATGTACAGGGTTTGTAGAAACTGCAGTGCACGTTTACCAGATTCATGATCTTAAAGTGTTATTTACGATCAGAACTTATACAACTCCAAAAGTAGTGTAAAGGTAATTTAATGCTTTCAGGAAGCGAACTGGAACGGCTGAGTTAGGCAGAAATAATGGATGTTGCTGGGTTATCCAAGATCAGGGCCATTGTCTCTAATGTAGACTCAAACTTTTCATTGGTAGTCTTGGGAAAACCGTATGGCTGAAGTGAAACGCTCTTCTATAACTTTACCAAGGGGACATTGCTAATTTTAGATTGCTAGATTAATCAGGGTGAAGGAAGAACACCACAGACCAGCCATGCTCTTACTAATTTGCAAAAAAAGAGCCTTAAATAGCCAACACGAGGAAATCTGCAGATGCTGGAAATTCAAACAACACACACAAAATGCTGGTGGAACACAGCAGGCCAGGCAGCATCTATAGGGAGAAGCGTTGTCGACGTTTCAGGCTGAGACCCTTCGTCAGGACTAAGGGTCTCGGCCCGAAACGTTGACAGCGCTTCTTCCTATAGATGCTGCCTGGTCTGCTGTGTTCCACCAGCATCTTGTGTGCCTTAAATAGCCAGCTGCTTTTTCTGCCCTTGGACATCCCTGCCTCGCTGACTATCTGTGCTGACACAAAGCTACCGCCAACTGTTTGTAACTGTCCCATAGGACCAACATCAGTGCTGACCTTCCTCAGAGCACAGCTGCGGAAAGCCGAGCCTTGCAAGCTGCTGAAGATGATTATCGTTGGGCCGCCCCGTCAGGGGAAAACCACCCTCCTCGAGACTCTTAAAACTGGGAAACCTCCACAGCCCATGCACAAAGAAAGCAGCATCCAAACCACCACCTGGGAGCTTCCGCGACCTGCTACCATCAAGACTAAGGTACTGATGTTGCTGCTGTGTTTCCAGGGTTACGTTTCAAAAACACGAAGCTGTATTCTTCAATTCTTTGTTCCTCTAGAAACTTTTTAGATGGGCTGAGGATTCCCACCCCACTGTCTTTCAGGCCATGAATTCTGAACCCTCAGTAAACATTGGACAAAGCTGTTTTCCTCATTTCTCCTTGAATCCTCACATTTCTGCCCATGGTTGCTGTCTAGGGAGGCAACTTCACCAGGCTTCAGAATTTTACATTACTCAATTTGCCCCTGAGTCGGCTCTGTTCTTTCAAAAAGCCTACCATTCTCTCCTCTATAATCATGGTTTTCTAGTCATCCTTGTTATTTCCTCTGCACCCCCGCTGTTGTATCACATCCTCTGACCAGAGCTGCTCTAACTATGTCCTAGCTAGTGTTTTTATACAGGTCTAGCAAGAGTTCCCTGATCTAGTGTTCGCTACCTTACCAGTAAAGGTATGTATCCTTTTAGCCACTTTCCCCACTGCCATCAAGGGTCTCAGGCTGTCTACTGCAAGACCTCTCAGAACCTCCACAAGCACCCCCCCCCCACACACATTTTTTTGTAATTTCACTTGTCTTGTTTGCTCTCCCCAAATGCATTCCCTTACGGATTTTCCAGATTAACTACTTTTGACCAACCTCGGCAGTAATTTTCTTTCTCACTTCCAAAACGCAGCCAATTTTGGTGACCTATGTGGGGAAGAAAAGTAGTAAGACGTTGTGACAAACGTTAAGGGGTTAATGACCACCTTCTAGTATGTGAATTCAAGGTGGGTAATCACTTATCTGTGACTAATGCGCACTGTGTGACTGAAATGTGCTTTGTAGACAGGATGGGAAAATAACTATGTCTGTGTTTCCTTGTTCGAAGAATCATCACATGTCTGTGCTTGGGAAAGCCTGATATACTGTCCTGAGAATGAACACTTAAGAAAGTCTATAACCGCACAAATTCACTATTCTAATGGGCTGTAGTTGAAGTTCCCTCCTTTTTCAAATTTAAGTGCTTCTTGTCACGTTCGCCTGGGGTATAAGAGCGTAATCCATTGTTGAGCAGAGTTTCAGAACTCCGTCTGGGCCTGCATGGTATCGTGTAATAATACCCTTTAGTCTGAAACAGTTCTCTGAGTCGGCCTGTCTGCTGCTCCTGAGATTCCCCCCGCCCCCCCACAACAGTATGTAAACTTCATGGCCTTTATATTTGTGTTCGAATGAAAAATTACCACAAAAGGCAAGGGGGAGGTGCATGCACTGGCGGTCATACGCTGCGTGGCGTTGCAAAAAGTTCCATCGATAAACTCCCCCAGTCAATGTCCATAGTAGTGCAGCACCCAAATTATATCCTCAGAGTTACCTGAAAAGCAATAATTCTTTATTTAGTGATGTAACAACCAGCCCTCGCTCCTGTTTCCCCTGAACCCGCACTGTTGAAGCAGCCAACACTTTGCTTTCACTGAGATCTTTGCCCGTCTCTTACCTCAGATACATCCTCATCCATATGCCTGGTTAGCTTTTTCCATGGAGGTCAGAGGCCTCTGTCACTCTCAGCTTCCCATTTCTGTTCACCATTTCACCGGTCCCCACTCGAAAAGAGGAGACTGCAGATTTTTCCAGCAGCTCACCTGAGCAACCCTGCCTCATTCACAGCCGCTTCCCGACAACCCTGCCTCATTCACAGCCGCGTCCCAGAGATCCTGTCTCATTCACAGCTGCTTCCCGGAGGTCCTGCCTCATTCACAGCCGCTTCCTGACAATCCTGCCTCATTCACAGCTGCTTCCCGGAGATCCTGCCTCATTCACAGCTGCTTCCCGACAATCCTGCCTCATTCACAGCTGCTTCCCGGAGATCCTGCCTCATTCACAGCCGCTTCCCGGAGATCCTGCCTCATTCACAGCCGCTTCCCGGAGATCCTGCCTCATTCACAGCCGCTTCCCGGAGATCCTGCCTCATTCACAGCCGCTTCCCGACAATCCTGCCTCATTCACAGCTGCTTCCCGGAGATCCTGCCTCATTCACAGCCTCGTCCCGGAGATCCTGCCTCATTCACAGCTGCTTCCCAGAGGTCCTGCCTCATTCACAGCCACGTCCCAGAGGTCCTGCTTCATTCACAGCCGCTTCCTGGAGGTCCTGCTTCATTCACAGCCGCTTCCCGGAGATCCTGCCTCATTCACAGCCGCTTCCCGGAGATCCTGCCTCATTCACAGCTGCTTCCCGGAGATCCTGCCTCATTCACAGCCGCTTCCCGGAGATCCTGCCTCATTCACAGCCGCTTCCCGGAGGTCCTGCTTCATTCACAGCCGCTTCCCGGAGGTCCTGCCTCATTCACAGCCGCTTCCCGGAGATCCTGCCTCATTCACAGCCGCTTCCCGGAGGTCCTGCCTCATTCACAGCTGCTTCCCGGAGATCCTGCCTCATTCACAGCCTCGTCCCGGAGATCCTGCCTCATTCACAGCCGCGTCCCGGAGGTCCTGCCTCATTCACAGCCGCTTCCCGGAGGTCCTGCTTCATTCACAGCCGCTTCCCTGAGGTCCTGCCTCATTCACAGCCACTTCCCGGAGGTCCTGCCTCATTCACAGCCGCTTCCCGACAACCCTGCTTCATTCACAGCCGCTTCCCGGAGGTCCTGCCTCATTCACAGCCGCTTCCCGGAGATTCTGCCTCATTCACAGCTGCTTCCCGACAATCCTGCCTCATTCACAGCCGCTTCCCGGAGATCCTGCCTCATTCACAGCCGCTTCCCGGAGATCCTGCCTCATTCACAGCTGCTTCCCGGAGATCCTGCCTCATTCACAGCCGCTTCCCGGAGATCCTGCCTCATTCACAGCCGCTTCCCGGAGGTCCTGCATCATTCACAGCCGCTTCCCGGAGGTCCTGCCTCATTCACAGCCGCTTCCCGGAGATCCTGCCTCATTCACAGCCGCTTCCCGGAGGTCCTGCCTCATTCACAGCTGCTTCCCGGAGATCCTGCCTCATTCACAGCCTCGTCCCGGAGATCCTGCCTCATTCACAGCCGCGTCCCGGAGGTCCTGCCTCATTCACAGCCGCTTCCCGGAGATCCTGCCTCATTCACAGCCGCTTCCCGGAGGTCCTGCCTCATTCACAGCCGCTTCCCGGAGATCCTGCTTCATTCACAGCCGCATCCCGGAGGTCCTACCTCATTCACAGCCGCTTCCCGGAGATCCTGTCTCATTCACAGCCACGTCCCGGAGGTCCTGCCTCATTCACAGCCACTTCCCAGAGGTCCTGCCTCATTCACAGCCGCTTCCCGGAGATCCTGCCTCATTCACAGCTGCTTCACGGAGGTCCTGCCTCATTCACAGCCGCTTCCCGGAGATCCTGCTTCATTCACAGCCGCTTCCCGACAACCCTGCCTCATTCACAGCCGCTTCCCGACAACCCTGCCTCATTCACAGCCGCTTCCCGGAGGTCCTGCCTCATTCACAGCTGCTTCCCGGAGATCCTGCCTCATTCACAGCCGCTTCCCGGAGATCCTGCCTCATTCACAGCCGCTTCCCGGAGGTCCTGCTTCATTCACAGCCGCTTCCCGGAGGTCCTGCCTCATTCACAGCCGCTTCCCGGAGATCCTGCCTCATTCACAGCCGCTTCCCGGAGGTCCTGCCTCATTCACAGCTGCTTCCCGGAGATCCTGCCTCATTCACAGCCTCGTCCCGGAGATCCTGCCTCATTCACAGCCGCGTCCCGGAGGTCCTGCCTCATTCACAGCCGCTTCCCGGAGATCCTGCCTCATTCACAGCCGCTTCCCGGAGGTCCTGCCTCATTCACAGCCGCTTCCCGGAGATCCTGCCTCATTCACAGCCGCTTCCCGGAGAACCTGCCTCATTCACAGCCGCTTCCCGGAGGTCCTGCTTCATTCACAGCCGCTTCCCGGAGGTCCTGCCTCATTCACAGCCGCTTCCCGGAGATTCTGCCTCATTCACAGCTGCTTCCCGACAATCCTGCCTCATTCACAGCCGCTTCCCGGAGATCCTGCCTCATTCACAGCCGCTTCCCGGAGGTCCTGCTTCATTCACAGCCGCTTCCCTGAGGTTCTGCCTCATTCACAGCCGCTTCCCTGAGGTCCTGCTTCATTCACAGCCACTTCCCGGAGGTCCTGCCTCATTCACAGCCGCTTCCCGACAACCCTGCTTCATTCACAGCCGCTTCCCGGAGGTCCTGCCTCATTCACAGCCGCTTCCCGGAGATTCTGCCTCATTCACAGCTGCTTCCCGACAATCCTGCCTCATTCACAGCCGCTTCCCGGAGATCCTGCCTCATTCACAGCCGCTTCCCGGAGATCCTGCCTCATTCACAGCTGCTTCCCGGAGATCCTGCCTCATTCACAGCCGCTTCCCGGAGATCCTGCCTCATTCACAGCCGCTTCCCGGAGGTCCTGCTTCATTCACAGCCGCTTCCCGGAGGTCCTGCCTCATTCACAGCCGCTTCCCGGAGATCCTGCCTCATTCACAGCCGCTTCCCGGAGGTCCTGCCTCATTCACAGCTGCTTCCCGGAGATCCTGCCTCATTCACAGCCTCGTCCCGGAGATCCTGCCTCATTCACAGCCGCGTCCCGGAGGTCCTGCCTCATTCACAGCCGCTTCCCGGAGATCCTGCCTCATTCACAGCCGCTTCCCGGAGGTCCTGCCTCATTCACAGCCGCTTCCCGGAGATCCTGCTTCATTCACAGCCGCATCCCGGAGGTCCTGCCTCATTCACAGCCGCTTCCCGGAGGTCCTGCCTCATTCACAGCCGCTTCCCGGAGGTCCTGCCTCATTCACAGCCGCTTCCCGGAGATTCTGCCTCATTCACAGCCGCTTCCCGGAGGTCCTGCCTCATTCACAGCCGCTTCCCGGAGGTCCTGCCTCATTCACAGCCGCTTCCCGGAGGTCCTGCCTCATTCACAGCCGCTTCCCGGAGATCCTGCCACATTCACAGCCGCTTCCCGACAATCCTGCCTCATTCACAGCCGCTTCCCGGAGGTCCTGCCTCATTCACAGCCGCTTCCCGGAGGTCCTGTCTCATTCACAGCCACGTCCCGGAGGTCCTGCCTCATTCACAGCCACTTCCCAGAGGTCCTGCCTCATTCACAGCCGCTTCCCGGAGATCCTGCCTCATTCACAGCCGCTTCACGGAGGTCCTGCCTCATTCACAGCCGCTTCCCGGAGATCCTGCCTCATTCACAGCCGCTTCACGGAGATCCTGCCTCATTCACAGCCGCTTCACGGAGGTCCTGCCTCATTCACAGCCGCTTCCCGGAGATCCTGCCTCATTCACAGCCGCTTCCCGGAGGTCCTGCCTCATTCACAGCCGCTTCCCGGAGATCCTGCTTCATTCACAGCCGCTTCCCGACAACCCTGCCTCATTCACAGCCGCTTCCCGACAACCCTGCCTCATTCACAGCCGCTTCACGGAGGTCCTGCCTCATTCACAGCCGCTTCCCGGAGGTCCTGCCTCATTCACAGCCGCTTCCCGGAGATCCTGCCTCATTCACAGCCGCTTCCCGGAGATCCTGCCTCATTCACAGCCGCTTCCCGGAGATCCTGCCTCATTCACAGCCGCTTCCCGGAGATCCTGCCTCATTCACAGCCGCTTCCCGGAGATCCTGCCTCATTCACAGCCGCTTCCCGGAGGTCCTGCCTCATTCACAGCCGCTTCCCGGAGGTCCTGCTTCATTCACAGCCGCTTCCCTGAGGTCCTGCCTCTTTCACTGCCGCTTCCCGGAGATCCTGCCTCATTCACAGCCGCTTCCCGGAGATCCTGCCTCATTCACAGCCGCTTCCCGGAGGTCCTGCCTCATTCACAGCCGCTTCCCGGAGATCCTGCCTCATTCACAGCCGCTTCCCGGAGGTCCTGCCTCATTCACAGCCGCTTCCTGGAGATCCTGCTTCATTCACAGCCGCTTCCCGACAACCCTGCCTCATTCACAGCCGCTTCACGGAGATCCTGCCTCATTCACAGCCGCTTCCCGGAGGTCCTGCCTCATTCACAGCCGCTTCCCGGAGGTCCTGCTTCATTCACAGCCGCGTCCCGGAAATCCTGCCTCATTCACAGCCGCTTCCCGGAGATCCTGCCTCATTCACAGCCGCTTCCCGGAGATCCTGCCTCATTCACAGCCGCTTCCCGGAGATCCTGCCTCATTCACAGCCGCTTCCCGGAGATCCTGCCTCATTCACAGCCGCTTCCCGGAGATCCTGCCTCATTCACAGCCGCTTCCCGGAGGTCCTGCCTCATTCACAGCCGCTTCCCGGAGGTCCTGCTTCATTCACAGCCGCTTCCCTGAGGTCCTGCCTCATTCACAGCCGCTTCCCGGAGATCCTGCCTCATTCACAGCCGCTTCCCGGAGATCCTGCCTCATTCACAGCCGCTTCCCGGAGGTCCTGCCTCATTCACAGCCGCTTCCCGGAGGTCCTGCCTCATTCACAGCCGCTTCCCGGAGATCCTGCTTCATTCACAGCCGCTTCCCGGAGGTCCTGCCTCATTCACAGCCACTTCCCGGAGGTCCTGCCTCATTCACAGCCGCTTCCCGGAGATCCTGCCTCATTCACAGCCGCTTCCCGGAGGTCCTGCTTCATTCTCGGGCCCTTTCTTTTATTTCTTCTGTTTTTGGTACTTTACCAATTCTCCCTGAAATACTTAAGTTTGCACCACCAACCTCTGCGCAACTCTAATGTGTTGTGCTCATCACTGTATTTAGTTTTAGAGTTATTACACCTGTTGTATCTGATAATTAGCCAATTTCAATCTGAATCTTTGCCCCAGAGAACATGCCGCCTGTGAACATTGTTCCCTCAGATCTGTCTGGGAGCACTGTCTCATAACTTCCCATTATTCGTTCATCCAGTAACAACAGTCCTCTTTGGCTGGATGGGTGTTGCCTGTAAACTGGCCTATCTAATTGGGAACTGCTGCCGAGAGCACTTGGTGAATGCTGGCTCTGTGGGAACTCGCAATGAGTTAATAGACAGTATCATGCTGTAATGATCACAATGGAGATCACAGTGAACCCTAACAGTGCCGTACTGTGATCGCCGCAGTGTAAGACCTCAATCTTTATGGGACTGTCGGTGGTTCAATTTAATATCAGAGAATGCCTACCTGAAATTCTCACTCTTTGCAGACATCCACGAAACAGCAAAGAAAACCCAAAGAATGAATGACAGTAAAAGATCAGAACCCTAAAGCCCTACTCAATGTTCAAGGACTTGTCATGTGGCTTCTAACTCCATTGAAAGACACTATTGCTGCTTCTCAGCCCATATTTTACAGATGGGAGGCAGCTCTCCCCCTTTACCTCTCTGCAAAGCTTCACTGAAGATAGATTATCTGCATGGTGTTAAGTTGCTGTTTGTGGAAAATAGGTGCTTGCAAATAAGCTGACTACATTTTCATAAACTTTAAAATTCTGTGAAGTGCTTTTGGGCTGTTCCGAGCTCATAAATGACTATATATAAATGCAAGTCTTTTCTTAAAATAAAAGTTCTAATTCCTGCACTGGCTAATCATCTCAAACTTCTGATCACTCGCCTTCTGCCACGGGGAAAAGTCAATGCTCTTCGTTACTTTGAAAGCTTCAATCAAATCTCCCTCCGACATCCCTGCTAAAGGGGGCACAATCCCAGTCAGTGGTAAATCCAAGTGTTTGGCCTCCAATCCAACATGTGCTGCTCCAGACTGGGAATAAAGTGCCAGTTCGAGTTTTAGCAGAGTATCAGAATATCTTGAGGCTGGACTTCACCAGAAGTATGCTTTGAGTTGGGTTCTTGGCGGGGGAAGAGAAGGTCAGGGCGACTTCACCCAGTGAGTGTCTGACTGTCTCCTGTCGGGGATGTGTGTGGGCTGTTGGGAAAGTTGTGTCTCATTGGAAGGCAGTGTGAACCAGGGCAGGCTTTGCCCCTTCCAATTTCTGCAGAGGTTTCCTGGTTTTGGTGACAAGCAGCAAAGCCACAGTGCTTATTTATTTAATAACTGATTGATTGCGATATGGCACAGAACAGGCCTTTCCAGGGCTCTGGGCCACGCTGCCACGCAACCTGTGATTTAACCCTAGCCTATCACAGGACAATTTACAATAACCAATTAGCCTACCAACCCGAATGTCTTTGGGAGTAAACTGGAGCACCTGGAGGAAACCCACGCAGTCACAAGGAGAACGTACAAACTCCTCACAGGCAGTGGCGGGAATTGAACCTGGAACTTACCAGTACTGTAAAGCAGTGTGCTAACCTCTATGCTACCGTGCCACTAGTCTTGACCGAGCAAAGGCTTTGGACCTGTGTAAACCGAGGAGGCCTTAAGATACTTTGGTTTGCTCCCACAGATCCCTGCAGGTCTATATCATTACTTGTGAATGTGTGACACCCTTCTTTTTAATTGAGCAGTCCCCACTTTGCACTGGTACGGACATTTGCCTCTGGCACCATGACGAAAATATCAGTGTTTGAATGTGCAACATCAAAAATTTTCATCTTTCAAATGTACGAATCTGCCACATCCGGGGCCAAATAATAAGTGTAAACACTCCCAGAAAGATGGAAGCCTAGAAATTCTGCACCCCACACTCACAGCAAATTAGTGCAAGAGTTACATGTCATTGGGTTTGTTTTCGCTCATTATTTCATAGGTGGATTCCATTGTGTTTAATGTCTGGGACGTCGGAGGTAATGCTAAAATGGCCACAGTCAATCAGTGCTTCTTCACCGAGAGAGCCTTTTACATAGTGGTGTGGAACCTGGCCCTGGGAGAGGAGGCAGTGGCAAACTTACAGTCTTGGCTCCTGAACATTGAGGTAAGGATTTGCCGGGGGGCAAGACTATAAAGGCACTTGCAAGAAGATGGGGTGCCTGAAGAAACGGAGTGCTGAGTGACATGAGGGAAGGAACTAGCAGTGTATTAGACAGAGACACTCATGGCAGGACTATGGGGAGTACAAAGACAGGTTCAGAATAAGTGCACGGAAAACGATATATCGTGTGGGAAAGTGTGTACGGCTATTATGATCTTGCTCCTTACTGTCTGCCTGCACTGTACTTTCTGTGCAGCTGTTGCACGGCATTCTACATTCTGTCATTGTTTTACATTGTACTGCCTTGATGCTCCGTATAAAGAATTGATCTGTATGAATTTTATACAGTGCCTATAAAAAGTATTCACCCCCACCTCCCCTTCCCCTTGGAAGTTTTCATATTTTATGGTTTTGCAACATGAAACTACAGTGGATTTAATTTGGCTTTTCTGACACCGATCAACAAAACCTCTTTCGTGTCAAAGTGAAAACAGATCTCTACAAAGTGATCTAAGTTAATTACAAATGTAAAACACAGAATAATTATCTGCACACTGCAATTTTTCCTCATTCTTCTTTACAAAACTGCTTAAGCTCTGTCAGATTGCATGGGGATCGTGAGTGAACAGCCCTTTTCAAGTCCAGCCACGAATTCGCAATTGGATTGAGGTCCGGATTCTGGCTTGGCCACTCCTGGACATTATTGTTTTTAAGCCATGCTGGAAAACTAATTTTTCACCAAGTCACAGTTCTCTTGTAGACTGCATCAGGTTTTCCTCCAGGATTTCCCTGTATTTTGCTGCATTCATTTTACTCTCTACCTTCACAAGCCTTCCAGGGGCTGCTGCAGTGAAGCATCCCCACAGCATGATGTAGCCACTGCCATGCTTCACGGTAGGGATGGTGTGTCTTTGATGATGTGCATTGTTTGACTTACACACCAAACATAACATTTAGTCTCATGGCCAAAAAGCTCAATTTCATCAGACTATAGAATCTTCTTCCAGTTGACTTCAGAGTCTCCCACATGCCCTCACACTCTAGCTGAGATTTCATGCGAGTTTTTTTCAACAGTGACTTTCTCTTTGCCACTCTCCCATAAAGCGGCAACTGGTGAAGTTCCTGGGCAACAGTTGTTGTATGCACAGTCTCTCCCATCTCAGCCACTGAAGCTTGTAACTCTTCCAGAGTTGTCTTAGATCTCTTGGTGGCCTCCCTCACTAGTCCCCTTGCATGGTTACTCAGTTTTTGAGGATGGCCTGCTCTAGGCAGATTTACAGCTGTGTCATATTCTTTCCATTCCTTGGTGATTGACTTAACTGTACTTCAACGGATATTCAGTAACTTGGACATTTCCTTGGACATTCTCCTGACTTCTGCTTTTCAATAACGTTTTCACGGAGTTGATTGGTGTGTTCTTTTGTCTTCATGGTGTAGTTTTTGTCAGGATACTGACTCACCAGCAGTTGGACCTTCCAGATACAGGGGTATTTTTTTTACCACAATCAATTGAAGCACCTTGACTCCATGAAGGTGATCTACTTTTAACTAATGATGTGACTTCTAAAACCAACTGGCTGCATCAGTGATGATTTGGTGTGTCATATTAAAAGGTGAATACTTATTTTGTGTTTTATATTTGTGATTAAATTAGATCACTTAGTAGAGATATGTTTTCACTCTGACAAGAAAGACTCTTTTTTTCTGTTGGTCTGTGTCAAAAAAAGCCAAATTAATTCCACTGTGATCCAATGTTGTAAAACAATAAAACTTGAAAACTTCCGGGGGGGGGGGGTGAATACTTTTTATAGGCACGGTACTCGGTACATGCAACAATAATAAACCTATTCCAATTCCAGTTTAAAAGTATGAGGACTCAGGTGCACAGCTTGAAAGATTTTGGATCTAACCCAACCTCTGGTACTGTAAGTGTAGTGTTTTCACACTCTCCCTGTGACTCTGTAGGCTTCTCCGGTTTCCTCCCACATCCCATTGTTTTCCAGTAGGTGAATTGGCTGCTGTCAGTGGTACCTCAGTGTGGATGAGCAGCGGAAGGGTTTGAGAAGTGTGGTGGGTGGGTGAGAGAGAACAAGTTTCAGAGACTCAATGAATCAAATGACCTTGTTCTTCACTGTAACAAATGTTCACAGTACATCTAATATCAAAGTATGAATTTATTGTACAACCTTGAGGCTTGTCCCCGAACAGGGAGCCACAAAATAAAGAAATCGTAAAAAAACACATTAAAAAGAGGACTGCCAAACAGCCAAAGTGCAGAGAGATTAAAAAAACAAATCATGCAAACAATAAACGTAAGCAAATTGCATTCTGAACTGAAGTCCACAAAGAGACTCTGTACACAGATCCTTCGTTTAGCGCAGAGCTGAGCAGTGGGATGAATCAGTCCATCCCTAGCCTTGGGCCCCGACACCCTGGCCTTTTCCAATTTGGCACAGTGCCTAAATCATTGTCCAAGCATCAGGTTCAGCTGTTTCAATAAGCTCGGGGGCCTGGGCCTCGGCCTCTGCCTCAATTCGACCTGTATCCACCCTTGCTGATTTTGCCCAGTGTCTAAATCATCGTCCAAGCATCAGGTTCAGCTGTTTCGATAAGCTCGGGGGCCTGGGCCTTGGCCTCTGCTTCGATTTGGCCCAGTGCTTAAATCGTTGTCCAAACCAATAACAATTATTTAAGTAAATCTAAATCAAGATTGATTAGCTGTAAGCACAAAAAACTGTGTGGGAATAATAATATAATTACAAAAATACGTTTTAAAAATTATGTGGAGTGAATGCTTAATGCTGACAGATGCAGAGTATTTGGTAAAGGTAGGGGAGAATGAAAAATGGGAAATAACATAAGAGAATGCTAGAAATACTCAAGAATAATACTCAAAGCTGGATGAACTCAGTGGGTCAAGCAGTATCTGCGGAGAGAAATAAACAGTATTTCAGATCGAGGTCCTTCATCGGGACTGGAAAGAAAGAGGGCGATAGCCGATATGCAAAGGTGGGGAGAATACTCAGATAGGCAGCTTCTGTAACAATGCCTCAGTGGAATGATTTTTAATACCTGCCATGCCTTTTTCCCCTCACAGGAACCCATCGTGTTCTGCAGTTCATTATTACACTCTTTGAACCCCTTACTTAATGAATGTTGACTTACAGAAGATAGCTATTGCCAGGTCTTGTCTTGTGAAATTAAAAAACGAGTTTCCCCTTAAATGAGGAGCTTAATTTTAATTCAGGGCACCCTTACCCTTTTCCACAACTATCTTGAGGTCTGCAGAGATGTGCTCATTGTCTCCAGAATGCTCCCCCTTTGATGTTGCCACTACTTTGGATTGGATGAGTTGGGCCAAAGAGCCTCTTTAATGCTCTATGACTTGTCCTCTTACACTCCCTAGAATCGTGTGGGTTCAGTGCTGCCTCTTCTTTTATTGGACTGGCTCAAAATATTCTCCTGGATACATCCTAACAAAGTATCTGTCTCCCTCTCTTGACGAAGGGTCTCAGCCTGAAACGTCGACAGTGCTTCTCCTTATAGATGCTGCCTGGCCTGCTGTGTTCCACCAGCATTTTGTGTGTGTTTGAATTTTCAGCATCTGCAGATTTCCTCGTGTTTTGTCTCCCTCACTTGTCTTTTTGCCTCTCTGCTCTCTGTTACTCTGTTGTTTTCCTTTCTGGCCTTTGACTTCCTAAGAAGTTCTTTATACCTCCATCTCTTTGCTCTTCGTCTAATTTGCAGAGTATCTTTTGCATTTGTTTCCATTCCATACTTGGTTAACAATGTTAGCAGCAGGAGAAACACTAAACCTTCACAAAGTTTTTTGTGGATGTGTTTTGTTTAAGGCCAAGGCTCCAAACGCCACTGTGATTGTGGTCGGAACTCACCTGGATTTGATTGACACCAAATTTCGCACGGAGAGGATCGCTACACTGCGTGCGTACATCTTGGCATTGTGCCGCTCCCCCTCCGGACCCAGAGCCAGTGGGTATCCTGACATCAGTTGTCGGAATTTACAGTGAGTCAAATTGCTCTTATATTGTGTTTCAGCCATGTACATCCAGGATCACAGAATGTCTATAGCAGCAAAAGAGGCCATTCTGCCCTTCATCCACACTTTAACCATCTATTCCCATGCTGTGTCCTCTCCCCACAGCTTTCCAAATTCTCACTTTCCGCTATTTACCCAGTTCCCTTTAGAACATCACAGTTAAATCTGCCCCCATATTCAAAGCACTAGTGACTTGCTCTGTCAAATTGTTCATATACTTTCAGTTCTCTTGCTGATCCTCTTCAATCTGTGCCCCCGTAGTTTTTGACACCTTGTAGGAGCAAACTGAAAAGTCAAGGGAGACGACGTTCAAAATAACGGGCCATTTCTTGAACACTGGTGTCTACCAGGAGACTCGTCAAAGCTGAGCGTGAACTCAGTACAGCCTTTACATTCTCAGTTGTCAAGATTACCAGTAAAACTGCATTTTGACAACAGAATGGTGGCTACAGGGAAGACCTAATTAAGTACCAGACTACATCCTGATTACCAAAAAAAATGACTATCCACAGGTCTTCCTGAAAATCCAGTTTTCTTTTATGATGGGTGCTTGCTATAGCATATGTAATTAAAACTTGGTGTCATCGCTGCTGTATTCTGCATACAATACACATGAACACTCCAGATCCCTATTTACGAGTTACAACTCTTTCCCCTACAGCAGTCTCCCTTTGGCCCTTGGCCTAGAAGACTAAAGCCCTACCAGTACCCTTTGTTCGACCGGCTAAATGACCATTCCCTTAACAGCATTGTTTTATCTGCCATCACAGCCCACGCACTAGGGCTACTATGTGACGGTAATTAAAACAGTGAGCTGTACAGAGAAACAATTCAAATCCAGGGATAGATCTGTACATTCAAACCCCAATTCCAAGCACTGTCCCGAAAGGAGGGGCCTCTGCAGAGGCATTTCAGCCCTGCTTTCGTGATTCCTCACTCTCTTGGACAGTGGCCACTTCCTCTGGGACTGGCTCTTCCAAATCGGCAGTAAAATGTGGAACATGTGGTAGTTTTGCGGCTGCATGTTTCCGTAAACAGTACGTTCCACTGTCCCTGCTGCAGCTGCCTTCGGAAAGCTCTGCCCCGCAATCGTTAATTTGGTGGTAACGTCACAGGTATCCACATCAGAGGCAACTGGATTGTGTTGTACCTGCCTCCTGCCGTGTGCACTTGCTGATTTTGTGACGCAGTAGATGTTATTCACCAAGGTACACTTCAGGAAGGTTTTGTTACTAACGGGCAATATGGACAGGGAACAGTTACCACATTCAGTTAGTCCTGTTTGGATATGGCCAGTGATTCCCTCTCGTTGACAATGCATCAAATTCACAGCCCAGCCGGGACCTGTGTAACTCAATTGCATAGACCAGCGGGTTGCTTAGAGATACTCGAGTTCCCTCTTGGTATTTCCCGACATTATGAACTCCAATAAGAGGGTACAGCTGATTGTTCGGGAACGCGGAGGACTGCTGCAACACACAGCAGACCAGTCACCCGGGACTTGGTTAGTCAGAGTGAGATCTTGACTGTGGCACGCATCGACACCTCCACCTTCACCCACCCATTCTTTCAGCTGACTGACGAATACCCAGGGCCCTCTGGGACACGGTGACCTTCTAGCTGTAGAATGGTTGGACCGACTACAGGCAAGAGTCAGACAGCATACGTTAATCAGACTGCATTTTTATCACAGTGTCGGGTGTCAGTGTTCACTGTATCATTATAGTTATATCCTTTAATGGCAGCAATAACTGGATGGTTTCCAGCTCCAAATCAGCCCCTTGTTCCCTATTTTTTCCCAAATCACCATCATTTTGTTCTGTGATCCCCCTCAACTTCTGCTGAAGGGAACTGATTTGCATACCAATTTCTGCTAAATCTGAATTACTGATTGTGGACACACTCGTTAAATATCCTCCGCCTAACAACTCTGTCAAACCCCTTTATCCTTCTCCACCTTTCGTCCTAAACTACCAGTAACTTGCCTATAAACATTGGAAAGACAGATTGTGCTGTCCCAACAAAAACTAGAGGTTAGTAAAGCAGTGAAGTTAAAGACTACCTGCGCATGTCTGCAGCAGCTATTAGAGTAACCCTTCTGTTCATTTCTCCCAATACTAACCCTACCCCCTGCCTTTGAGACCCTCGGCTCCTGCTACACTGTGGTGTTCTTCTGGTAATGGGGATGCTGCAGTGCTCAGTTCCCAAATGGAGCAGCCTTGTTGCCATACCGTACAAGGTTCATTGTCGCACTCAGTGTGAATGGTTTGTTAGGCCCGTGTCTCAGAGTGACAGATGTTATCGTAGGTTCCCCTGTGATATAAAAATCCGGTTATAAAAGTTCTTCTGAGAGTAGTTTTTCGAGCTCAATGTTTATTGTTCCTGTGAAATTATATTTGTGTGGTTAAATCATTCCTGGCCAAGGTATTTGTTCAGGTGGGACCGGTGTTTTCACTTGGACCCTTCCTTAGTTACGACATGGACATTACCGTACCTCATGCTCCCTGCAGATTCTCCTTCACTTGGACATTCTCATGCTCCCAGTCTCACACTCTCTGTCGATGACTCCTCCTTTCAGATCAGGCAAATGAGTGGACAGCTCCTGTTCAAATCAGTCCTTACCGTTGCAGTTCTTCAGTCCTGTAATCACAACTTCCGGTGGGTGCAGGGCCCGGCCCGGCCTGTGTTAAAGGAGTAATTCCTATCGATGAGTAGGACTCACTTGCCATTACAACAGAACTGCTGGCAAGACCCTTGACCATCCTCCATTCAGACCAACTTTCCCCATCCTCCATTCGGGCCTTCGTTAGGCTCCTGTTTAGGGGTGCAATTAATTCTTTCACACGTGACAGAACTCCGAGCTGGGTGCTGAGTGCTCTATTAACATGCAAGGCTCTCGGTCACTTTTGCAGCCTAGTGTGTCCCCTGATCCACATCAAGGCAGGCCAGTACTCCCTCCCTGGGTGTTACCTCCTCAGCCAGCAGCTCGGCACAGAAATGCTTCCACACACCTGATGAAGAGGTGGTCGATTACCAGGAAGTGTTGCTTACGAAGGACTGGGGTAATGTACCGTCTGAGGTTATTCCCATGGACCGTTAGGCCGAGACTGATGACCTCATCATCAGTCCTGAAAGTTGAAGTTCATGAATCTTGGGTGTCGTCTTTGCTGCAGTCCATGTCTCTACTTAATCCAGTTTCTGTTACGACCGTGGGTGCACACTAGAGCACAAATAGTGACTGAAACTCGGGTATCATTGCTGCTGCAATCCACGCCTGTACTTTTTGTCTCCAGTTTCCTTGTTACCACATTGGCACCATCCACATCCCTATTTACTAGATATTCCCGCACAATTCCTGTCTCCATGATCGTACGGGTTTCCTCCAGGTGCTCCAGTTTCCTCCCGCAGACCATAGATATACGAGTTGGTAGGTTAAATGGTTACTGTAAATTGTCCCGTGTTTAGGTTAGGTAAGCTGGAAGAGGCTGTTCTGTCTTAAATCTCAGTAAATAAACAGGTGCACCTCCACCAATAGGAATAGTTTTGATCTATAGCTCAGGGTCTTAAATCTGAAGACCTTCGATCCCCTCACAACATTCCAAACGGAACAAATTCAGCCTCTCCAATCAATCCACATAAAAACGGCCCTCATTCCCATAAATTATTGGAAAATCTCTCCTTAAAGCGGTTTAATAAAACTGAAGCTGCAGGAAACACTTGGCAGGTTAGGCAGCTTCTATGGAAAGAGAAACAGTTAATGTTACAGAATAAAGAGGTTCTTGAGCCACAGCGTAACTGGCTTCTGTGCTCTTGTGTTGTTTATTTATAAGATCCTGGATCCAATGTGCTTTCTTAACCACTTTCTTGGAACTGCCCTGCCAGTTCCAATGATCTGTGCACACACTTGTGAGCTCTCCCTTCTGAAAGAATTGTGTCCTTTGGTGCGTATCGGTCTAACGTGATGGCGCAATTTTAGGCATTTAGTTTTAGGCCGCAGTGGATCCCGAATTAGCGTGTAAACCGGGTCCTTTCCAGTTGTTTCCCATAACGTTGAGGTGCAGAGTTTCATGGTAGTGCTGTGTCTACCAACACATTAACGTTTGCTCTGTGCCACATCCCTGGGCTTTGTGTTGCTGTTCCAAGCCAAACTGTGGGATTTAATGAACTCCCAATGACCTCTCGCAGTTTAATTTCACGATAGTCCCCATCCTGTCCGAGCCTTGCTCCCCAGCGGCACAAGCGCGAGTTCCTCCTCTCTCGGTGACATTACCAGTGGCATTGACAGCAAGCAGTTTTCTAATGAATTGTCTCGAGACTCATTTCATGTGGAATCCAAAAGCCAGGAAAAATAAAAATGCTTCTTCCTCCTCTCTGTGCTAAGCTGTTAAAGGCACAATGTTGTTCTTGATTTCCTTCTAAACAGAGTGTTCTGTCTAGAGAGAGAGCTTCTGAGGATGATTCGGGTCAGGGTCAGATCCCTGTGGTCACTTTTCAATAGAAAGAAACGGGATAGATTTCAAGGTTGAATTTTAAAGTACTGGTTATTCCTGTAATTGTGAAGAGCAGGCTGAGACAATTCGGGTTCAGGTGCCAGTGAGCTGATCTGTATGTTGTTTCCTGACAGACTCCAGGTAACTTATAAAGTGTGTGTAGAGTTAATACTTAAAGCATAGAAGGAGGGTATGTGGACAGCATTTATTGAGCTCTGTTCAATATAGATTGGCTCTTCCATTGTATCCTGGATAATGGACTGGCAGACCACTGTTAGTTTGGCTTCAGATTTGTGCGTCAGACATGGCTATAACCATCACTGGGGCCCCACAGGGGAGTGTATTGGCCCCATTCCTGTTCACCCTGTCTACCTCAGACTTCAGGTACAACACTGAGTCACTTCTCTGATGACTCAGCAATAGTTGGGTGTGTAAAGGGAGGATGGGAGGTTGAATACAGGACTGTCAAATGCTGCAAGCTGAATCATCTGCAGCTCAACATCAGTAAGACAAAGGAGATGGTGGTGGACTTTAGGAGGTTTAAGCCTGCACTGCTCCCTGTTACTGTTGATGGCGAGGATATGGATGTAGTGAGGACCTACAAGTACCTGGAGGTGGACCTGGATGACAGACTCGAGTAGAGTACCAACACAGAGGCTGTGTTCAAGAAGGGCCAGAGTCACCTCTACTTCCTGAGGAGACTGGAGTATGCAGGCCTCTCCTTCACACGTTTTAACAGTCTGTTGTGGCCAGTACAGTATTATGCAGTGGTGTGCTGGGGCAATGGCATCAACATGGGTGATGCCAACAGGCTCAATAAACTGATTAGAAAGGCTGCTCTGTTATAGCAGCCAAGCTGGACACACTGGAGGCAGTGGTGGAACAAAGGACCCCATGGAAAACCCTGGTAATTCTGGACAATATTTCTCGCTCTCTGCATGCCACCTTGGCTGAACAGAGGAGCACTTTTAGTAATAGACTACGACAACTGCGCTGCTCCAAAGAGGCTATGTGAGGTCATTCTTACCCGCGGCCATTAGGCTCTATATTGTCAACCTATAGCCGGGGAAGTGATGACCCCTCCTGTTAGACTGTTATTAACCTCTAGTTACCAGAGTTCTGTTTGAGCTCTGTTAGGCTCTGTTTACCATAGCCTGCTTTCACAGACACCCTGTGCAACACTACTGTCACCTTATCTGGACGGTGTGAATGTGCACTTGTTACTGTATAATACTATGGTAATTCTTGCACTACCATCTGAGCTGTGTGAACTTGCAAATCTTGTAAACTTTGACTTGTAAATCCTGTACTTCTTACTTTTAAGGTAACTTATATCTTATTCTTTCTAACTTCTAATATTTGTATATCTCTGCACTTGTAATGCTACAGCAACACTGCAGTTTCCTTTGAGATTAATCTAGCTTTCTCTCAAAAAAGTGGTTGAGTTAGTCTGTTGCATTGACCCACACACGTTGATAGCTGGTTATGCAACTTATAAAACCTGGTGCTTTTAAATATTCCAATGAAGCCTTTCTCAACCTCCTGTGTTACAAAGACAGCGGCTTCGTCCTGTACAAAGCTCTATTCAGCAATAGCTGGCAGCACCCTGGCACATCCCTGCACCCTGTCCACTGCAATCACATCATGCAACTTTCACCTAACAGCGGCTTCTAACATTATAAAAGGCATAGTGGGCAGCTGGATTTCTTTCCCCCGGGGTGAAATATGTCATACTCGAGGGCATGCAGTTGAGGGGAGAGGGAGAGAGTTTAAAGGAGATGAGCAGGGCAACTTGTTTCAGACACAGAGTGTGGTGGGTGCTTGGAATACGCTGCCGGGGTGGTAGTGCAGGCAAGTAGGGTAACAACATTATGAGGCTCTTAGGGTAAGTGTACAAATGTGTAGAGAATGGAGGGATGGACAGTGAGGGGAATGGAGGGATGGACAGTGAGGGGAATGGAGGGAC
The DNA here is from genome assembly GCF_030144855.1 of Hypanus sabinus. Lineage (NCBI taxonomy): Eukaryota > Metazoa > Chordata > Chondrichthyes > Myliobatiformes > Dasyatidae > Hypanus > Hypanus sabinus. Next base: position 11,875,207 of record NC_082733.1, on the reverse strand, counting down.
GGACAGTGAGGGGAATGGAGGGATGGACAGTGTGGGGAATGGAGGGATGGACAGTGGGGAATGGAGGGATACGGACAGTGTGGGGAATGGAGGGATGGACAGTGTGGGGAATGGAGGGATACGGACAGTGTGGGGAATGGAGGGACGGACAGTGTGGGGAATGGAGGGACGGACAGTGTGGGGAATGGAGGGATACGGACAGTGAGGGGAATGGAGGGACGGACAGTGTGGGGAATGGAGGGATACGGACAGTGTGGGGAATGGAGGGACGGACAGTGTGGGGAATGGAGGGACGGACAGTGTGGGGAATGGAGGGATACGGACAGTGAGGGGAATGGAGGGACGGACAGTGTGGGGAATGGAGGGATGGACAGTGAGGAGAATGGAGGGCTGGACAGTGTGGGGAATGGAGGGATACGGACAGTGAGGGGAATGGAGGGTTGGACAGTGTGGGGAATGGAGGGATACGGACAGTGAGGGGAATGGAGGGATACGGACAGTGTGGGGAACGGAGGGATACGGACAGTGAGGGGAATGGAGGGATGGACAGTGTGGGGAACGGAGGGATACGGACAGTGAGGGGAATGGAGGGTTGGACAGTGTGGGGAATGGAGGGATACGGACAGTGAGGGGAATGGAGGGATATGGACAGTGAGGGGAATAGAGGGATGGACAGTGTGGGGAATGGAGGGATACGGACAGTGAGGGGAATGGAGGGATGGACAGTGTGGGGAATGGAGGGACGGACAGTGAGGGGAATAGAGGGATGGACAGTGAGGGGAATGGAGGACGGACAGTGTGGGGAATGGAGGGATACGGACAGTGTGGGGAATGGAGGGACGGACAGTGTGGGGAATGGAGGGACGGACAGTGTGGGGAATGGAGGGATACGGACAGTGAGGGGAATGGAGGGACGGACAGTGTGGGGAATGGAGGGATACGGACAGTGTGGGGAATGGAGGGACGGACAGTGTGGGGAATGGAGGGACGGACAGTGTGGGGAATGGAGGGATACGGACAGTGAGGGGAATGGAGGGACGGACAGTGTGGGGAATGGAGGGATGGACAGTGAGGAGAATGGAGGGATGGACAGTGTGGGGAATGGAGGGTTGGACAGTGTGGGGAATGGAGGGATACGGACAGTGAGGGGAATGGAGGGATACGGACAGTGTGGGGAACGGAGGGATACGGACAGTGAGGGGAATGGAGGGATGGACAGTTTGGGGAACGGAGGGATATGGACAGTGTGGAGAATGGAGCGATGGACAGTGAGGGGAATAGAGGGATGGACAGTGTGGGGAATGGAGGGATACGGACAGTGAGGGGAATGGAGGGATACGGACAGTGTGGGGAATGGAGGGATACGGACAGTGAGGGGAATGGAGGGATGGACAGTGTGGGGAATGGAGGGATACGGACAGTGAGGGGAATGGAGGGATACGGACAGTGTGGGGAACGGAGGGATACGGACAGTGGGGGGAATGGAGGGATGGACAGTTTGGGGAACGGAGGGATACGGACAGTGTGGGGAACGGAGGGATGGACAGTGTGGGGAACGGAGGGATATGGACAGTGAGGGGAATGGAGGGACGGACAGTGAGGGGAATGGAGGGATATGGACAGTGAGGGGAATGGAGGGACGGACAGTGTGGGGAATGGAGGGACGGACAGTGAGGGGAATAGAGGGACGGACAGTGTGGGGAATGGAGGGATACGGACAGTGAGGGGAATGGAGGTACGGACAGTGAGGGGAATGGAGGGATGGACAGTGTGGGGAATGGAGGGATACGGACAGTGAGGGGAATGGAGGGATGGACAGTGTGAGGAATGGAGGGATACGGACAGTGAGGGGAATGGAGGGATACGGACAGTGTGGGGAACGGAGGGATACGGACAGTGAGGGGAATGGAGGGATGGACAGTTTGGGGAACGGAGGGATACAGACAGTGTGGAGAATGGAGCAATGGACAGTGAGGGGAACGGAGGGATACGGACAGTGTGGGGAACGGAGGGATGGACAGTGTGGGGAATGGAGGGATACGGACAGTGAGGGGAATGGAGGGATACGGACAGTGAGGGGAATGGAGGGATATGGACATTGCTAGAATAGACAAAGTTATTTGGGTGTTTAACTGAGACCTGTTCATGTGTCTCACTGTTCTATGTTCTGTGTAATTTAGTGACCAGGACTTTGCTCCAATCGTTTACACTGTACCTTTTCCTTACAGTGAGTTATCGTGCAAAACATTGGATGGGCTGGAAGGTCTCCGCAAACTGATCTTCCAAGTTGCTTGCAGCATGAGGGACACAGGGAGTGTAACCACTTCACAGAAGTTAGTTGGAAGATTGGTAAGTGGTTGTTTTGAAAAATGGCAGAGAAAGCGGAGCATGTGCTGGAATTTGAGAACTGCCAATGCAGGGCTGTGGCCCACTCTTAAGGTCTGTGTATCAATGCCCTGCACTATTTCAAGCACCATCCAGTTTGTTGTGCAGTGATCTTCAGTAATCTGATGTAAACCTGACCCAGTTGATTGTGTTGTGACAAAGGGGGTTGTCTGAAGATTTTGCCCCTCCTCTGAGTTAATGCATCTGTGTTCAGGAAGAACATCAGCACCTGGGTTCCCAATGAGGAGAGCTACACTGATTGGCTCATCACGCTGTCCATTACTGGACACACGGTGAGGAGAGAGACGCTGATTGGCCCATCACACTGTTCAATCATAGACTCACAGTGAAGAGAGCTACACCGATTGGTCCATCACACTGTTCAATCCTGACTCTCAGTGAGGTGAACGACACCGACTGGCCCAACACACTGTCCGTTACTAGGCAACTGGAAGTTATTTACATTGAACTTCTTTCACTTTGTGTTTGGAGTGACATAGTTCAGCTCTTTCAGGTCAGTGACATGGGAGTGAAATTCCAGTGTAGGAACATCGTCAGATTCTGGCTTCTTTACTCTGCCATGGAGCCAATTGCAACAACCGATGAATAAACGTAAGGTTTATTAGTACAACTAGCTCCTTGATAGACCATGCCAGGGTTACTCACTCTCTGCTATGTGCTATCACTTGTTGTATCTCTTTGTAAAATCCCAGATGCCAACAGACTTATGTGTGTGTGGTGGGGGGTGTGGGGGCAGAGGGGGATGGTAAGGAAGGAGTGTAGAGGTGACAGCTCCCTCCCTCCCCACACTGTTTTCATCCAGAGAGACCATGATTTCATCTTTGTGGAGATGGAGAATAGGAGGAGGGTCCCTTGTACCAGATTCAACGCTGCACTGCTGCAGGAGGCAATGAGGTAGATGCTTGTTCCATGGAGGTACAGGCAGCACCTCTGTCCACTCTCAGCATGTCTAACCAAAGCTCTGCTAACTCTCCTGCAGCAGTACCTTTCTATCCCAAGAGAACAGAGCTGGCACCTGTGAGCGTCAGGAACTAGATCTCCATCAGAGACAGGTTTCAGTTCTCTCCCGTAACTTAAACAAAGAAAGGATTAGCTTTATTTGTCACATATTCTTTGAAACATAAAGTGAAATGTGTCAACACAGTCCAAGTGTGTGCTGGGGGCAGCCCACAAGTGCCAGCATGCTTCCACAAGCCCAAACTTTCTGACCAAAGTCCATTCGCCTTTGGAGTGTGGGAGGAAACCAGAGCACCCAGAGGAAACCCACGCAGTCACAGGGAGAATGTCGAGGCTTAACCCTGACCCTCTTGGGTCATGACTGTGCAGTGAGAGGGCTCCCTCGGGCTAACTTTGGTCATTCAATGTGGACAGTTGCTGCCTACACAATAGAAAGAAAGCAACCTGCACCGTCTTTAAACCGATCTGGAAGGACATCACAAAGGGTGTACTTTAGAATGTTTACTTATTATCTATTAATATACACCATTTCATTTTCATTTATCATTGGCTGCAAGTTGCTAATTAAATGCCTTTTGGTCGTTCCATTCTTGAGATTACAATGACAGGTGTATAGGGGGTGAGAGGTGGTGAATGAATCTCACAATGTCTCTCATGGGAACTCCTATGCATTTAAAGCTCCCTCATATATTCTAATCTCTCCCCCCCTCTCTCCCCCCCTCTCTCCCCCCCTCTCTCCCCCCCTCTCTCCCCCCCTCTCTCCCCCCCTCTCTCCCCCCCTCTCTCCCCCCTCTCTCCCCCCCTCTCTCCCCCCTCTCCTCCTCTCCCCCCTCCCCCCCTCCTCTCTCTCCCCCCCTCTCTCCCCCCCTCTCTCCCCCCTCTCTCCCCCCCTCTCTCCCCCCTCTCTCCCCCCCTCTCCTCCTCTCCCCCCCTCCCCCCCTCTCCTCCTCTCCCCCCCTCCCCCCTCTCCTCTCTCTCCCCCCTCCCCCCTCTCCTCTCTCTCCCCCGCTGTCTCTCCTTCCTGGTCTTCTTGGACAAGCGACGCGGCAGATTGTAACATCATCCCCCTCGCTAGCGTCTGAGATGTTGAAGTGTTGGGATGAACGGTAGTTTTTGATGGGCTCCAGATCTTTGCCTATGGGGACTTTGATATTGCTTGCATGGTGGGGGTGGGGTTGATGCTTTTGTTACGGTTTGTGTGTGGGGGGGTGTTTTGGGGTCTTAACATTGTCCATCATTCACTCCTTGGGATTTTTTTTTTTTGTTTTGAGGATGTTTGTGAACAGTAAAAATCTCAGGCTGTATACTGTAAACATTCACTGATACTAAATTGAACCAGGTCACCTTGTGATGTCATTGAGCGCTGGCATCTAAGGCAAAGCGTCCATTCCCTCTTCATCTGGTGCCATTGTGACAGATGGGATCAGTGTGGGTACGGGAGGAATGTCTGGCCAACAAATACCATCCTGATGCACCGTGTGGTCAATACCCCTTAACGTGGGGCCAGATCTGGTGAACCAAATATAGGCAGTTCATCACTGCAGCCAAAGTCAGTGCGATCTCGCCACACACTGGGACAGATGGTTGGAACCATTGCCCGGTTTTCTTGGATTGTAACCATTCCTAAACGATGGAAGAGCTTTGAACAGGAGACCCTTTCTCTCTGTTCGTTGGGACTGAATGGTGCTGAAATCTGAAACTCTCTGTGGAAAGGTCCATTGCATTCGGTTTTCAGTTTGCAGTTGGTTTCCACCCCCTCCCCACCCCCGTCCTTGTCAGGCGATGATGTGGAACGCGTGCAAGTTCTGTCTGGTACCTGCCTTAGTGCGACCACCTGCAAGGATCTCAGTACCTTAACATCTGAATCGTTTGATATTCTTAACATTAGATCTGACCTGGGATGAAATGTGCTGCCAGTAATGCAAATACCAGCATTGATATCCAAAACTCTTTGAGTCCCTTAGCTCGGTCCCATTACATGTCTCCCTTGACTCCTCCAGATCTTGTCTATAAATAAGGATAAGCAGCTGGTTGGAAGGCAGGAAGGGACGAAAACAGTCTTCACTTCGCTTAATGCGAGGGGAATTACAAGTGCTGACATCCTAAGTCAGTGAAAGTGAATGAAGAATGAGGTGGCGCAGTAGTGTAGTGGTTAGCACAACACTTTACAGTACCAGCGATCTGGGTTCAATTCCCACCACGGTCTGTAAAGAATTGTATGTTCTCCCCGTGACCGTGTGGGTTTTCTCTGGGTGCTCCGGTTTCCTCCCACAGTCCAAAGATGTACCAGTTGGTAGATTAATTGGTCAGTGTCAATTGTCCTGTGATTAGGTTACAGTTAAGTTGGGGGATTACTGGGTGCCTTAGCTCGAAGGTTCCATTCTGCACTGTTATCTCAGTAAGTGAATGGAGACGCAGGAGACTGAAGTTGGAATCTGGAGCGACAGACAGTCTGCTGGAGAAACTCAGCAGGTTGAGCAGCATCTGTGGGAGTAAAGGGAATGTTGACATTTCCAGTCGGGAGCTACGAAGAACCGATCAGGGTTTTGACCCAAAGCATCACCCTTTCCTCTCACGGCTGCTGCTTGACCCGCTGGGTTCCTCCAGCAGACAGCTTGTTCTTCCCAGAGAGTGCGTGTAATTGGTATCTGTAAGGAAATTGCACGCCAACCACATATTTGCCTTCTCTTTGTTTTCTGAGATGCCCCCGACATCACTGCCATCATTGAAGTAAGGAAAACGTGACCTTGAGCTCATTTAGTGAACATAGAACATAAACATTTACAGCACATTACAGGCCCTTTGGCCCACAATGTCAAGCCTACCATAAAACCGACTCTAGAAGCTGCCGAGAATTTCACTACCCTCTATTTTTCTAAGCTCCATGTACCTATCTAGGAGTCTCTTAAAGACCCTATTGTAGCTGCCTCTAACACTGTCACTGGCAGTGCATTCCATGCACCCACCACTCACTGTGCGAAAAACTTACCTCTGACATCCCCCTTGTACCTACTTCCAAGCACCTTAAAACTATGCCCCTTCATGTTAGCCATTTCAGCCCCAGGAAAAAACCTCTGGCTATCCAAGTGATCAATGCCTCTCATCATCTTATACGCCTCTAGCAGGCACGGTGTAGGTGACCGAAGCACAGAAGTTCTGCCTGTTTCCTCTCCCTTTTGCTTGAGCAGTCGGCATTGTTGTATCCCTCAGTTCAGTTGAAGGCCTCTGTCGGCCACACTGAAGGGTTTCAGCTGGATCTGCACATGGGCTGCACCAGAGTCGCAGGGCAGAGTGGCCTCTGTCTGTGAATGATTGGAATACCTGTTGCTCTATGCACTGCCCTTTGTCACACGGAGATATCTCAAAGAAAGGATTCGGATTCCAAGGAGTGCTGGCTTCAGCAGGTTATTATTCACTTACTGCCTGTTCAGAGCAGGATTGAATGTCCTCCATCTCTGGCAGTGTCCAGCGCTTCCTTCTTGCTGCCAAAAGCTTCTTCTCAGTTTTCACTACTGTCAGCCCTGAAAGCCCAGGGTGAAGACTCAGGAATACCGTCACACACAGAAGTAGAAGTCAGAGGGAGCGCACGTCAAGGAGGCTAACTCCCTCATCCTCTAGTCGCTGCGCCTGTGGTGGTGGCACCCACCCACAGTGACTGGAGCCGGGGCAGAGGGGAAAGAAGCCAGGGGAGCCCATAAAATCGTAGAGAGAATCAGCATGGAAACAGGCCATTCAGCCCATTGAGTTAATGCTGGCCGTAAACAGCCTGTCCACACTAATCCTATCTTCATTGCATTCTCCCTTTGTTCTGTCAACTGCCCCAGGTTCTGCTTCTCACCTGTACACAAGGGATATTCAGGGCGACAGGGTAGCATAGTAGTTAGCACAACACTTTACGGTGCTGGTGACCCCAGTTCAATTCCCATTGTTGCCTGTGAGGCATTTGTACGTTCTCCCCATTATCAGGTGGGTTTTCTCCCCCAGTACCAAGACGTACCGGTTAGTAGGTTAATTGGTCATTATATTGTAAAGTTATAAATACCAGTTGAAGCACTGACTGGAGCATCAGGAGGAAATGTGCACATCGCAGAGAGAACCCACAAACTGCACACAGAGGTCAGAGTTCAACCCAAGTCGCTGACACTGTGAGGCAGCCGCTCTTCTGTCTGGGGCCTGTACTTCAGGCATGAGGTAGTTCAGAAAGCAGTAAGGACTGGCTGAGTGAAAAAGTCACGTGAGCTTCCCGGGGTCGCCGCCTCACGATGATTGACGGCGGCACCTGCTCGGGTGCCGGTGCATTGTTTATAAATTCCTTTTTCTGGATGTCGGTGTCACAGTCAGGGCTGGCAATTAGTGCCTGTCTCTATATGTCCTTGGGCAGAAGGGTTTGCTGCACCTCTTCAGTAATCACACTGTGTATCAACCTGAGCTGCTCCCCAGAGAGGCAGAGGTGAGCCAGGCGTGTTTTTACAGTAGTGAGGTGCATGGTCATCATTACATAAATATTTTTATTTATTGTGATAAAATGCAGAATAGGGTCTTCGAGCCAACCTGTCCAGCAAACCCTGATTAAACCGCAGCCTAATCACAGGACAGTTCTTCAATGACCAACTAGAACCCTGATTAAACCGCAGCCTAATCACAGGACAGTTCTTCAATGACCAACTAAAACTGGCCTTTGGACACCCGGAGGAAACCTACGCGGTATTGAGGAAAACGTACAAACTCCTTACAGACAGACCGCAGTGGGATTAGAACTGGGGTCACTGGTACTTTAAAGCCACTGCTAACCACTACACTACTCGTTCACTTTCACTGACCGGTGGGTGTCAGCGCTTGCATCAAGGTAATTGGCAATACTGATCCAAGTGAAGCGAAGGCTGTTTTTTGTCCCATCCATCCAGCTGTTGATCCTTATTTCCGGACCAGAACCAATGACAAGGTTCTGCACAGGGAGTTGGGTGCTAAGTTAAAGGGCTGGATTGTGATCTCCGGATTGCTACCCGGCCCACGTGATGGTGAGATCAGAACTAGGAAGATTATAGAGTTTACTACGTGGAGGGAGGGCATCGGATTTTTGGATCATTGGGCTCTCTTCCAGAGAAGGTAGGACCTGTACGGAAGGGTCAGTTTGCACCTGAACTGGAGGGCGACTGGAGTGGGAAGGTTTGTTAATGCTGCACAATGAGGTTTAAACTAGAGTTGCAAGGGGTTGGGAACGAGACTACCAGAACAGTTAGTAGACTCAGATGTTGGTAAAAGTTAGGAATCAAAAGCTTGAGCAATGTGCAACTGGTGTCCTGAGCTGTGTGTATCTCAATGCAAGAAGTGTGGTAGGAAAAACAGGTAATGGTGCTGAAGATGAGGTAGCTGGTTTACAAGCAGAGGCAATGTGTAGTGAGGAGAGGCTGTTAATAGGGCAAAATAGCAGTCAACAGGGTGAGGTACAAAATTGAAAAGGGTGAATGCAGGACTGAAGATGTTGTATTTGAATGCGAGCAGTGTTACGGAATAAGATAGATGAACTTGTAGCGCAGTTGCTGATTGGCAGGTATGATGTTGTGGGCATCACTGAATCACGGCTGAAGGAAGATTATAGCTGGGGGCTTAATGTCCAAGAATACACATTGTATTGAAAGGACGGGCAGGAAGGCAAAGGGGGCGGTGTTGCCCTATTGGGGGTAAAAAAATGAAATCAAATCATTAGTAAGAGGTGACTTAGGGTCGGAAGGTGTTGAATGTTATTGTTTAGAGCTAAGGAACTGCAAGGCTAAAAAGACCCTGATGTGTGCAGACCCCCAAGCAGTAGTAAGGAGGTAGCCAACAAATTACAACGGGAGATAGAAAATGCACGCCAAAGGGGGAGTGTTACAGTGGTCGTGGGAGATTACAATATGCAGGTAGATTGGGAAAATCAAGTTGGTGTTGGATTCCAGGAGGGGACATTTCTGGAGTGCCTACGAGATGGGTTTTAGAGCAGCTTGTGGTTGAGCCCAGTAGAGGATCAACTACTCTGGATTGTGTGTTGTGTAATGAACCAGAATTGTTTAGAGAGCTTAAGTTTAAAAAAAAACACCCTTATGGGTAAGTGATCATAATGTGATCAAATTCACCCTGACATTTGAGAAGGAGAAGCTGAAGTCAGATGCATTGGTATTACAGTGGAGTAAAGGGAATTACAGAGGCATGAGAGAGGTGTTGGCTAGAAATGATGGGAAAAGAACATTTGTGGGGATAACAGCAGAGCAGCAATGGCTGGAATTTCTGGAAGCAATTCAGAAGGCATATGATATATACATCCCAAAGAGGAATTAGTTTTCTAAAGGACGCTAACAAGAGAAGTCAAAGCCAAATGGAGCAAAATTTAGTGGGAAGTTAGTAGATTGGGAAACCTTTAAAAGGCAACAGAAGACGACCAAAAAAGTCATTAAGATGGTAAAAAGATGGAATATGAAAGTAAGTTGCCCAATAATATTAAAGAGTTGAGTCAGTGATGAGGAAGGCAAATGCAATGCTAGCATTCATTTCAAGAGGACCAGAATACAAAATCAGGGGTGTAATGTTGGGACTTTATAAAGCGTTGGTGAGGCCTCACTTGGAGTATTGTGAGTAGTTTTGAGCCCCTTAGCTTCGAGAGGATGTGCTGAAACTGGAGAAGGTTCAAAGGAAGTTGTGAAAATGATTCCAGGATTGAATGGCTTGTCATATGAAGAGCGTCTGATGGCTCTGGGCCTGTATTCACCAGAGTTCAGAAGAATGAGGGGTGACCTGATTGAAATCTGTCAAGTGGTGAAAGGGCTTGATAGAGTGGATGTGGGGAGGATGTTTTCCATGATGGTAGATTCTAAGACAAGGGGACACAGCCTCAGAATAATGAGAGGGCCTTTTAGAACTGAGATGAGGAGGAATTTCTTTAGCCAGAGAGTGGTGAATCTGTGGGATTCTTTGCCACAGGCAGCTGTAGAGGCCATATCTTTATGTATATTTAAGGCAGAGGTTGATAGGTTCTTGATCGGTCAGGGTATGAAAGGTTTTGGAGAGAAGGCAGGAGTCTGTGGCTGAGAAGAAGATTGGATCAGCCATGCTGAAGTGCTGGAGCAGACTCGATGGGCCGAATGGTCTAATTGTGCTCCAGTATCTAAGACTAGAGGAGTGTGAACCTCTACACTCCCAGCTGAATTTAAAATCCCCATCTGCCAGTGGAGAGGTTGGGCCCATGCCCCTGGGTGGGCAGAGTTGTAAATTAACCTGTGTACGTGTGTGATGTTTCTGAAAACTCTCCAGGATTGGGAGCTTTGCTGAATGAGGTGTCCCAAGATCCCCAACCCATTCAGGATGTTAAAGCAAGGCTGGAGTGAAGCCTGCAGTAATGGAGTGCTGGCGCTTGACGTGATCTGGCATTTAGGCTGGTGACGGGGAGAGTCTGCAGAAGATCATGTATCTTTGCCAACATTGATGTTTGAAACATTAGCCCCACTCTCCCCCGTACAAAATGAGAGCATCCCATTGACTGTACCCACTTTCCCCCTGATTGACTGATAAATGGCCTGCACATTGATGCTCATTTTCCCAGCCACTCTCTGCCTGAACACAAGCACTGACAATCCCATCATTCCACATCTGATGTGGCACAGGGGTTACTGTCCAAGTGCACTTCACAGCAGGAAATGCCTGACCTAATTGCTGGAGTGCTACAATTCAGCTGGAATGCCATTGAATTCGACACAGGAAAGCATCAGTTTTCCAAAACAGGGCAGAAAAAAGCAATGCTTTATTAAAGGATTTCTGGACAAATTTGTTTTGAGCTGATCTTTGCTATAGGCAATGGAAACTGGAACATGGGATGTCATGGAGTGTTTGAAAGAGTGCCATGCCTCACTGCTCTGATTATAATGCAGAGGGGGCGATGCGCTGTGTAAATTTCGCTGCGGGGGATGGTGGATTTACCCAAACCCATCTACCACTTTACCACATTGCCAGTGTTTTCAGAATTGACTGTTCTTCAGTTGTTCATAAATAAACATCTGAAATTAAAAGTCTGAGTAAACATAACCTGCCTTTTTATTAACTCAGTATGCCTCATCCAATTAAATTTTTATAAATCTTTATTTGTGCTGCTTGGAGTAAGTTATGAAAGGCTCTCTGGCCAGTGGTTATGAAAGTACAAGGAATTGTTCACAGCAACTTGGCTTGAGTTTGTTTTTATTTTGAAACCGAAAAAGCATAAATAATTAATATTGCATTTTTTTGTCTATGCTGAATATTTAGCAACCTCTGTCTGTGTTGTTGATCTTTCTTGAAATCGAACACAATGTTCCATACAGTCTCTAAAGATCTATCTCTACTGCCCAGTAGTACAAACAAAGTGGCTCACATTGCCGCAATATGACGCCTGCTTCTTCATTCCTTTAGAAGATGCACTGATGGACTCTTGTAGGGTGATTAGAATGGTGTTGGGAATTAGAGAATTTGCTTATGTAGACGAGCATTAGAAACAGTGTTGTTCACATGAGGGCAGAGCAATATTAAGTAGGATTCAATCTAGTTGTTGGTTAGAGAGGTCTGTTGTAGAAGCATCAGTAATCAGTGGACGCAGCTTTATTGGCAGACAAATCAGAGGAAAGGTAACTCTTGTAGCTACAAGACCTGCAATGTAGCACAGGGTCAGTATTAACTTCTAAGTGGGTACTGGAGAGGTACCCAAGGCTAGGGGGGAGAGAGCATTGTGAAGAGTGGGCCTCAAGGCCTAATAGCCAAATGGATGGCTGTCTGCAGCAAATCTTCATTTGAGTATCATGAAGATACCAATTTTTTCCTCACTTTATAACCAGCTTCATCCTCTGACCCCCAGTCAGTCCACAGCAGGTACATTTTCCTCTACATTGGCTGGGTGACCAATCCTGCCATGTGATTTGGATTATAAATGTCACCAACACCCCACAACACCCTGTCCTGTCAGGCATTCCACAACACACTGTCCTGTCCAGCTGTTCACAACACACCGTCCTGTCAGGCATTTCACAGCACACTGTCCCATCTGCCTGTTCACAACACAGCATCCTGTCAGGCATTTCACAGCGCACTGTCCTGACCGGCTGTTCACAACACACCGTCCTATCAGGCATTTCACAGCGCACTGTCCTGTCCGGCTGTTCACAACACACCGTCCTGTCAGGCATTTCACAGCGCACTGTCCTGTCCGGCTGTTCACAACACACCGTCCTGTCAGGCATTTCACAGCGCACTGTCCTGTCCGGCTGTTCACAACACACCGTCCTGTCAGGCATTTCACAGCGCACTGTCTTGTCTGCCTGTTCACAACACACCGTCCTGTCAGGCATTTCACAGCGCACTGTCCTGTCCAGCTGTTCACAACACACTGTCCTATCAGGCATTTCACAGCGCACTGTCCTGTCCGGCTGTTCACAACACACCGTCCTGTCAGGCATTTCACAGCGCACTGTCCTGTCCAGCTGTTCACAACACACTGTCCTATCAGGCATTTCACAGCGCACTGTCCTGTCCGGCTGTTCACAACACACCGTCCTGTCAGGCATTTCACAGCGCACTGTCCTGACCGGCTGTTCACAACACACCGTCCTATCAGGCATTTCACAGCGCACTGTCCTGTCCAGCTGTTCACAACACACTGTCCTATCAGGCATTTCACAGCACACTGTCCTGTCCGGCTGTTCACAACACACCGTCCTGTCAGGCATTTCACAGCGCACTGTCCTGTCCAGCTGTTCACAACACACTGTCCTATCAGGCATTTCACAGCGCACTGTCCTGTCCGGCTGTTCACAACTCACCGTCCTGTCAGGCATTTCACAGCGCACTGTCCTGTCCGGCTGTTCACAACACACTGTCCTATCAGGCATTTCACAGCGCACTGTCCTGTCCGGCTGTTCACAACACACCGTCCTGTCAGGCATTTCACAGCGCACTGTCCTGTCTGGCTGTTCACAACACACCGTCCTGTCCGACTGTTCACAACACCGTCCTGTCCGGCTGTTCACAACACACCGTCCTGTCAGGCATTTCACAGCACACTGTCCCATCTGCCTGTTCACAACACACTGTCCTGTCAGGCATTTCACAGCGCACTGTCCTGTCTGGCTGTTCATAACACACCATCCCATCCGGCTGTTCACAACACACCGTACTGTCCGGCTGTTCACAACACACCGTCCCGTCCGGCTGTTCACAACACACCATCCTGTCAGGCATTTCACAGCGCACTGTCCTGTCTGGCTGTTCACAACACACCGTCCTGTCTGACTGTTCACAACACCGTCCTGTCCGGCTGTTCACAACACACCGTCCTGTCCGGCTGTTCACAACACACCATCCTGTCCGGCTGTTCACAACACACCATCCTGTCAGGCATTTCACAGCACACTGTCCCATCTGCCTGTTCACAACACACTGTCCTGTCAGGCATTTCACAGCGCACTGTCCTGTCTGGCTGTTCACAACACACCGTCCCGTCCGGCTGTTCACAACACACCGTCCTATCAGGCGTTTCACAACACACCGTCCTGTCAGGCGCTTCACAACACACCGTCCTGTCAGGCTGTTCACAACACACTGGCTGGCTGTTCACAATTCGCTGTCAGTTGGAATACCTGATCCCATCCTCATCTCTGCACAGTTCACACGAGGGAGGGAAAGAATTAGGGATGAGTTTTTCTCCCTCCATGTCACCTTTCTGTCTGCTTGGCTCTCTGAGTTCAACACACACAGCAGGGTGACAATGCTGAACTTCGGCCTTGTGGTTTGTCTGTACCTGCATCAATCAGTCAGTGGTTAAACTGAGCGTTTCATAGAAATGGTACAGTTACTGTTTGGTAGCAAGGGGTAGGGCTGACCATCTCGATTCGGGGAGCTCTTGCACAATTGATTACTGAAGCATAGTAAATGGAGAGCGATCAGCTGAGACTACGTCTGTGCCAGGGAGAGATTCCTGAGCTGATACCTGACAGCAGTACAATATTAGGTGGCAGTCTGCAGAGTTGGAGTGAGTGTTGTGTTAAGGTGGATGTCGTTAATTATAGACATCTGGAGCATTTGTAAAGTTCATGCACTGTGGTGCTGCTGAATAAGACGGTTTGAAATAGTTGCAAATGAAAAGCAGATTGTCATAGAGAGAGAACCAGAAGTGCAAAATGGGAGAAGTATGAGCTAAATATAAACTTTCTAGCGAAGCTGAAAGTTGCCAGTCAGGTTAAACGTAGTGAAGAACGTAAAGAGAGAGAGACAACAGAGGATGAGGCACTGACTCTCAGAGAACTGTGCCTGCAGCTCCTTGCTCTGGCTGCTGGGATTCCGGGGGCTTCACCAAGAGACACAGAGCGCGCAAGGCAGTCATCCTGAGCTGGTTTATCCTGAGAACTGCACATTCTGGCCAACTTTGGGAAGAATCCGAAGACTAGGGAAGGTACAGAAAATAAGAAGCTGAACAGTTCCAAGGATGAGAAAGTTAGGCCTGGAGAGCTGGGATTGTTCTCCTTGGGTGGTGATGATTTGGTGAAATGGGGTGAGAAATGGCAGCTGGAGGTGAACTGAGACGAACATCACAGTATACATTTTGGGAGCACTGATGAGTCTGCTATACACACCGTGAATGGAAGTACCAAGGAACAGAAAGACCTACCTCACAGCGCACACCCATACATCCTTGAAGGTAGATAACGTGGTTAGGGGCTGTCAGTCGGTGGACTCAATGATCAGCTAATTTAAGAAGGGCTAAGTAAAGAGACTAAAGCTCTACATAGTTTTGGATAGGTACATGGAGTTTAGAGAAATAGAGGGCTATGGGTAAGCCTAGTAATTTCTGAGGTAGGGACATGTTCGGCACAACTTTGTGGGCTGAAGGGCCTGTATTGTGCTGTAGGTTTTCTATGTTTCTATAGTACTCGAAGTGTGATCTCGCCAACACACCACACAGTTACAGAAAGATTTACCCACTGCATTCAACATACAGAACAACCTCTTTCATCTGCCCTCCTCATTACACGCTGGACCTCTATGAGTTTTGTGTGCAAGGCAGCCAAACCCTTTCGTACAGCTTCTCTGTCTTCCTGTTAAAGTGGGTGACCTCACAACCCTCCACATTATACCCCATCTTCCAAACTTCTGACCATTCCGTTAACTCTCTGCAGACTACAGGTCAACTCAATTATAATTACACAGTAAAAGATCCATATCACAATTTTTCAGAACACCAAACACAAATCATCTGTGATTACAAATGAAAATTATTTAATATTGCTATTTTTCCGCTCAGTGCTCTAAGAGTGAATGTTGTTCTATATAAAGTTTGTTGTAGTGATTTGTAAATTCTGTAGGGCCATGTCCCAATGGGGATTATCTGTACTTCTTCCTCATGAAATGTACCCACGTATACCTCAGCCCAACACCTAGACCAGACTGTCTAGTCCTAATGATCGATATACATGCTGAGAAGTAGACTTATAAAGTGATGTTAATTTTCTTTTATTGTGGAACAGGCTGTGGAAGCAAATTTCATAATTTTAAAATTGTGTTGGGTAGGTCCTTAAAGAATGGAGATTTACAGGCCAAAAGCATGGATGTGAGATCGTGCTGAAAGATTCCATTAACACGGACCTTCCTTCCAGATACCGAGGAGTTACATCAACCTGCAGACTGCTGTCCTGAAGGAACAGCAGAGGAGAAACGATAACAATGAGGTCCAGTACTTAACTGACCAACAGCTGGAGGAGATTGTGCAGCAGACTCCTGAAAATGACATCAAAGACTTTGAAGACTTACGGACTGGTAATGTGTTGATATTTTAAGCCAATTTGAGAAGGTGGGGGGGGGAGGGCAGCCCAATAGCACCAGAGATCACTGTCTATCAGGAGTTTATCCATTCTCCCTGTGTCTTGTTTCTTCCAAGTGCTCTGGTTTCCTCCCACATTCCAAAGGTGTACTGTTAGGGTTAGTGAATTGTCGGCATCCTATATTGGCATCAGAAACATGGCAGCATTTGCCTCCCACGCGATCCTCGTATTCTGTTGGTCATTGATGCAAACAATGCATTTCACTGCATGATTCAATGTGTCTGTTGTGTAATTAATATCTCAGTATTATTTGTGTAATTTTGTATATGTATGGTTTGATTAAGCATTCATACTCATTTAAATAATTCATTACAGGTTATATTTTAAAATATGTGAATTGCATACATCATCATGCTACCAGGTGATTATGCGTATCTTGCTTAAGTAAAGAATGAAGTTAGACCTAAGTTTTAGATTCCTTGTCTTCCCTTTACTTAGTTTAATGCTTTGGAGTTACAAACTATAACAGTGGTGACAAGGGTTTTTTTAAAATGAATGAGATGTCTACTGACCTATTGAAGCACAGCCAAAATGTTTGCATTTTTTTAAAGTGCAGCAAAAAATGGAGAGAAAAAACAGCGTAGCAAGTGCAAAACAGCAAAGTTTTTAAAAAAAGGCAAAAAATGTAAGAATTCACAGGTTCATTAACAGTGAGTACTGGGTAATAACAATCATAAAAAAGAGCAGAATGGCTACAACGGGAAGATAGATGTATTTGATTGCTCAGTAGGTAACTGGCTTGTGTATGCTGAGCTAATTGAACAATATTTTGAAGCAAGTTAGATAGCCAGTGAAAAACAAGTACCAATATTGCTGAGCGCATTGGTTTTAAAGGCATACAGTTCGCTTCAAAGTTTAACTGCTCGATTCAAACCAGCCGAAAGGAGCTTTGCTCATGCTGTGGAAGTAATACAGGAATATCTGAACCAAAACCATTGGTGATTGCAGAATGCTTTAGGTTTCATAGGTGGAATCAAAATGAAGTTGCAGTCAAAATGAAAGTGAGCGTGATGAAAATTGCACCATCTAAGCAGAAGCCTGCATGGCTGAACAAATTGTGTTGCCATTGTTGTAGGGGCTCACATACACCAGACCAAGTGAAGCTTGTAGAAAAGGCAACAAAGTGGGACACATTCAAGGAGTATGTCAGGCAGACAAAAATAAATGGACTGTGCAGGGAAGAGAAAAAGCTAATAAGTCAAGGTGCAGTTTCAAAAGCAGTGGTCCGACTCAAAAGTTTTTGCAAGTAACATAGCTGAGAAAGCTTCCAATGTGTTAATCTAGCAGATACTTGTGAAACGTGACTTGGTTTTAAGCTGGAAGAGAGTTCAAAGAGCTTTGGGAAAGTTGCAAGCATTTGGCTTTCGTGAGTATAAAGAACTAGAATCTACTCTGCGTGCATTAATGTTATGGCATGAACTTCAAGTGGGAGATAAAAAGCCGCTTGTAAAAGTGGATGCAAAGACCGAAGCCCAGCTAATGAATGGAAGGTCAAAAAGAAAGGAGTCAGTGAAGATACAAAAACAGAGTATTTGTCAGGTGATGTTCTGGATGAGGAAACCAAGAGCAGAGATCAGCTCGTAAAGGGAGCAATAGAAGAATTAACAGGAGAATACTCCAGTGAAGTAAATGGACCTTCCCAAGATCGAGATGCAACAAAAAAAAAGAAGAGAAAGGAAAGAGAAGAAAGTTATCCAGAGCTGTCAGAACCACTTCCTGCAGACTCAGGATCAACTCCTACAACCACCACGGAGAGGCCCCAGAACCTGAGATTGTTTCACAGCCTCAAGTCTCACCTGTGAAGTAGAGTGACCCACCCATCAGGAAAGATGTTATCCCACAAGAGTAAGAAATTCTCCACAGTGCTTAAATCTTTAGGTCTGAATTGGACAATTTAAAAATTTACTATGCTGTGGATGTCTGTGTATTGTGGTTGTATTATATAGTATACAGTGTATATAGTTGAGATGTATTCCCTTTTGAGTTGGAGTTTATAGCTAAGTAGGGAGGAGCGTTATGTATTTAATATTTCAGTAATATTTACATAATCTTATATGCATATTGTTTGTTTAAATAATTTATTACGGGTTATATGTAAAAATTTGTGAATTGCATACGTCATCATGCTACCATGAGATGCGTAAGCACCTCACTTAAAGTAAAGAACCAAGTTTGATTCGCATTTTGAACTCCCAATGTCTAATGTTTAATTAGTTGAACGTTTTGGAGTTAAAAGCATACTGTTTTGTTGTACATGTGACAAATAAAGCTCATCGTTGTGCCTGAAGAGTCACAGGGATTTATAGCAGTGAGGCCAAGCTGATCATGAACTACCTTCCTTCACCATAATCCAACCCTATCATCCCCATCTTTCTATCAACTCCCCACCGACCTTCACACTGGGACAGTTTACAACTGTAATTCACTACCAGCCTGCACATTGTTGGGATGTGGAAGGAAACCGGATCACCCACAGGGTACCCACACAGTTACAGAGAGAGTGTGCAAATTCCACACAGACAAGACCAGAGGTCAGGACTGAACCGGGGCCTCTGGTGCAGTGTGGCTGTGCCACTGTGCCTTCTGCTAAGTAAGAAGCCCATATGTATTCAATTCTACATCTCCCTCAAGTTCTTTAATATTTAAAATATAATTTCCTTCATTCTTTTTGAACACCTACAAAATAAAATTCATTAAGTCCTTAAATTAAAACCATTGAATTCTGATGAAAAGCATCCATTGCATGGAAGAAGATGATAAAATATCAAAGTTATCAAACTAAGATTATTCTCATTTATGTCTCTGTTTGGCAGCTCTTGGCTTCCTTATTGAGACAGGAGCAGTGCTTCATTTCCCAGACACTAGCCATGGGCTTCGCAATCTGTATTTCCTGCATCCGGTGTGGTTATCAGAATGCTTGGAGAGAATTATTAACATCAAAGCGTCCCGCTCTTTTGCCACAAACGGAGTGATACAGGTGTCGGATCTAAGGAAACTGCTTGACGGAACTGGCTTCACAGAGCAGACTGAGGAGCAATATTTCCAGTTCTTAGCCAAATTTGAGATTGCGCTTCCAATTGCCAACAACAGGTAGGTCATTCTCCCATCTTTGCGCAGACAATTAAAAATAAATTTGTCGCCAGTAGCATTGGTATAAATAAGTAAACTGCAAATTGATCATAGTTTGGTTTAGATTTCTAGCTTACCAGATCACCAGTGCTTTTGAACACATTTATCTTCATTTTCAAACATGAAATGCCAAGTTCTCACTTTATCACTTTTCATTTGCACTATGAAAAACCAATACATGGGAAATATTATCTTTAAGGTCATTGAGTTTTTCTATATTATACTTGATTAATGGAAATGCCAATTAATGCATTATGCTTTGATCATTAGTGGATGAATGTGCTAAGATTTGCAAAAGACATTTGATGATGTGCTGCATCTAAGGTTATTGTGGAAAGTAAATGGTGAAATATTGGAATGGACAGACAATTGGCTGGCAGACAGAGGAGGCATAGATCAGTCTTTATCTGGTTGCCAAGATGTAATGTGTGATGTGCTGATGCTGGGGCCTCAGTTCTTTACAGTTGGAATGCAGGATTTCAGTGAAGGCATATTGTTATATAGATATGGCTGCAAAATTTGCAAATGACAAAAATGGTAGCTGGGAAAATCAGCTGTGAAGAAGACATTAGTTAAAATCAAAGAGATAGAGATAGGTTAAGCAAGTGGGGGAAGATCTGGCAAACGAAGCATTATTGGAAATATGTAATTGTTTATATTGGCAGGAAGAATTTAGAATAAAAGAAGAATTTGGTCTTAATGTTAAGATGATGCAGTGATCCAGGATGCAGAGGGATCCACCGTCAGGATTTGCAAATGGCTAATATGCAGTTAAGAAGTTAATTAGGGAAAGCAAGCAGAATGTAATCAATTATTGCAAAAGGAATTACATACAAAGGGAGGGAGCCTCTGCTTCAGTTATAAAAAGGAATTTGTGAAAGCACATTTGAAAGAGTACATTGGTTTCTTAATTAAGGAAGAATGTTCAGGGACAGAGGTGGCAAACCAACGGCACACGTGCCTGAGTGGCAAACGTTTTGTTGGCACGCAGTATACAGTGCAGACCCTTGATCCTGTAACCCCCACCCATAAAAAGATGCAGAGTGATTATCTTTACTGCCACATGAAGCAGAAATTTTTAATAATTTAATAATTTTTGAACAAGTTTTCCAAAATGCTTTGTTTAAATCTGTCTCTGTCACACTTTGATTAATAGTAAAACATTACATACAGGTAAATAAGCAACAGGATTCATTCTTTCTCCTTAAAAATGTTCATAATTATCATTATTATTTCACTAATCAATGATAATCTATGCTCAAGATTACCATGGGATGCAAGAGGACCTTTTAGAAAATTATTGTCAATTTGGGGATGTTCTGTCCAAAGATTCACCATCCTTGTTCAGGCAAGCTTTGCTCTGTGATGGCTGAGTTCACTTATGAAGGTTATGAGAAAAACGGCAGTAAGCATATTATATTTCCTTTGGTAGGATAGTGGAGAACAAGGTGTCACCAATTTCAGAGAAAGGTGAAGTGATTTTTCTCTCAGAAGTAATGAGTCTTTGGGAAAACTCTTCCTCAAAGGGCAGTAGAAGCAGAGACAGTCTTTTAAGGCAGAGATAGACAGAGGTTATTACACACTGTGATGGGGTTTGGAGCACTCATTTCTATAGGAATACAGTGAGTGTGTCCCAGACTGATACGTGCAATGTGCCTTCCTTCCCAGTTACCTCCTCCCACACCTGTTACCATCCAAACCGGGATTCGACATCAGTAACCTACTAAGGAAGGGAACCAACACCATTGAGAGACTCTTCAAGATGAGTTTTGTACCCATTGGTTTCTGGCAGCGCTTCATCGCCCGTATCTTGATCAGCCTTTCGGAAATGGACACACAAGTATGACATCTCCTCCCCCAACGTCCTCCCCTCCTACTCCCTCCTCCTTCCATTCCTGCATCTTTCCTCCCTTCCCCCTCTCCCCTTCCCCCTCTCCCCCTTCCCCCTCTCCCCTTCCCCCTCTCCCCTTCCCCCTCTCCCCTTCCCCCTCTCCCCTTCCCCCTCTCCCCTTCCCCCTCTCCCCTTCCCCCTCTCCCCTTCCCCTTCTCCCCTTCCCCTCCCCTTCCCCCTTGCCCCCTTCCCCCTCTCCCCTTCCCCCTCTCCCCTTCCCCCTCTCCCCTTCCCCCTCTCCCCTTCCCCCTCTCCCCTTCCCCCTCTCCCCTTCCCCTCCCCTCTCCTTACGCACTGTATCCAATAAATAAGTAAATTCTGCAAGTCAATCAAAAGACATTGAGCAGTGACAGTTCAAAATCTGAGTGCAGTTTTTCAGCACCTTTGCTTAGTACGTTGACCGGATTAACCTCTGTTTCTGTGAAGTTGCAGAGGATTCCGGCAAAGTCAGCGATAGCACTAGGCAACAAATTGTTTTGAAAGTGTTGCCTCCTCTGAGCTGTTTGTTTTGTTTATGATAGACTGCTTGAAGCTGAGCACAAATATAATTTCAGACGACTTGTATCATGTAGGAATTTGAAGAAACAAGAAATTAACTTTTATTGAATTATAAGCATTTGATTGCTTAACGGTGCTGACGCTTTGCAAAAGTTCAACTAAGCTGAAGTGTGGTGTTGATAATTTTCATTTGTACTCAGTGTCCAGCAATAATCAGCCAGCATTGATGGATTCCAGTTGTCCTGATGCCATTTCCCCCCAACCGCGATGTCCTGGTGAAACTTTTTACCACACTCGTCACTAACTGTACCCAGATTTGCAGGGAAGAAGTCTAAATGGGAATGCAGAAATGAATCTTCAGTGACATGTTGCACTTCATGGTTTTGTATGCTTGAAGCATGTTGTCAACCAGCTACACTTAGTTGGTGCTCTGTTGTTGCCAAGAAAATTTTCAACAGCATTCTTAAATTCCTTCCATGTGATTTTCTCCGGACCCACTATAAGTTCATCGAGTTGCCTGTCATTGATGGCTTGTTTGATTTGTGGACCAACAAGAATGCCTTCCTTAATCTTGGCATCAGTTATTCTGGGAAATATCTAATTCCTTCACAGATTTCTAGAGCCTTCCTAAAAGCCATCTTGCTGTGCAGCATCTGCTCTGCCTAAGCAGACCCAGGCAGGCCTGGACAAGATAAAAAGCTTCTCAGTTTACATTGTCTTGAATTAACAAATATAGGCGTTTTCAAAAAATGGTGCATGATTAGGAAACTTCATGGTCAGCACTTCAATATTCGTAAGATAAACCCAAAAATATTAAGGAAGCAAAATCTTTGTTGCCCAGTGGAATTTAAAGACAAGCTGAAGTAAGGGAGTGTGTGGGCACACACGGTGCTGGGGTTAATATTCACATGTTTCATTTAGAGCCCCTACCCCTCTAATGAACCCTGACCACCACACCTCCACAATTTAGTGTGGAGGCCATTTCCTCTGTATCAGTAGCTGTGTGTGGCAAACAGGTCCTGCCTTTAACCATTAACCCTTCCATCTGCTCTCTTGACCAGCTCATTGAGAATGAAAGGAACCCAAAGCGAGGCCGGGGCAAACGGGCTTCTGTTTACAGCTTCACGGGGTCGCAGCGTCGCAATCGCTGCAGCACTTTCCGAGTAAGAAGAAACCAAACTATTTACTGGCAAGAAGGTTTGCAATTGAACTACGAAGGTGGGAGTCTAAGGTAATCGTCTTAATGGTCATTGTGGGCTAACTAAACGTCTGTCGGGTCACAAAGCCCGGGGGCTTCCTGTGGCTTTTGAGAACCTGACGCGGCCCAGCTTGGCTTAAACCCGAGTACCTCTCTTCCTTCTTGCAGTGTGGAGTCGTCAGAGGTGAACTGGAAAAGGAAAAAAAGTGCAGGAATAAAAATCACGTGCCAGTCGGAAACACGGGATTTCTCAGCGGTTGCGTTCATCACTGACCACGTCAATTCCCTGATTGATCAGTGGTTTCCAGGTAAGATCCTTGGCTTTGACGTAGCAGCTCCCTGTGATGTTCTCAAGCTCATGAATCTGAAAGTCTGTGAGATCAGTGATTCTCCACTCACGTCTTGGCCTGTGCTTCATTTCGGCATGAGAGAGGGATGGATGAGACATTAAACCAAAGCCATCATAGGTTCTGTGGTGTATTTTCAGGTTCCCAGGCATCCAGATAATGGTTATTTCTTGGTCCCCGGTATTTGGTCATTGGAGTTGTATCAATGACTGTTTGGGGCTCAGCTGGGATATGTGGACATTTCTGTGAAGATGCAAAGTTTTAGAAAGGTTACAGATAGCTAACAGTGTACAGAGAATATTTTATTACCCAGTGCATGGAATACAAGGGCCATATAATGTAAGAATTATATACTGTGTGCAGTGCTGCCCGCAGTTCTGGTTACCCCATTATAGGAGAGATCTGATTTATCTGCAGAAAGTACAGAAGAGTTCCATGAGGTTGGTGTTAGTGCTGCGACATTTTAGCAGTGAGGCAAGGTTAGGTCATCTGGGCTGCACTGGAAAAGTGGAGGCATCACTAAGGTGTGTGTAAATATGAGGAATCTTAGCAAAAAGATTAAAAAAAACACCTTCTCAATCAACATTAGAGACTGACATTAAACCCTGTCCTTGCCAGTGCCAATCTCATCCTGAAGTGGATGCTCCTGAGTCCAGACCAGCTCCCTGTAGAAGGAACCCAACCAGTCCAACCACCTTGTTCTTTTGCCGCAGTCTGGCAGTTTCTTTACCGAACGTGAGAGAGACATAAGTATTTAAACCTACATTTTATTTCTCAGTTGCCTCTAATTGAAATCTGTAATTACCACGTTTCTAAGTTTAACCCCTTGTGTGATCCGCAGCTCTTACTGCCACTGAAACGGATGGGGCTCCCCTGGTTGAACAGTACGTCCCTTGCCCTCATTGCAGTCCGCCAACCACCAGGGAAGCACAAACCCACTTCCAGGGACAAGGTCTCCACTACTTCAGCATGGAGGACTGCTTGCTCATTGCCATCGAACACATGGACATCGAGTGCCCAAACCACCCGAACGCCCCGGTGCCTCTGGACGAGTTGGTTCCTGAGATCTTTATGACTGATTTCCCAGCCCGGTAAGAACAAGAGTTGGAATGAGCTCAGAAAAAAGATTTAATAAAATGTATGGGGATCAGGGATACTTAAGAGTTAGAGAAGGAAGTGCAGATAGAAGAGAAGAAGAGGAAGTGCAGATTGAAGAGAAGAAAAGAAACTGGGGATGGGAGTGGGAATTGAACAGAAGAAGAGAGAGTAGGGATTGACAGAAGAGAGGAAGAGGAAATGGAGATTGAGAGGAAGGAAAGTGGAGATAGAAAAGAGAGGGAAGTGAGGATTGAGAGAATAAGAGGAAGTGGGGATTGAGAGAAGAGAAGAAAATGGGGATTGAAGTGAAGATGAAGTGGGGATTGAAGAGAAGAGGAGGAACTAGGGATAGAAGAGAAGTGGGGATTGGAGAGAAGAGGAGGAAGTAGGGATTGAAGAGAAGAGGAAGTGGGGATTGGAGAGAAGAGGAGTAAGTAGGGATTGAAGAGAAGAGATAATGAGGAACTGGGGATTGAGGAGAAGAGAAAAAGGAAGTTGGGATTGAAGAGGAAGTGGTGACTGAAGAGACAAAGAAGTAGGGATTAAAGAGAGAAAGTGGTGATGGAGAGAGGAGAAGAAGAGGAAGTGAGGATTGAGAGAAGGGAGGAGTGAGGATTGAGTGAAGAAGAGGAAGTGGAGATTGAAGAGAAAGTTGGGATTGAAGAGAAGTGGAAGTGGGGATTGAGAGAAGAGGAAATGAGGGTTGAAGAGAAGAAGATGAAGTGGGGATTGAAGAGAAGAGAAAAAGAGTGAGTGGGAGGAGGAAAAAGAGTTGTGAAAGTGGGAAGGGTCTTTCAGTTGGATGAACACATGTCCTTCGACTCATTGCCTCTGTGCTGACTAGCGCCCATTTTACACTAATACTGTATTCTCCCTGGATTCCCATCATCCTCACCCAGATTGCCCCACTCTAGGGGCAGATTACGGTGGCTGTTTAACATACTAATTTCAGAGGATGTGGATGGAAACAGGAGCACCGAGAGGAAGCCCACACTGTCACAGAGCGAACATGCAAACTCCACAAAGACAGCACCTGAGCTGAGGATTACACCGTGCCTGCTGGAGCAGCAAGGTCGTGGCTCTCCCAAATTGCCACTCTGCCCCTCTGTAGGAGGAGTATGAGAAGAGAAAGGCAGCTGGTAGTGAGGCAGATTGAGGGGAGGATAAGAGGTGGGGCTTTTGAATGCAATCACTGGGTGGAATGTTGATATAAAGAGAATGGTGGACTCGAGGGAGTGGGAGAGGAGGGGAGGGTGTACAGTGAATGGAGAGGAGGGGAGGGTGTACAGTGAATGGAGAGGGGAGGGTGTACAGTGAATGGAGTGAGGAGGGTGTACAGTGAATGGAGAGGAGGGGAGGGTGTACAGTGAATGGAGAGGGGGAGGGTGTATAGTGAATGGAGAGGAGGGGAAGGGTGTACAGTGAGTGGAGAGGGGAGGGTGTACAGTGAATGGAGAGGAGAGGGTGTACAGTGAGTGGAGAGGAGGGGAGGGTGTACAGTGAATGGAGAGGAGGGAAGGGTGTACAGTGAGTGGAGAGGAGGGGAGGGTGTACAGTGAATATAGAGGGGGAGTGTGTACAGTGAATGGAGAGGAGGGGGTGGTGTACAGGGAGTGGAGAGGAGGGGAGGGTGTGTTATGAATGCAGGGGGAGGAGGGGAGCTTGTACAGTGAATGGAGAGTGGAGGGTGTACAGTGAATGGAGAGGGGAGCGTGTACAGTGAGTGGAGAGGAGGGGAGGGTGTACAGTGAATGGAGAGGAGGGGAAGGTGTATAGTGAATGAAGAGGGGAGGGTGTACAGTGAATGGAGAGGAGGGGAGGGCGTACAGTGAATGGAGAGGAGGGGAGGGTGTATAGTGAATGAAGAGGGGAGGGTGTACAGTGAATGAAGAGGAGGGGAGGGTGTACAGTGAATGGAGAGGAGGGGAGGGTGTACAGTGAATGGAGAGGAGGGGAGGGTGTACAGTGAATGGAGAGGGGAGGGTGTACAGTGAATGGAGAAGGGAGGGTGTACAGTGAGTGGAGAGGAGGGGAGGGTGTACAGTGAATGGAGAAGGGAGGGTGTACAGTGAGTGGAGAGAAGGGGAGGGTGTACAGTGAATGGAGAGGGGAGGGTGTACAGTGAATGGAGAAGGGAGGGTGTACAGTGAGTGGAGAGAAGGGGAGGGTGTACAGTGAATGGAGAAGGGAGGGTGTACAGTGAGTGGAGAGGAGGGAAGGGTGTACAGTGAATGGAGAGGAGTGGAGGGTGTACAGTGAATGGAGAGGAGGGGAGGGTGTACAGTGAGTGGAGAGGAGGGGAGGGTGTACAGTGAGTGGAGAGGGGAGGTTGTACAGTGAATGGAGAGGAGGGGAGGGTGTACAGTGAATGGAGAGGAGGGGAGGGTGTACAGTGAGAGGAGAGGAGGGGAGGTTGTACAGTGAGTGGAGAGGAGGGGAGGATGTACAGTGAATGGAGAGGAGGGGAGGGTGTACAGTGAATGGAGAGGAGGGGAGGGTGTACAGTGAGTGGAGAGGGGAGGGTGTACAGTAAATGGAGAGGAGAGGAGGGGAGGGTGTACAGTAAATGGAGAGGAGAGGAGGGGAGGGTGTACAGTGAGAGGAGAGGAGGGGAGGGTGTACAGTGAATGGAGAGGAGGGGAGGGTGTACAGTAAATGGAGAGGAGGGGAGGGTGTACAGTGAGTGGAGAAGGGAGGGTGTACAGTGAATGGAGAGGAGGGGAGGGTGTACAGTGAATGGAGAGGGGAGGGTGTACAGTGAATGGAGAGGGGAGGGCGTACAGTGAATGGAAAGGAGGGGAGGGTGTACAGTGAGTGGAGAGGAGGGGAGGGTGTACAGTGAATGGAGAGGGGAGGGTGTACAGTGAATGGAGAGGAGGAGAGCGTGTACAGTGAATGGAGAGGGGAGGGTGTACAGTGAGTGGAGAGGGGATGGTTTACAGTGAATGGAGAGGGGAGGGTGTACAGTAAATGGAGAGGAGGGGAGGGTGTACAGTGAATGGAGAGGAGGAGAGCGTGTACAGTGAATGGAGAGGGGAGGGTGTACAGTGAGTGGAGAGGGGATGGTTTACAGTGAATGGAGAGGGGAGGGTGTACAGTAAATGGAGAGGAGGGGAGGGTGTACAGTGAGTGGAGAGGGGAGGGTGTACAGTGAATGGAGAGGGGAGGGTGTACAGTGAATGGAGAGGAGGGGAGGGTGTACAGTGAGTGGAGAGGGGAGGGTGTACAGTGAGTGGAGAGGGGAGGGTGTACAGTGAATGGAGAGGAGGGGGGCGTGTACAGTAAATGGAGAGGAGAGGAGGGGGAGGGTGTACAGTGAGTGGAGAGGAGGGGAGGGCGTACAGTGAATGGTGAGGGAAGGGTGTACAGTGAATGGAGAGGAGGGGAGGGTGTACAGTGAATGGAGAGGGGAGGGTGTACAGTGAATGGAGAGGGGAGGGCGTACAGTGAATGGAGAGGAGGAGAGCGTGTACAGTGAATGGAGAGGGGAGGGTGTACAGTGAGTGGAGAGGGGAGGGTGTACAGTGAGTGGAGAGGAGGAGAGCGTGTACAGTGAATGGAGAGGGGAGCGTGTACAGTGAGTGGAGAGGGGATGGTTTACAGTGAATGGAGAGGAGGGGAGGGTGTACAGTGAATGGAGAGGAGGGGAGGGTGTACAGTGAATGGAGAGGGGAGGGTGTACAGTGAATGGAGAGGAGGGGAGGGTGTACAGTGAATGGAGAGGGGAGGGTGTACAGTGAGTGGAGAGGAGGGGAGGGCGTACAGTGAATGGTGAGGGAAGGGTGTACAGTGAATGGAGAGGAGGGGAGGATGTACAGTGAGAGAGGGGAGAGTGTACAGTGAGTGGAGAGGAGGGGAGCGTGTACAGTGAGTGGAGAGGGGATGGTTTACAGTGAATGGAGAGGAGGGGAGGGTGTACAGTGAATGGAGAGGGGAGGGTGAACAGTGAATGGAGAGGGGAGGGTGAACAGTGAGTGGAGAGGAGAGAAGGGTGTACAGTGAGTGGAGAGAAGGGGAGGGTGTACAGTGAGTGGAGAGAAGGGGAGGGTGAACAGTGAATGGAGAGGGGAGGGTGAACAGTGAGTGGAGAGGAGGGGAGGGTGTACAGTGAGTGGAGAGAAGGGGAGGGTGTACAGTGAGTGGAGAGAAGGGGAGGGTGTACAGTGAGTGGAGAGGAGGGGAGGGTGCAAAGTGAATGGAGAGGGGAGGGTTTACAGTGAATGGAGAGGGAAGGGTGTACAGTGAATGGAGAGGAGGGGAGGGCGTACAGTGAATGGAGAGGGAAAGGTGTACAGTGAATGGAGAGGAGGGGAGGATGTACAGTGAGAGAGGGGAGAGTGTACAGTGAGTGGAGAGGTGGGGATGGTGTGTTATGTATTCAGGGGGTGGATGGGTAGAGAAGGAGAGGATATGGACATTTCAGGAGAGAGAGAAGCACAGGGACTGGGTGGAAGAGGAGGAAAGGGGAGGGTAACAGTTCTGCCATTTCAAATCTCTCCATTTGTTTTTGGTGGGTAACACGGAGTACCAAAAAAGATGTAGAAGTAGCCCTGGACTGCAAGGTGTCCTGTGATGAGATTGGAAAATTGAAATGTTTGTCCGGCTGGAGGATCGAGGGAGAGAAGGTGCTTTCGTGGTCAAAGAGCAGTTTGGCGCAGCTGGCAGACCCAGCTCTGAGGGCCAGTTCTCACTCCTGTCCTAATGCTCAACTCTGCGTTGTAAAACTGACAACATCCTTGCGTGGTTCAGAGCTGCAACCAATATTCCCTCTAATTTGTAGTGACCAGTGTGCTCAAAAATCTTGTGCTGTGCAATTTTTTTTGCCCAGTGGCAACAACGTGTGCGCACTGAATAATTCCTTCAATAAAAATTTAAATAAGCCAGTTCTAAAGTCTGCAGACAAGTCATCGCAAACTCTACGTTGTCCACACCATCCGCATCAGAAACTAGAAATGGAAATGTGTTTGTGTAACGATCGTGAAATTTACTTAATATGCCAATGAAGTAGAGGTGAAAACCTTTGGTGTGTAATTTACATTTCTTTATACGCGAGCAGCAAAAGATGTATGCATGCGCACACCTTAGAGGGGACACCGGTCGGGACGCCTCCTTGCTAATTGTAGAAGTCACTCTTGGCGATTCACCATCAAACTAAATATTGCTTTTCTATTCCTTCCTACCAAGGAGGATGACTCACATTTTCCCCATTATGTTACAGCTTCCTTGTCCAGCCTATTTCTTCCAAAACCTCTCAACATTCTGCTCATGGCCCGCATCCCCATCACAACCAACATACGTCTCACATTCTCCTCACAGTCACGTTCCCCTCATGGCCCGCATCCCCATCACAACTGGCGTTCCCCTCACGGTCACGTTCCCCTCACAACCGGCGTTCCCCTCACGGTCACATTCCCCTGACGGTCACATTCCCCACACGGTCACGTTCCCCTGACGGTCACGTTCCCCTCACGGTCACATTCCCCTCACAACCGGCGTTCCCCTCACAGTCACATTCCCCTCACAACCGGCGTTCCCCTCACGGTCACATTCCCCTCACGGTCACATTCCCCTCACAACCGGCGTTCCCCTCACGGTCACATTCCCCTCACAGTCACATTCCCCTCACAACCGGCGTTCCCCTGACGGTCACATTCCCCACACGGTCACGTTCCCCTCACGGTCACATTCCCCTCACAACCGGCGTTCCCCTCACAGTCACATTCCCCTCACGGTCACGTTCCCCTCACAACCAGCGTTCCGCTCACGGTCACATTCCCCTCACAACCGGCGTTCCCCTCACGGTCACATTCCCCTCACAACCGGCGTTCCCCTCACGGTCACATTCCCCTCACAACCGGCGTTCCCCTCACGGTCACGTTCCCCTCACGGTCACGTTCCCCTGACGGTCACGTTCCCCTCACGGTCACGTTCCCCTCACGGTCACATTCCCCTCACAACCGGCGTTCCCCTCACGGTCACATTCCCCTGACGGTCACATTCCCCACACGGTCACGTTCCCCTCATGGTCACATTCCCCTCACAACCGGCGTTCCCCTCACGGTCACATTCCCCTCACAACCGGCGTTCCCCTCACGGTCACATTCCCCTCACGGTCACATTCCCCTGACGGTCACGTTCCCCTCACGGTCACATTCCCCTCACGGTCACATTCCCCTCACGGTCACGTTCCCCTCACAACCGGCGTTCCCCTCACGGTCACATTCCCCTGACGGTCACATTCCCCACACGGTCACGTTCCCCTGACGGTCACGTTCCCCTCACGGTCACATTCCCCTCACAACCGGCGTTCCCCTCACGGTCACATTCCCCGACGGTCACATTCCCCACACGGTCACGTTCCCCTGACGGTCACGTTCCCCTCACGGTCACATTCCCCTCACGGTCACGTTCCCCTGACGGTCACGTTCCCCTCACGGTCACATTCCCCTCACAACCGGCGTTCCCCTCACAGTCACATTCCCCTCACGGTCACGTTCCCCTCACGGTCACGTTCCCCTCACAACCGGCGTTCCCCTCACGGTCACATTCCCCTCACAACCGGCGTTCCCCTCACGGTCACATTCCCCTCACAACCGGCGTTCCCCTCACGGTCACATTCCCCTCACGGTCACGTTCCCCTCACGGTCACATTCCCCTCACAACCGGCGTTCCCCTCACGGTCACATTCCCCTCACGGTCACATTCCCCTCACAACCGGCGTTCCCCTCACGGTCACATTCCCCACACGGTCACGTTCCCCTCACGGTCACGTTCCCCTCACGGTCACATTCCCCTCACAACCGGCGTTCCCCTCACGGTCACATTCCCCTCATGGTCACATTCCCCTCACGGTCACGTTCCCCTCACGGTCACATTCCCCTCACGGTCACGTTCCCCTCACGGACACGTTCCCCTCACGGTCACATTCCCCTCACGGTCACGTTCCCCTCACAGTCACGTTCCCCTCACGGTCACATTCCCCTCACGGTCACGTTCCCCTCACGGTCACATTCCCCTCACAACCGGCGTTCCCCTCACGGTCACATTCCCCTCACAACCGGCGTTCCCCTCACGGTCACATTCCCCTCACGGTCACGTTCCCCTCACGGTCACGTTCCCCTCACGGTCACATTCCCCTCACAACCGGCGTTCCCCTCACGGTCACATTCCCCTCACAACCGGCGTTCCCCTCACGGTCACATTCCCCTCACAACTGGCGTTCCCCTCACGGTCACATTCCCCTCACGGTCACATTCCCCTCACAACCGGCGTTCCCCTCACGGTCACATTCCCCTCACAACTGGCGTTCCCCTCACGGTCACATTCCCCTCACGGTCACATTCCCCTCACGGTCACATTCCCCTCACAACCGGCGTTCCCCTCACGGTCACATTCCCCTCACAACCGGCGTTCCCCTCACGGTCACATTCCCCTCACAACTGGCGTTCCCCTCACGGTCACATTCCCCTGACGGTCACATTCCCCACACGGTCACGTTCCCCTGACGGTCACGTTCCCCTCACGGTCACATTCCCCTCACAACCGGCGTTCCCCTCACGGTCACATTCCCCTGACGGTCACATTCCCCACACGGTCACGTTCCCCTGACGGTCACGTTCCCCTCACGGTCACATTCCCCTCACGGTCACGTTCCCCTGACGGTCACGTTCCCCTCACAACCAGCGTTCCGCTCACGGTCACATTCCCCTCACAACCGGCGTTCCCCTCACGGTCACATTCCCCTCACAACCGGCGTTCCCCTCACGGTCACATTCCCCTCACAACCGGCGTTCCCCTCACGGTCACGTTCCCCTCACGGTCACGTTCCCCTGACGGTCACGTTCCCCTCACGGTCACGTTCCCCTCACGGTCACATTCCCCTCACAACCGGCGTTCCCCTCACGGTCACATTCCCCTCACAACTGGCGTTCCCCTCACGGTCACATTCCCCTGACGGTCACATTCCCCACACGGTCACGTTCCCCTGACGGTCACGTTCCCCTCACGGTCACATTCCCCTCACAACCGGCGTTCCCCTCACGGTCACATTCCCCTGACGGTCACATTCCCCTCATGGTCACATTCCCCTCACGGTCACGTTCCCCTCACAACCAGCGTTCCGCTCACGGTCACATTCCCCTCACAACCGGCGTTCCCCTCACGGTCACATTCCCCTCACAACCGGCGTTCCCCTCACGGTCACATTCCCCTCACAACCGGCGTTCCCCTCACGGTCACGTTCCCCTCACGGTCACGTTCCCCTGACGGTCACGTTCCCCTCACGGTCACGTTCCCCTCACGGTCACATTCCCCTCACAACCGGCGTTCCCCTCACGGTCACATTCCCCTGACGGTCACATTCCCCACACGGTCACGTTCCCCTCATGGTCACATTCCCCTCACAACCGGCGTTCCCCTCACGGTCACATTCCCCTCACAACCGGCGTTCCCCTCACGGTCACATTCCCCTCACAACCGGCGTTCCCCTCACGGTCACATTCCCCTCACAACCGGCGTTCCCCTCACGGTCACGTTCCCCTCACGGTCACGTTCCCCTGACGGTCACGTTCCCCTCACGGTCACGTTCCCCTCACGGTCACATTCCCCTCACAACCGGCGTTCCCCTCACGGTCACATTCCCCTCACAACTGGCGTTCCCCTCACGGTCACATTCCCCTGACGGTCACATTCCCCACACGGTCACGTTCCCCTGACGGTCACGTTCCCCTCACGGTCACATTCCCCTCACAACCGGCGTTCCCCTCACGGTCACATTCCCCTGACGGTCACATTCCCCTCATGGTCACATTCCCCTCACGGTCACGTTCCCCTCACAACCAGCGTTCCGCTCACGGTCACATTCCCCTCACAACCGGCGTTCCCCTCACGGTCACATTCCCCTCACAACCGGCGTTCCCCTCACGGTCACATTCCCCTCACAACCGGCGTTCCCCTCACGGTCACGTTCCCCTCACGGTCACGTTCCCCTGACGGTCACGTTCCCCTCACGGTCACGTTCCCCTCACGGTCACATTCCCCTCACAACCGGCGTTCCCCTCACGGTCACATTCCCCTGACGGTCACATTCCCCACACGGTCACGTTCCCCTCATGGTCACATTCCCCTCACAACCGGCGTTCCCCTCACGGTCACATTCCCCTCACAACCGGCGTTCCCCTCACGGTCACATTCCCCTCACGGTCACATTCCCCTCACGGTCACGTTCCCCTCACGGTCACGTTCCCCTCACAACCGGCGTTCCCCTCACGGTCACATTCCCCTGACGGTCACGTTCCCCTCACGGTCACATTCCCCTCACGGTCACATTCCCCTCACGGTCACGTTCCCCTCACAACCGGCGTTCCCCTCACGGTCACATTCCCCTGACGGTCACATTCCCCACACGGTCACGTTCCCCTGACGGTCACGTTCCCCTCACGGTCACATTCCCCTCACGGTCACGTTCCCCTGACGGTCACGTTCCCCTCACGGTCACATTCCCCTCACAACCGGCGTTCCCCTCACGGTCACATTCCCCTCACAACCGGCGTTCCCCTCACGGTCACATTCCCCTCACGGTCACGTTCCCCTCACGGTCACATTCCCCTCACGGTCACATTCCCCTCACGGTCACGTTCCCCTCACGGTCACGTTCCCCTCACAACCGGCGTTCCCCTCACGGTCACATTCCCCTCACAACCGGCGTTCCCCTCACGGTCACATTCCCCTCACAACCGGCGTTCCCCTCACGGTCACATTCCCCTCACGGTCACGTTCCCCTCACGGTCACATTCCCCTCACAACCGGCGTTCCCCTCACGGTCACATTCCCCTCACGGTCACGTTCCCCTCACGGTCACATTCCCCTCACAACCGGCGTTCCCCTCACGGTCACATTCCCCTCACGGTCACGTTCCCCTCACGGTCACGTTCCCCTCACGGTCACGTTCCCCTCACGGTCACGTTCCCCTCACGGTCACGTTCCCCTCACGGACACGTTCCCCTCACGGTCACATTCCCCTCACGGTCACGTTCCCCTCACAGTCACGTTCCCCTCACGGTCACATTCCCCTCACGGTCACGTTCCCCTCACGGTCACATTCCCCTCACAACCGGCGTTCCCCTCACGGTCACATTCCCCTCACGGTCACGTTCCCCTCACGGTCACGTTCCCCTCACGGTCACATTCCCCTCACAACCGGCGTTCCCCTCACGGTCACATTCCCCTCACGGTCACGTTCCCCTCACGGTCACGTTCCCCTCACGGTCACATTCCCCTCACAACCGGCGTTCCCCTCACGGTCACATTCCCCTCACAACCGGCGTTCCCCTCACGGTCACATTCCCCTCACAACTGGCGTTCCCCTCACGGTCACATTCCCCTCACGGTCACATTCCCCTCACAACCGGCGTTCCCCTCACGGTCACATTCCCCTCACAACTGGCGTTCCCCTCACGGTCACATTCCCCTCACGGTCACATTCCCCTCACGGTCACATTCCCCTCACAACCGGCGTTCCCCTCACGGTCACATTCCCCTCACAACCGGCGTTCCCCTCACGGTCACATTCCCCTCACAACTGGCGTTCCCCTCACGGTCACATTCCCCTGACGGTCACATTCCCCACACGGTCACGTTCCCCTGACGGTCACGTTCCCCTCACGGTCACATTCCCCTCACAACCGGCGTTCCCCTCACAGTCACATTCCCCTGACGGTCACATTCCCCACACGGTCACGTTCCCCTGACGGTCACGTTCCCCTCACGGTCACATTCCCCTCACAACCGGCGTTCCCCTCACAGTCACATTCCCCTCACGGTCACGTTCCCCTCACGGTCACATTCCCCTCACGGTCACGTTCCCCTCACAACCGGCGTTCCCCTCACGGTCACATTCCCCTCACAACCGGCGTTCCCCTCACGGTCACGTTCCCCTCACGGTCACGTTCCCCTCACGGTCACGTTCCCCTCACGGTCACATTCCCCTCACAACCGGCGTTCCCCTCACGGTCACATTCCCCTCACAACCGGCGTTCCCCTCACGGTCACATTCCCCTCACGGTCACGTTCCCCTCACGGTCACATTCCCCTCACAACCGGCGTTCCCCTCACGGTCACATTCCCCTCACAACCGGCGTTCCCCTCACGGTCACATTCCCCTCACAACTGGCGTTCCCCTCACGGTCACATTCCCCTCACGGTCACATTCCCCTCACAACCGGCGTTCCCCTCACGGTCACGTTCCCCTCACAACCGGCGTTCCCCTCACGGTCACGTTCCCCTCACGGTCACATTCCCCTCACGGTCACGTTCCCCTCACGGTCACGTTCCCCTCACGGTCACATTCCCCTCTCGGTCACATTCCCCTCTCGGTCACATTCCCCTCACGGTCACGTTCCCCTCACAACCGGCGTTCCCCTCACGGTCACGTTCCCCTCACAACTGGCGTTCCCCTCACGGTCACATTCCCCTCACAACCGGCGTTCCCCTCACGGTCACATTCCCCTCACGGTCACGTTCCCCTCACGGTCACATTCCCCTCACGGTCACGTTCCCCTCACAACCAGCGTTCCCCTCACGGTCACGTTCCCCTCACGGTCACATTCCCCTCACGGTCACATTCCCCTCACAACCGGCGTTCCCCTCACGGTCACGTTCCCCTCACAACTGGCGTTCCCCTCACGGTCACATTCCCCTCACGGTCACGTTCCCCTCACGGTCACGTTCCCCTCACGGTCACGTTCCCCTCACAACCGGCGTTCCCCTCACAACCGGCGTTCCCCTCACGGTCACGTTCCCCTCACGGTCACATTCCCCTCACAACCGGAGTTCCCCTCACGGTCACGTTCCCCTCACGGTCACGTTCCCCTCACGGTCACGTTCCCCTCACAACCGGCGTTCCCCTCACGGTCACATTCCCCTCACGGTCACGTTCCCCTCACAACTGGCGTTCCCCTCACGGTCACGTTCCCCACACGGTCACGTTCCCCTCACGGTCACATTCCCCTCACGGTCACGTTCCCCTCACAACCGGCGTTCCCCTCACGGTCACATTCCCCTCACGGTCACGTTCCCCTCACAACCAGCGTTCCCCTCACGGTCACGTTCCCCTCACGGTCACGTTCCCCTCACGGTCACGTTCCCCTCACAACCGGCGTTCCCCTCACGGTCACGTTCCCCTCACGGTCACGTTCCCCTCACGGTCACGTTCCCCTCACGGTCACATTCCCCTCACAACCGGCGTTCCCCTCACGGTCACATTCCCCTCACGGTCACGTTCCCCTCACGGTCACGTTCCCCTCACAACCGGCGTTCCCCTCACGGTCACATTCCCCTGACGGTCACATTCCCCACACGGTCACGTTCCCCTCACGGTCACATTCCCCTCACGGTCACATTCCCCTCACGGTCACGTTCCCCTCACAACCGGCGTTCCCCTCACGGTCACGTTCCCCTCACGGTCACATTCCCCTCACAACCGGCGTTCCCCTCACGGTCACATTCCCCTCACGGTCACGTTCCCCTCACGGTCACGTTCCCCTCACGGTCACATTCCCCTCTCGGTCACATTCCCCTCACGGTCACATTCCCCACACGGTCACGTTCCCCTGACGGTCACGTTCCCCTCACGGTCACATTCCCCTCACAACCAGCGTTCCCCTCACGGTCACATTCCCCACACGGTCACGTTCCCCTGACGGTCACGTTCCCCTCACGGTCACGTTCCCCTCACGGTCACGTTCCCCTGACGGTCACGTTCCCCTCACGGTCACATTCCCCTCACAACCGGCGTTCCCCTCACAGTCACATTCCCCTCACGGTCACGTTCCCCTCACGGTCACGTTCCCCTCACAACCGGCGTTCCCCTCACGGTCACATTCCCCTCACAACCGGCGTTCCCCTCACGGTCACATTCCCCTCACAACCGGCGTTCCCCTCACGGTCACATTCCCCTCACGGTCACGTTCCCCTCACGGTCACATTCCCCTCACAACCGGCGTTCCCCTCACGGTCACATTCCCCTCACAACCGGCGTTCCCCTCACGGTCACGTTCCCCTCACGGTCACATTCCCCTCATGGTCACATTCCCCTCACGGTCACGTTCCCCTCACGGTCACATTCCCCTCACGGTCACGTTCCCCTCACGGTCACGTTCCCCTCACGGACACGTTCCCCTCACGGTCACATTCCCCTCACGGTCACGTTCCCCTCACAGTCACGTTCCCCTCACGGTCACATTCCCCTCACGGTCACGTTCCCCTCACGGTCACGTTCCCCTCACAACCGGCGTTCCCCTCACGGTCACATTCCCCTCACGGTCACGTTCCCCTCACGGTCACGTTCCCCTCACGGTCACATTCCCCTCACAACCGGCGTTCCCCTCACGGTCACATTCCCCTCACGGTCACGTTCCCCTCACGGTCACGTTCCCCTCACAACCGGCGTTCCCCTCACGGTCACATTCCCCTCACAACCGGCGTTCCCCTCACGGTCACATTCCCCTCACAACTGGCGTTCCCCTCACGGTCACATTCCCCTCACGGTCACATTCCCCTCACAACCGGCGTTCCCCTCACGGTCACATTCCCCTCACAACTGGCGTTCCCCTCACGGTCACATTCCCCTCACGGTCACATTCCCCTCACGGTCACATTCCCCTCACAACCGGCGTTCCCCTCACGGTCACATTCCCCTCACAACCGGCGTTCCCCTCACGGTCACATTCCCCTGACGGTCACATTCCCCACACGGTCACGTTCCCCTGACGGTCACATTCCCCTCACGGTCACATTCCCCTGACGGTCACATTCCCCACACGGTCACGTTCCCCTGACGGTCACGTTCCCCTCACGGTCACGTTCCCCTCACGGTCACGTTCCCCTCACGGTCACATTCCCCTCACAACCGGCGTTCCCCTCACGGTCACATTCCCCTCACAACCGGCGTTCCCCTCACGGTCACATTCCCCTCACAACTGGCGTTCCCCTCACGGTCACATTCCCCTCACGGTCACATTCCCCTCACAACCGGCGTTCCCCTCACGGTCACATTCCCCTCACAACTGGCGTTCCCCTCACGGTCACATTCCCCTCACAACCGGCGTTCCCCTCACGGTCACATTCCCCTCACAACCGGCGTTCCCCTCACGGTCACATTCCCCTCACAACTGGCGTTCCCCTCACGGTCACATTCCCCTGACGGTCACATTCCCCACACGGTCACGTTCCCCTGACGGTCACATTCCCCTCACGGTCACATTCCCCTCACAACCGGCGTTCCCCTCACGGTCACATTCCCCTGACGGTCACATTCCCCACACGGTCACGTTCCCCTGACGGTCACGTTCCCCTCACGGTCACATTCCCCTCACGGTCACGTTCCCCTCACGGTCACATTCCCCTCACAACCGGCGTTCCCCTCACAGTCACATTCCCCTCACGGTCACGTTCCCCTCACGGTCACATTCCCCTCACAACTGGCGTTCCCCTCACGGTCACATTCCCCTCACGGTCACGTTCCCCTCACAACCGGCGTTCCCCTCACGGTCACATTCCCCTCACAACCGGCGTTCCCCTCACGGTCACATTCCCCTCACAACCGGCGTTCCCCTCACGGTCACGTTCCCCTCACGGTCACGTTCCCCTGACGGTCACGTTCCCCTCACGGTCACGTTCCCCTCACGGTCACATTCCCCTCACAACCGGCGTTCCCCTCACGGTCACATTCCCCTGACGGTCACATTCCCCACACGGTCACGTTCCCCTCATGGTCACATTCCCCTCACAACCGGCGTTCCCCTCACGGTCACATTCCCCTCACAACCGGCGTTCCCCTCACGGTCACATTCCCCTCACGGTCACCTTCCCCTCACGGTCACGTTCCCCTCACGGTCACGTTCCCCTCACAACCGGCGTTCCCCTCACGGTCACATTCCCCTGACGGTCACATTCCCCACACGGTCACGTTCCCCTCACGGTCACATTCCCCTCACGGTCACATTCCCCTCACGGTCACGTTCCCCTCACAACCGGCGTTCCCCTCACGGTCACGTTCCCCTCACGGTCACATTCCCCTCACAACCGGCGTTCCCCTCACGGTCACATTCCCCTCACGGTCACGTTCCCCTCACGGTCACGTTCCCCTCACGGTCACATTCCCCTCTCGGTCACATTCCCCTCACGGTCACATTCCCCACACGGTCACGTTCCCCTGACGGTCACGTTCCCCTCACGGTCACATTCCCCTCACAACCGGCGTTCCCCTCACGGTCACATTCCCCTGACGGTCACATTCCCCACACGGTCACGTTCCCCTGACGGTCACGTTCCCCTCACGGTCACGTTCCCCTCACGGTCACGTTCCCCTGACGGTCACGTTCCCCTCACGGTCACATTCCCCTCACAACCGGCGTTCCCCTCACAGTCACATTCCCCTCACGGTCACGTTCCCCTCACGGTCACGTTCCCCTCACAACCGGCGTTCCCCTCACGGTCACATTCCCCTCACAACCGGCGTTCCCCTCACGGTCACATTCCCCTCACGGTCACGTTCCCCTCACGGTCACATTCCCCTCACAACCGGCGTTCCCCTCACGGTCACATTCCCCTCACAATCGGCGTTCCCCTCACGGTCACATTCCCCTCACGGTCACGTTCCCCTCACGGTCACATTCCCCTCACGGTCACGTTCCCCTCACGGACACGTTCCCCTCACGGTCACATTCCCCTCACGGTCACGTTCCCCTCACAGTCACGTTCCCCTCACGGTCACATTCCCCTCACGGTCACGTTCCCCTCACGGTCACATTCCCCTCACAACCGGCGTTCCCCTCACGGTCACATTCCCCTCACGGTCACATTCCCCTCACGGTCACGTTCCCCTCACGGTCACGTTCCCCTCACAACCGGCGTTCCCCTCACGGTCACATTCCCCTCACGGTCACGTTCCCCTCACGGTCACGTTCCCCTCACGGTCACATTCCCCTCACAACCGGCGTTCCCCTCACGGTCACATTCCCCTCACGGTCACGTTCCCCTCACGGTCACGTTCCCCTCACAACCGGCGTTCCCCTCACGGTCACATTCCCCTCACAACCGGCGTTCCCCTCACGGTCACATTCCCCTCACAACTGGCGTTCCCCTCACGGTCACATTCCCCTCACGGTCACATTCCCCTCACAACCGGCGTTCCCCTCACGGTCACATTCCCCTCACAACTGGCGTTCCCCTCACGGTCACATTCCCCTCACGGTCACATTCCCCTCACGGTCACATTCCCCTCACAACCGGCGTTCCCCTCACGGTCACATTCCCCTCACAACCGGCGTTCCCCTCACGGTCACATTCCCCTCACAACCGGCGTTCCCCTCACGGTCACATTCCCCTGACGGTCACATTCCCCACACGGTCACGTTCCCCTGACGGTCATGTTCCCCTCACGGTCACATTCCCCTCACGGTCACGTTCCCCTGACGGTCACGTTCCCCTCACGGTCACATTCCCCTCACAACCGGCGTTCCCCTCACAGTCACATTCCCCTCACGGTCACGTTCCCCTCACGGTCACATTCCCCTCACGGTCACGTTCCCCTCACAACCGGCGTTCCCCTCACGGTCACATTCCCCTCACAACCGGCGTTCCCCTCACGGTCACATTCCCCTCACGGTCACGTTCCCCTCACGGTCACATTCCCCTCACGGTCACGTTCCCCTCACAACCGGCGTTCCCCTCACGGTCACGTTCCCCTCACAACCGGCGTTCCCCTCACGGTCACATTCCCCTCACGGTCACGTTCCCCTCACGGTCACGTTCCCCTCACGGTCACGTTCCCCTCACGGTCACATTCCCCTCACAACCGGCGTTCCCCTCACGGTCACATTCCCCTCACGGTCACGTTCCCCTCACGGTCACGTTCCCCTCACAACCGGCGTTCCCCTCACGGTCACATTCCCCTCACAACCGGCGTTCCCCTCACGGTCACATTCCCCTCACAACTGGCGTTCCCCTCACGGTCACATTCCCCTCACGGTCACATTCCCCTCACAACCGGCGTTCCCCTCACGGTCACATTCCCCTCACAACTGGCGTTCCCCTCACGGTCACATTCCCCTCACGGTCACATTCCCCTCACAACCGGCGTTCCCCTCACGGTCACATTCCCCTCACAACCGGCGTTCCCCTCACGGTCACATTCCCCTCACAACTGGCGTTCCCCTCACGGTCACATTCCCCTGACGGTCACATTCCCCACACGGTCACGTTCCCCTGACGGTCACATTCCCCTCACGGTCACATTCCCCTCACAACCGGCGTTCCCCTCACGGTCACATTCCCCTGACGGTCACATTCCCCACACGGTCACGTTCCCCTGACGGTCACGTTCCCCTCACGGTCACATTCCCCTCACGGTCACGTTCCCCTCACGGTCACATTCCCCTCACAACCGGCGTTCCCCTCACAGTCACATTCCCCTCACGGTCACGTTCCCCTCACGGTCACATTCCCCTCACGGTCACGTTCCCCTCACAACCGGCGTTCCCCTCACGGTCACATTCCCCTCACAACCGGCGTTCCCCTCACGGTCACATTCCCCTCACGGTCACGTTCCCCTCACGGTCACATTCCCCTCACGGTCACGTTCCCCTCACAACCAGCGTTCCCCTCACGGTCACGTTCCCCTCACGGTCACATTCCCCTCACGGTCACATTCCCCTCACAACCGGCGTTCCCCTCACGGTCACGTTCCCCTCACGGTCACGTTCCCCTCACGGTCACGTTCCCCTCACAACCGGCGTTCCCCTCACGGTCACATTCCCCTCACGGTCACGTTCCCCTCACGGTCACGTTCCCCTCACAACCGGCGTTCCCCTCACGGTCACATTCCCCTCACAACCGGCGTTCCCCTCACAGTCACATTCCCCTCACAACTGGCGTTCCCCTCACGGTCACATTCCCCTCACGGTCACATTCCCCTCACAACCGGCGTTCCCCTCACGGTCACATTCCCCTCACAACTGGCGTTCCCCTCACGGTCACATTCCCCTCACGGTCACATTCCCCTCACAACCGGCGTTCCCCTCACGGTCACATTCCCCTCACAACCGGCGTTCCCCTCACGGTCACATTCCCCTCACAACTGGCGTTCCCCTCACGGTCACATTCCCCTGACGGTCACATTCCCCACACGGTCACGTTCCCCTGACGGTCACATTCCCCTCACGGTCACATTCCCCTCACAACCGGCGTTCCCCTCACGGTCACATTCCCCTGACGGTCACATTCCCCACACGGTCACGTTCCCCTGACGGTCACGTTCCCCTCACGGTCACATTCCCCTCACGGTCACATTCCCCTCACAACCGGCGTTCCCCTCACAGTCACATTCCCCTCACGGTCACGTTCCCCTCACGGTCACATTCCCCTCACGGTCACGTTCCCCTCACAACCGGCGTTCCCCTCACGGTCACATTCCCCTCACAACCGGCGTTCCCCTCACGGTCACATTCCCCTCACAACTGGCGTTCCCCTCACGGTCACATTCCCCTCACGGTCACATTCCCCTCACAACCGGCGTTCCCCTCACGGTCACGTTCCCCTCACGGTCACGTTCCCCTCACAACTGGCGTTCCCCTCACGGTCACATTCCCCTCACGGTCACGTTCCCCTCACGGTCACGTTCCCCTCACAACCGGCGTTCCCCTCACAACCGGCGTTCCCCTCACGGTCACGTTCCCCTCACAACCGGCGTTCCCCTCACGGTCACGTTCCCCTCACAACTGGCGTTCCCCTCACGGTCACATTCCCCTCACGGTCACATTCCCCTCACGGTCACGTTCCCCTCACAACTGGCGTTCCCCTCACGGTCACATTCCCCTCACGGTCACATTCCCCTCACGGTCACGTTCCCCTCACAACTGGCGTTCCCCTCACGGTCACATTCCCCTCACGGTCACGTTCCCCTCACGGTCACGTTCCCCTCACGGTCACATTCCCCTCACGGTCACGTTCCCCTCACGGTCACGTTCCCCTCACGGTCACGTTCCCCTCACGGTCACGTTCCCCTCACAACCGGCGTTCCCCTCACGGTCACATTCCCCTCACGGTCACGTTCCCCTCACAACCAGCGTTCCCCTCACGGTCACGTTCCCCTCACGGTCACATTCCCCTCACGGTCACATTCCCCTCACAACCGGCGTTCCCCTCGCGGTCACGTTCCCCTCACGGTCACGTTCCCCTCACAACTGGCGTTCCCCTCGCGGTCACATTCCCCTCACGGTCACGTTCCCCTCACGGTCACGTTCCCCTCACGGTCACGTTCCCCTCACAACCGGCGTTCCCCTCACGGTCACGTTCCCCTCACGGTCACGTTCCCCTCACGGTCACGTTCCCCTCACGGTCACATTCCCCTCACAACCGGCGTTCCCCTCACGGTCACGTTCCCCTCACGGTCACGTTCCCCTCACGGTCACGTTCCCCTCACGGTCACGTTCCCCTCACAACCGGCGTTCCCCTCACGGTCACATTCCCCTCACGGTCACGTTCCCCTCACAACTGGCGTTCCCCTCACGGTCACGTTCCCCACACGGTCACGTTCCCCTCACGGTCACATTCCCCTCACGGTCACGTTCCCCTCACAACCGGCGTTCCCCTCACGGTCACATTCCCCTCACGGTCACGTTCCCCTCACAACCAGCGTTCCCCTCACGGTCACGTTCCCCTCACGGTCACGTTCCCCTCACGGTCACATTCCCCTCACGGTCACATTCCCCTCACAACCGGCGTTCCCCTCACGGTCACGTTCCCCTCACGGTCACGTTCCCCTCACAACCGGCGTTCCCCTCACGGTCACGTTCCCCTCACGGTCACGTTCCCCTCACGGTCACGTTCCCCTCACAACCGGCGTTCCCCTCACGGTCACATTCCCCTCACAACCGGCGTTCCCCTCACGGTCACATTCCCCTCACGGTCACGTTCCCCTCACGGTCACATTCCCCTCACAACCGGCGTTCCCCTCACGGTCACATTCCCCTCACGGTCACGTTCCCCTCACGGTCACATTCCCCTCACAACCGGCGTTCCCCTCACGGTCACATTCCCCTCATGGTCACATTCCCCTCACGGTCACGTTCCCCTCACGGTCACAT
The DNA here is from genome assembly GCF_030144855.1 of Hypanus sabinus. Taxonomy (NCBI): domain Eukaryota; kingdom Metazoa; phylum Chordata; class Chondrichthyes; order Myliobatiformes; family Dasyatidae; genus Hypanus; species Hypanus sabinus. Next base: position 11,830,673 of record NC_082733.1, on the reverse strand, counting down.
TCCCCTCACGGTCACGTTCCCCTCACGGTCACGTTCCCCTCACGGTCACGTTCCCCTCACGGTCACATTCCCCTCACAACCGGCGTTCCCCTCACGGTCACGTTCCCCTCACGGTCACGTTCCCCTCACGGTCACGTTCCCCTCACGGTCACGTTCCCCTCACGGTCACATTCCCCTCACAACCGGCGTTCCCCTCACGGTCACGTTCCCCTCACAACCGGCGTTCCCCTCACGGTCACATTCCCCTCACAACCGGCGTTCCCCTCACGGTCACATTCCCCTCACAACTGGCGTTCCCCTCACGGTCACATTCCCCTCACGGTCACATTCCCCTCACAACCGGCGTTCCCCTCACGGTCACATTCCCCTCACAACTGGCGTTCCCCTCACGGTCACATTCCCCTCACGGTCACATTCCCCTCACGGTCACATTCCCCTCACGGTCACATTCCCCTCACAACCGGCGTTCCCCTCACGGTCACATTCCCCTCACGGTCACGTTCCCCTCACGGTCACATTCCCCTCACAACCGGCGTTCCCCTCACGGTCACATTCCCCTCACAACTGGCGTTCCCCTCACGGTCACATTCCCCTGACGGTCACATTCCCCACACGGTCACGTTCCCCTGACGGTCACATTCCCCTCACGGTCACATTCCCCTCACAACTGGCGTTCCCCTCACGGTCACATTCCCCTGACTGTCACATTCCCCACACGGTCACGTTCCCCTGACGGTCACGTTCCCCTCACGGTCACATTCCCCTCACGGTCACGTTCCCCTGACGGTCACGTTCCCCTCACGGTCACATTCCCCTCACAACCGGCGTTCCCCTCACAGTCACATTCCCCTCACGGTCACGTTCCCCTCACGGTCACATTCCCCTCACAACCGGCGTTCCCCTCACGGTCACATTCCCCTCACAACCGGCGTTCCCCTCACGGTCACATTCCCCTCACGGTCACGTTCCCCTCACGGTCACGTTCCCCTCACGGTCACATTCCCCTCACAACCGGCGTTCCCCTCACGGTCACATTCCCCTCACAACCGGCGTTCCCCTCACGGTCACATTCCCCTCACAACTGGCGTTCCCCTCACGGTCACATTCCCCTCACGGTCACATTCCCCTCACAACCGGCGTTCCCCTCACGGTCACGTTCCCCTCACAACCAGCGTTCCCCTCACGGTCACGTTCCCCTCACGGTCACGTTCCCCTCACGGTCACGTTCCCCTCACGGTCACATTCCCCTCACGGTCACGTTCCCCTCACGGTCACGTTCCCCTCACGGTCACGTTCCCCTCACGGTCACATTCCCCTCACGGTCACATTCCCCTCACGGTCACGTTCCCCTCACAACCGGCGTTCCCCTCACGGTCACGTTCCCCTCACAACTGGCGTTCCCCTCACGGTCACATTCCCCTCACGGTCACATTCCCCTCACGGTCACGTTCCCCTCACAACTGGCGTTCCCCTCACGGTCACGTTCCCCTCACGGTCACATTCCCCTCACGGTCACGTTCCCCTCACGGTCACGTTCCCCTCACAACCGGCGTTCCCCTCACGGTCACATTCCCCTCACGGTCACGTTCCCCTCACAACCAGCGTTCCCCTCACGGTCACGTTCCCCTCACGGTCACATTCCCCTCACGGTCACATTCCCCTCACAACCGGCGTTCCCCTCACGGTCACGTTCCCCTCACGGTCACGTTCCCCTCACAACTGGCGTTCCCCTCACGGTCACATTCCCCTCACGGTCACGTTCCCCTCACGGTCACGTTCCCCTCACAACCGGCGTTCCCCTCACGGTCACGTTCCCCTCACGGTCACGTTCCCCTCACGGTCACATTCCCCTCACAACCGGCGTTCCCCTCACGGTCACGTTCCCCTCACGGTCACATTCCCCTCACGGTCACGTTCCCCTCACAACTGGCGTTCCCCTCACGGTCACGTTCCCCACACGGTCACGTTCCCCTCACGGTCACATTCCCCTCACGGTCACGTTCCCCTCACAACCGGCGTTCCCCTCACGGTCACATTCCCCTCACGGTCACATTCCCCTCACGGTCACGTTCCCCTCACAACCGGCGTTCCCCTCACGGTCACGTTCCCCTCACAACCGGCGTTCCCCTCACGGTCACGTTCCCCTCACGGTCACGTTCCCCTCACGGTCACGTTCCCCTCACAACCGGCGTTCCCCTCACGGTCACATTCCCCTCACGGTCACGTTCCCCTCACGGTCACGTTCCCCTCACAACCGGCGTTCCCCTCACGGTCACGTTCCCCTCACGGTCACATTCCCCTCACAACCGGCGTTCCCCTCATGGTCACATTCCCCTCACGGTCACGTTCCCCTCACAACCGGCGTTCCCCTCACGGTCACATTCCCCTCACAACCGGCATTCCCCTCACGGTCACATTCCCCTCACAACCGGCGTTCCCCTCACGGTCACATTCCCCTCACGGTCACGTTCCCCTCACGGTCACGTTCCCCTCACAGTCACATTCCCCTCTCGGTCACATTCCCCTCACGGTCACGTTCCCCTCACAACCGGCGTTCCCCTCACGGTCACGTTCCCCTCACAACTGGCGTTCCCCTCACGGTCACATTCCCCTCACGGTCACATTCCCCTCACGGTCACGTTCCCCTCACAACTGGCGTTCCCCTCACGGTCACGTTCCCCTCACGGTCACATTCCCCTCACGGTCACGTTCCCCTCACAACCGGCGTTCCCCTCACGGTCACATTCCCCTCACGGTCACGTTACCCTCACAACCAGCGTTCCCCTCACGGTCACATTCCCCTCACAACCGGCGTTCCCCTCACGGTCACGTTCCCCTCACGGTCACATTCCCCTCACGGTCACATTCCCCTCACGGTCACATTCCCCTCACAACCGGCGTTCCCCTCACGGTCACGTTCCCCTCACGGTCACGTTCCCCTCACAACTGGCGTTCCCCTCACGGTCACATTCCCCTCACGGTCACGTTCCCCTCACGGTCACGTTCCCCTCACAACCGGCGTTCCCCTCACGGTCACGTTCCCCTCACGGTCACATTCCCCTCACAACCGGCGTTCCCCTCACGGTCACGTTCCCCTCACAACCGGCGTTCCCCTCACGGTCACATTCCCCTCACGGTCACGTTCCCCTCACAACTGGCGTTCCCCTCACGGTCACGTTCCCCACACGGTCACGTTCCCCTCACGGTCACATTCCCCTCACGGTCACGTTCCCCTCACAACCGGCGTTCCCCTCACGGTCACATTCCCCTCACGGTCACGTTCCCCTCACAACCAGCGTTCCCCTCACGGTCACGTTCCCCTCACGGTCACATTCCCCTCACGGTCACATTCCCCTCACAACCGGCGTTCCCCTCACGGTCACGTTCCCCTCACGGTCACGTTCCCCTCACGGTCACGTTCCCCTCACAACCGGCGTTCCCCTCACGGTCACGTTCCCCTCACGGTCACGTTCCCCTCACGGTCACATTCCCCTCACAACCGGCGTTCCCCTCACGGTCACATTCCCCTCACGGTCACGTTCCCCTCACGGTCACGTTCCCCTCACGGTCACGTTCCCCTCACAGTCACATTCCCCTCACAACCGGTGTTCCCCTCATGGCAACGTTCCCCTCACAGTCTCCTTCCCCAAACAACCGGCATTCCCCTCATGGCCCGTTTTCCCCTCACGGCCTGCATTCTTCTCAGTACTCACACCTCCGTCTAGCTAGTGCTACAACAGCAAATGTGGATGCATTACACTGATGATACAAGTGACAGAGACTGTGAAGAGCTCGAACTCTTACACCAAACCTCACTTTATCACAGCTTCCAACACACTTCTCACAATCTCTCAACCCAAAAATAACTTGCTTATTCTTCTATTTTCTATCTGTAAGCTAATCCTCGTTGTATTATACCCAATCCCTGTGTTTTATGTAATCATGTTTAATTATCTCTTGTGTGCCAGCTTCTAGAAATCCCAATACACCGCGTCCACTGGTTCCCCGAATTGATTCTGCTTGTTACGACCTTATGGGACTCTAAAAGATTTGTCAAATGTGTTTCCCCTTCATGCTGATTCTGTACAATTCAATTGGAATTGCAGTATAAGCGTTGTGTGGTAGCTTCCTGAGAGACTCTAAACCTCCCCTCACCCCTACACTATTTAGTTTAAAGACTGGCGGATGTCATTGGTGGGGAAGGCAGAAATCTGTTATGGTTGAACCCGGAATCTGATGGACCTGTGGACCACTTAGTCTGGCCTTTGCCCTTTGCCCTTTGACCTGTTTCGCAAGGGTGACCCTCCCAAGATCCAACCATGAGGTCCTGACAGCAACCAAAATAGTTCTCCGGGTCCTTGAGGCATGCAAATCTCCAAACCATGACGAGGTTGTACTCTTGATGGGGAAGTTTGTGCCTTTAACCGATGATGTATCTTATCCATGAGGCTCAGCTTGTTTCTGCAGTCTTATGTGTAGTGCTTTGTTAATCGTTTCCTTAAAACCTTTATGGAGGACTGTTGGAATTCTTTCATATATCTTTATAATATCAACATATTAATTTAGGGTTCTCAGGCAAGACCTGTCATTTACAAATAATGATTGTCTTCCCGAAAAACCCATCATTTTTTCCTCCTGATTATTATTTCTAGAACTTTAGTCAGCACTAATCTGACCAGCCTAGCAGTGACCAGGGAGGGACCTCTGAACAAGAACCCTTTACAAAACGCTGGTCAGGCCACAAACACAGTTTGCTTCCGATCTCATTTAATGTACTTTTAAGAAGGTGTGAAAGATTTCCTGGAACCGTTCCACAATGAGGGATTTCAGCCACACCTGAGGTCGTTTGCTGTGGAAAGGGCTGAAGGAGATTACATCCTGGCAATCTAATAGGAAAAACGTGAGGGAGTGAGATTAACTGCAGGACCGTAGGGAAAGTGTGATGGAATGGGAGTTGTACCTATTGTGTCTGTTGTGTGCATATCAATTAAATAAAAGCACACACACAAGAGATGGCTTTAACAGGTGTATTCACATTGCAACCAGAAAATGTCTATGCACATGCATGGACAACAGAGCAACATGTAGTGCTGAGGGGGGTGGTCATTGCTCCAAAAGAAATTGATCCATACATTACACTTCCTCCCCCTTTAGATTAATGCAATATATAACTGTATATGTACAAAACATTCACTTTCCCTTTCATAAACCCATGTTCCAACTAAACATGTTTCACAGTAACAGTCCATAACAGCTTCACAGTTCTAAAGGTTCGGTCTTTTGGGTGGTGCTTCGTTTCTTTCAGGACAGCACCTCTGGACCTGTAGAGTTTGCGGTGTCACGTTGCTGTCAGTGAAGTGATCATCTCCGAATGGCAAGTCCGGTGTCCATCTTGTTGGATGCAGTCGACTCAGGTGTGTTCTTCGGTTGACCATCCAGTATCTGGTCCACATGATGTTCCCATGTCTGATCTCCAACATCCACCGTGTACATCAGCGGTCCAGTTCTTGTAGCTATCCTACTGGTGTCTACTCGTCTTCTCGGTAATCGCGCACTGGGACTTCTTGTCCAACCCTGAAGCTCCTTGCTGCTTCACTTGGCAACTGGCTGCACTTTTCTCTGTAGATCTGGTTTCAGGAGGTGTATGCGAGACCTCAGATTCCTGCTCATGAACAGCGATCCAGGTGTTTGATTTGTCATCGCATGAACAGAGTTCCGATACACTAAAAGGATTTTGTTCACTTTGTGCTGTAGAGGAATGTCCTCCCTGTCCATCATTTTAATGGACTTCCTGAATGTTTGGATAAACTTTCCAGCTAACCCAATTGTTGCTGGTTGGTGAGGAGCTGACCTGAAATGTCTGATGTCATTTTTCTTCAGAATCCTCCTGACGTCTATTGTGGTCCGTTGTCACTCACAATTTGCTCTGGTCAGCCATTTATGGCAAAGATAGTCCTCGGAGCGGAGACAGTCTTCACTGAGGTGGTTGACTTCACTGGTTTGACCTCCAGCCACTTCGAATGAGCATCCACAGCAGTCAGAAACATGGAGTCCATGAAAGGCCCAACAAAGTCAATATGTACTCTTTGCTATGACGATTACGGCTACTCCCAAAGGTGTAACGGTGCCTCTGGGGTGCATTTTGAACTTCTTGGCATCCCAAAGAGCTTTTTGCCAAGTCTTCAATCTGCCTATCTATTCCCAGCCACCACACATAGCTCCAGGTGAGACTTCATCTCGACTGTACCCAAGTGTCCTTCAAGCAGATTCTCAAACACCCTAGTGCACAGGTTAGAGGGAACCACAACAGGTGACCCACACAACAGTGTTCTTTGACATGCCAACAGTTGGTCCTGTCTCACTGAGAACTCTGGAAACACTGGGTTACCATAGCTGGCCATCCTTGCAAGGTGATTTCATAGACTCAGGGACTCCGGGATACCGGGTCATTCCTTGTTTCCCTTTGTATTTTGAAGTTTATTACCAGCAACTGGTCCACCAGTGCGGTGTGGAACACTTTTGCTGGGTCACGGTATGAAGACTTTTATTCTTCAGTTGCCAATAGTGGAAGACAGGATGAGTCATCAGTGTTGCTGTTGCTTGGTCTCAGTACCTCCTTGTGCAGTTGAATCCTCAAGTTCCTCACTTGCAGATCCTCCATAATCTCCATCAGCACAGATGCGCCACAAGGCTGTGTGCTTAGAGCCCTGATCTACTCGCTTTACACATGACTGTGAGGTTAAGCAGAGCTCTGATGCCATTTTCAAGTTTACTGACGACACCACTGTTGTTGGCTGAATCAAAGGTGGTGATGAATCAGCATACAGGAGGGAGATTGAAAATCTGTCTGAACGAGGCCATAACAGCCACCTCTTACTCAATGTCAGCAAGACCAAGAAGTTGACTATTGACTTCAGGAGAAGGAAGCCAGAGGTCCACAAGTTAGTCCTCATCTGAGGATCGAAGGTAGGGAGGGTCAGCAACCTTAAACTCCTCAATGTTATTGCTGAGGACCTGTGCTGGGCCCAGTCTGTGAGTGCAATAAGGAAGAAAGCACAACAGCTCCTCTACCTCCTTAGGAATTAGCAAAGATTTGGCATGACATCTAAAACTCTGAAAAACTTCTATAGATATGTAATGGAGAGTATATTGACTGGTTGCATCACGGCCTGGTATAGAAACACCAATGCCTTTGAATGGAATATCCTCCAAAACATAGTGGATATGGCCCATCCATTGCGGGTAAAGCTCTCCACACTATTGAGCACATCTACATGAGGCATTGCCGCGAGGTGATGGGGGAGCCCTATCATCAGATCCCCCTACCATCCAGCACACGGTCTCTTCTCACTGCTGCCATCAGGGAGAAAGTACAAGAGCCTCAGGACCCACACCACCAGGTTCAGGGACGCTTATTAGCCCTCAACCATCAGGCCCTGAAGCAAAGTGGATAACCACTCAACTTCACTCGCCCCTTCATTGAAATGTTCCTACAACCAATGCACTCACTTCCAAGGACTCTTCATCTCATGTTCTCAATATTTATTGCTCATTAATTTATTATTATTATACTTATTATTTCTCTCTTTTTGTATTTGCATTTTGTCATCTTTTGCACACTGGTGGAAAGCCAAAGTTGGTGTGGTCTTTCATTGATTCTATTATGGTTATTGTGGATTATTGAATATACAGAAGATAATGAATCTCTTGGTTGTGTATGTTGACATATATGTATTTTGATAATAAATTTACTTCAGGCTTTTTGAAGATGAGATATAATATCTTTGATTAGAAGTTAAAAGATCAGTAGAATATCTCTAATTAGAAAGTTGAATCTAAATAATAGATCTAATATATCTTCATGTGTTGGCCTGAAGAAAACTGATTTTGCGCGGTGTGTGTTTTCAACTGCATGCAAAGGTGGTGGAGGCAAGTTCAATGTAGTCTTGGGAGGAATTGGATGAATCTGTCGTGCGAAACAATTTTCAGGCTTAGAAAGAAAGGCCGGGGGTAGGAGTGGTAGAGAGCTGGTCTGGTTGCAACAGAAGGCTCTCTTTCTGACCTGTCCAGTAACTATTCTGTAATTCAAGCTGATCTGACCCTTCAATGCTAACACAATATAACTAGATAGCATCTTCTACCCCATCGTGTGTTTGAAGTATAAGCAGTTTACTGCATCATTCTTTTTTGTAACCATGTCTACTACTGTTTAACAGGTTGTTTCTGAACGTGAACTACTTGGAACAAACTGAAGGTACAGACCATGTCCTGGGACAAGGAGGTAGTGGTACCACCGTGTACAAAGCAAAGTACAGAAAACTGCCCATAGCGCTCAAAAAGTTTCACTTCAAAAGCTCTCAAGTACAACCAAGTAACCTTCGCAAGGGTAAATACTTTGTTAAAAAGTCTTCCTAATGAATGTGATCCCAGGTATTGAGTTTTTACTTACTTGTGTCAGCGTGATTGGCGAACCAGAGGAAAAGATCTATGACTCTAAAAGCTAGAACAGTTATGCGCCAAATCATTTGCACTTAATGCTTTCCATATTCTCTCACCTCTGTTCGTCATTCAGTTTGGCCGTCAAGCTGGGTGTTCAACCAGGAGAAGCATCAGGATGTTCAACTCAAAAAGGCAGCTCAGATAGTGTTTAGCTTTTTGCTTAGTTTAGTTGTAGGTGCGTCTTAGAAGAATGTCACGAGATTAAAGTCCCACAAACTTCACTATGGTTTTATAAAGTCATTTCTGGCCATTTAAAATCACAGATGGAGTTCTCAACAACTTTACTAAAATCTCTAAACTTACCTTCAGCAGTAATAAAAATGGACACATTTAGCCACATCAAGGAATAATAGTAAGCAGTATATAAAACGAAACATTTTTATCATTTTGACTGTAAAAGTCATTAAAATTTGAAGAATTAGTACGTAGGTTACAGACATACATATCCCTTAAAAGCACAACAGGAAAGTAATCCTTCCACAGCCGACAAGAAATGTTAAAGATGGTAGTAGATCAAAGAAAGGGACTTATAATGTTACCAAACAAGCAGAAACCTGAGGATTAGCAAAGTTTCAGAACTCGGCAGAGCAACATCACGATACTGAGGAAAGAGAAATTCCAATACAAGAGTGATCAAGTGAGAAACAGAAAACAGACTATAAAAGCTTCTTGTGGAAAAAAGGAAAGAGTAACAAGTACTAATGTGGGTCCTTTACGCTCTGCGATGGAAGATTTGTTTGAGGGAAAGGCAGAGAACTTCAAGAAATATAAAGCAACACACAAAATCCCAGAGGAACTCAGCAGGTCAGGCAGCATCTATGGAAAAAAGTAAACAGTCGACGTTTCAGGCCAAGATCATTCTCCAGTCCTGAAGAAGGGTCTCGCTCTGAAATGTTGATTGTTCATTCATTTCCAGAGATGCTGCATGTCCTTCTGAGCTCCTTCAGCATTTTATGTGTGTTGCTTTGGATTTCCAGCATCTGCAGATTTTCTCGTGTTAAAGAAAGGAATGTCTAATTCCATGGAGAAGATACAAGAATCAGGAAATGGTGGAGAGCAGGAAGTCTCGAGTGTCAGCAGAGATGAAAGTCAGCTGTAACTCAAAAATGGTGTTGAAAAAATTAATGGTGCCAAGAATTTTTAGAGTCGTGGAGTAATACAGCTTGGAAATATGTCCTTCAGCCCAACTAGTGCATGCTGACCACGGCATTCTCCCTACTTGTCTCAATCATCTTTGTTCAGCCAAGAACCCACCATGCCCCTCCCCTCCATGTACCAGTCCAACTGCTTTTTGTACCCATCTCAACCTAGTCCACTGCAGGCTCATTCCAGGGATACTCACTATCCTCTATGTAAAGGAGTTTAATCTCTCCTCTTACCTTGTATCTCTGCCTCTCAACTTGGACTCCCAAACCATGGGGAAAAGACTATGGCCATCCATCTAATCTGTACTTCTGTGAGGTCACCCTCATTCTCCTATGGTCCAAAGAATATAGATCCAGCAAGATCAACCTCTCCCTATAACTCAGACTCTCTAGTCCAGATAACATCATTATAAATCGCTTCTGTATGCTCGCCAGTCTGTTCTATAACAGGGCAATCAAAACTCTACACATTACTCCAAGTGCAGCCTCACCAGTAACTTAAATTGTTGCTGTTCCTCTCCATTGGGCGGCAATCTTTAGCATTTATCTGTTTTTTTATGAGGCCAAATTCCCAGCTCAACGCTTAACCCAGCGTGGATGGAAAGCATGCCAGGAGTCAGCCAGATGAACCCGGGACCACTCGCCTCAAAGCCTGGTGCAGGTGCCACTACGCCATCGGCCAGCTGAGCAACTTTAACAGCTGCACTATAATGTCCCACCTCCTAAATCTGGTGCCCTGATTGATGCAAGCCAGCATGCTAAACAACTTATTCACCAAAACTCCCCAGGGCCTGGTGATCTGTGTATCAGAAAGGTTTTGCAGAGCAGGTTTGTATAGATGCTGGATGCACTTGGTTATCTTCTTCCAAAACTGTAGAACTGGGGGAAAGAGGAAAGGGAGAGAAAACTAGGAACAATTGACGATCAGGCTGATACCAGTGGTAGCAAATGCTGGAATTTATTGTAACGGATTAGTGTTGAGGCATTTAGAAAATATAGATAATGGCTAGACAGAGTTAAGCCCAATTTGGTGTGTAATGTAGAGAAACAGGTATTGGCATATTCTCCTGATTCCCTATATCAATAATTAATTCTGCTATTGAAGCACCACCCTAAATGTTTGGCAATGCTCGTGGTTGCTGTTGCCAGTTTTAATTGGAGACTGATTTTCCACCTTTAGATTCAATGTTTAGGCATTTGGAAGCGATGGAAGCACTGCGGAATTTCTCCGAGTTCCGACAGGAAACCAGCATACTTCACTCCCTGCAGCACCCATGCATCGTGGCGCTGGTGGGCCTCAGCATTCACCCTCTCTGCTTTGCCTTGGAGTTGGCTCCACTGGGCAGTCTCACCATGGTGCTCATCGAATACTCTAAAGGTAACAGAAAACTTAACTCTTAAAAGTGAATTGCGTTGTGGAAATTTCTTCCTGTGTTAGCAGAAATTATTGGGAATGAGAAGCAAATTTGGACTTGGAATTAGAGTGAACTTTAATGTACTGTTCCAATGGAAAATTCATTGCAATTTTGGGTTTATTGTGAAATTGCTTTTTCCTATGAATAATAACTTGGGATCAATCAGCTTGTGAATGAATGATGGTTTGAAATGAACTGGTCTTTTCATTGTGTGGCAGTAAAGCATCTGTTCTCTTTCAAGCAGATACCACCTTTATACCCCTGGGCCACATGCTGACATACAGAATAGCCTATCAGATTGTACTTGGGTTGGCCTACCTGCACAGGAAGAACATCATTTTCTGCGATCTGAAGTCTGACAATGTTCTAGTCTGGTCCCTGGACGTGGCGTCCCCAGTGAACGTGAAACTATCTGATTACGGGGTATCTCGTCAGTCATTCCACGAGGGAGCTCTTGGGGTAGAAGGTACTCCTGGATATCAAGCACCGGAAATTATGCCAGGGATTGTTTATGATGAAAAGGTGTGAATCTGAATTTCCTTAAACAACAATTATATCGTAACTGTGTAGTTTATTATACAATGCTAGTTCTAGTGATGTCTATCCATATTGTCAAGTCCTCTGGTTGTGGATATATTGTCTTAGCTTTTTTTTTTGTACAATGATGCTTCATTCTTCTCAGACCTGCAGTTCCACCACTAAAACCTCACCATAAGAAATAGGAGCAGAATAGGCCATTTGGCCTATCGACTCCGCTCCATCATTTCATTCTGGCTGAACCATTTTCCCACTCAGCCCGGTCTCCTGCCTTCTCCCCGTATCCCTTCGTGCCCTGACTAATCAAGAACCTATCAAGTATACCCAGTGACTTTGCCTCCACAGCCACCTGTGGCAACGAATTCCACAGATTCACAACACTCTGCCTCAAGAAATTTCTCCTCGGCTCTGTTCCAAAAGGCCATCCCTCAATTCTGAGGCTTTGTCCTCTGGTCTTAGAGTCCACCACCAAAGAAAACTTCCACTCTATCAAGGACTTCCAAAATTGACAGTTTTCAATGAGGTCACCTCTCTTTCTTCTCAATTCCAGTGGTCAGAGGCCCAGAGCCATCGAACACTTCTCATATGATAAGCCTTTCAGACACTAATCACATTGCTCCAGCCCCTGTCTGATTTCCACTGAAATCAAGACACAAGTGGCCAGCTGTGATGAACTCTCCCTCTTGCAATTCAGGGCTTTCTGAAACTATTGTTCATCTCACTATCTTCTCCAATCCAGGGAGGACTGGCTGACTTCCATTCTCTTCCACCCTATGACAAACAGAGTGGCCTGCAATGACATCTCCATCCTCTCACATTGATGTTTCGGGCGTGAGAGGAGTATCTATTATTGGTCCTTCTCATCAGCTACCTACCTCTCAACAAAATCACCGGAAACCACATCAAAGTCCACGTGTTCTCATTGGCACCCTGTGAAACTTTGCCAGCACTCTTCCGAGCTCAGGATTACTGTCTGAGATGTGTTCAGAATGGTAGGGGGTCTTCGGATCAAAGAGTGGAATGCATGGTTCAAAGAACTTTGTTGGGAGAAATGGGCTTCACTTCATTAGTACTGGGAGCACCTTCACTTGAATTTCTAGAAGTTCCCTGGCACATTGAATAATTCGGGCTGCAGAGAAGACTTTTAACCATCAAGGAGACATGCATGGAGGCGAGAGGAACTTTAGAGAGTTAAAGAGAAAGGACAAGGCATTAGTGCTTGGTAATGGTGTGTTCTGTTTCCAATTGTAATAGAAGGCTGTCAGCTTGAGACATTATGTCTCTCTGCAAAGACGTTGCCTGGCTTCCTGATTTTCACTGGATTTTCCACTTTCTCAGCATCTGTAGTTTTATTTTGCTTTCCAATGTCAGCATTTGATGAAGCACTGGTTTGGCCCCAGCTGTTGCGCCTGCTTTTGGAAAGGTGTTCAGACTTCGGGTGCAGAAGAGACTTTCCAAAAGAATTCCAAGAAAGGAATTTAGTTATTACTGGAGAAGCTGGGGACAGTTGCAAAGAGTTCCAGTAACAATCAGGGACTTGTATACAGTTGCTTGGAAATGGGTCCCTTGTCCACCAACTCAATGTCTAGCATGAAACACCCATCCACATTAACCCTACACTATCTCATTTAATTCTCCCCCATGCTCACAACTACCCCATCCAGATTCTGCTACTCTTTTCTGCGTGCAAGGGGCAATTCACAGTGACCAACTAATTTACGAACCCACATATGTTTGAAGCATTTAACATAAAAGGTGTAGAGAGAGTAGATGGAAAGAAATTGTTCCCCCTGGATGGAGGTCTTGGAAACATCTAAACTATGGAGAGAGTTCCTGCCATCTTCAACCACTGAAGCAGTGCTTTACAGATTTCAACCATTCTCGAGGTACAATCCCTTCTAAGTACCCTCTCCCTTACCCTAAATGTATGTCCTCCAGTTCTTGACATCTTTGCTATGGGAAAAGTTCAAGTCAAGTTGAGATGATAGTTATGTGCACAAGCGCAGTGGGGAGGAGTACAGACTTGAAGCAAAATCACAGGCACATGGCTACAGATAACACGCAGATCATTTGTTATACATGAATCATACAAGACAGTGAGGAGAGAGAAAAACGAGACCTTGCAGAAAATATACAACCAGAATTAAATCCATAGTTTTCCACTCCACCTTCATCAGGTACTTCCTGTACCTACCAAAACAGCCAGTGAGTGTATGCCCGTGTCTTCTGCTGCTGTAGCCCAGTAATTTTAACATTCAACGTGTTGTGGATTCAGAGATACTCTTCTGCACACCAATGTTGTAACACATGGTTATTTGAGTTGCTGTCAGCTTGAACCAGTCTGCTCATTCTCTGAAGTTTCTCATTAACAAGACATTTTTGTGCACAGAAATGCCACTCACTGAATGTTTTTAGTTTTTCACACCATTCTCTGTAAACTCCAGAGACTGCAATGTGTGGAAAGTCCCAAAAGATGAACAGTTTTTGAGATACTCAAACCACCCTGTCTAGCACCAACAGTCAACATAATTTAGATCACATTTCTGCAGGGTAGGCTAGCTTTGTTTTCCTTGGAGGTGTAGGTGGTCGAAGGTTACAAGAGGATATAGACAGGCTGCAGAGTTGGGCAGAAAAATGGCAGATGGAGTTCAATCTGGACAAGTGTGAGGTGGTGCATTTTGGAAGGACAAACCAGAAGACTGAGTACAGGATTAATGGTCAGTTACTTAAGAGTGTGGATGAACAAAGGAACCTTGGGGTTCAATTCCATACATCCTTCAAGATCGCTGCGCAGGTTGATAGGGTAGTTAAGAATGCCTATGGGATGCTAGGCTTCATTAACAGGGGGATTGAGTTCAAGTGTAGAGAGGTCATGTTGCAACTCTACAAATCTCTGGTGAGACCGCACTTAGAGTATTGTGTTCAATTCTGGTCACCTCATTATAGGAAGGATGTGGAAGCTATGGAGAGGGTGCAGAGGAGATTTACCAGGATGTTGCCTGGATTAGAGAATAAGTCATATGAAGCAAGGTTAGCAGAGCTGGGACTTTTCTCTTTGGAGCGTAGAAGAATGAGAGGGGACTTGATAGAGGTCTACAAGATTATGAGAGGCAAAAATAGGGTGGATAGTCAATACCTGTTTCCCAGGGCACCAATAGCAAACTCCAGAGGGCATATCTACAAAATTAAGGAAGGGAAGTTTAGGGGAGACATCAGGGGTAAGTTTTTTTTACACAGAGGGTTGTGAATGCCTGAAATGACTTGCCAGGGATGGTGGTGGAGGCTAAAACATTAGGGGTATTTAAGAGCCTCTTGGACTGGCACATGGATGAAAGAAAAATGGAGGGTTATGGGGTAGTGTGGGTTTAGTACTTTTTTTAAGGATTATATGGGTCAGCAAAACATGGAGGGCTGAAGGGCCTGTACAGTGCTGTAGTGTTCTATGGTATAGTGTGGACGCCTATTGTTTTTACACGAAACCGGTGTTTTCAAAATTATCCGGTCTAGTGTGGATGTAGCCTGAGAGTAAAGAATTTGTGGAACTGTTTGAGGTAGAGTGGGAATAAATAATCCTTACGTGGACTCTTCCAGGTGCCACAATAGTTCTGTGCTTTGGTTCTTTAAGGTTGACATGTTTTCGTACGGAATGGTCCTTTACGAGTTGCTGTCTGGACAACGGCCGATCCTCGGACACCACCAGGCACAGATTGCAAAAAAGCTGTCCAAAGGAATCCGACCGCTACTGGGATCCCTGGAGGAGGTGCAGTTCCCCAGAATGCAGAATCTAATGTATCAGTGCTGGGACACCAAGCCCGAAAAGGTAAAGAAATCGGTAAATTTTTGTCACAGGTACTGAAGTACAGTGAAGAACATTATTTTGTATGCCATCCATACCAAGCATTTCATCACATCAGTACACTGAGTAGTACGAGGGAAAAAACAATAACGAAGAGCAGAATAAAGTATCAGAGTTACAGAGAAACTGCAGTGCAGACAGATAATAAGGTGCAAGGCAACAGCAGTGATAGATAGTGGGATCAAGGGTTGTACAAGAGGTCCATACAGTCATCTAAGAACAGCAGGATAGAAGCAGTGCTCGAGCCTGTTAGTACATACTGTTCCTCTGTGCATTTGCATCTTCTGCCTGCTGGGATGGGGAGAAGAGGAACTCTGGGATGGGAGGGCTGTTTTACAATGTTGGCTGCTTGACTCTGCAAAGAGAGAGAAAAGAAAGTGATTTGCCAGGAAAATGGGAGATTGACAAGGCCAGGTAGGTGAAGGGGCAAGAAAGGGCTGGACAAACAACTTGCCTTCATTTAGAAAATAATGGAAGAGATTTAGAAAGTGCAAGTACTTGACAACCAGCAAGAAAGGGCACAAAGCACTGATTTTTCAGCTCTGGCGTAGAGAAACATCTCTCTTCCTTGTGCACTACTGAGATGAGCCTGAAGGTGCAGCGGAGTTCCCGTTTTCCTGGCCCAGTGCCATGGCAGTAAAACTTTAAACTGTCAGTGGTAACAGCCAGGAAATGAGCAGCAACCTTTCAGGGGTAGCAATACGGTGAGGAGTGGAGTTAATACAAGAGTCAAGTCATCACTTTTATTGTTATTTCGACCATAACTGCTGGTACAGTGCACAGTAAAAACGAAACAACGTTCCTCCAGGACCATGGTGTTACATGACACAGTACAAAAACTAGACTGAACCACGTAAAAAAAAAAACAACACAGAGAATGCTACACTAGACTACAGACCTACACAGGACTGCATAAAGTGCACAAAGACAGTGCAGGCATTACAATAAATAATAAACAGGACAATAGGGCAGTTAGGTGTCAGTCTGGGCTCTGGGTATTGAGGAGTCTGATAGCTTGGGGGAAGAAACTGTTACATAGTCTGGTTGTGAGAGCCCAAATGCTTCGGAGCCTTTTCCCAGACGGCAGGAGGGAGAAGAAATAGTATGAGGGGTGCATGGGGTCCTTCATAATGCTGTTCCGTTTGCAGATGCTGTAAAAAGCAAAGTGGAGACTGGAGTGCTACTGAAAGGGGCAGGTGGATTGATGCTGAGGAGATTCAGCTGGTAAAGGGGCAAGTGGAATCACCCAATAAGGGGGTGACTGAGACCATGGAATAATACAGCATTGATCCCTCTCCCCTCCTGTCAGTCAGACAAACCCAGAACATGATGAACCCACGGATAAGTGTAGTGGGACAACTGAGTCTTGTGACTCAGAGGCCTGGTGTAAGAATACAGTTACCTGGGTTAAATCCCACATTAGGTGGGCATAACCTCACTTATATTCTGGAATTAATGGTTAGCAGGTGTTTATAATACAACACCCCCCCCCCCCCCGCCACACCCTGAGATGATTGACTAATGGCCGACATGGAGGAATTTGCTGTCCTTATCTAGATGGCCGGCAGTAACCCGGGCCACATCCCAATGACATGTCTGCTGGTAGGTTAATTGGCTGTAAGTTGTCCCTAGTGTGTGGGCGAATGCCGGACGTGAGTGAGGGATCAACGCTGATGAGTGCTCGACTCCTGAGGTTGTTGAGGGGAATCTGGGGAAAATGAAATGGGATCAGTGTAACTCGATGGTCAGTGTGGTTCATTGGACTGAAGATCAGAGTAAAGCGCTCTGTGAGACTGCTTTCAACTCTAAAGTTCCCTGTCATAGACTTCTCAGATCTACTTCCTACACAGCCCGGTGGTTATCTCAGTTTTTGGACAGTGCTCCTGTCCTACACCTAACAAGTCTAACATTCCCAACCAATCTGGCGATAATTTTCCACCCTGCCCCGAGCTTGCCCCATCCGTCACCGAGGTGGGTGGAATCTGGGAGAAGTATAGAGGAAGACAACAGAAGAAAGAATGGCCTCACAGAGGAGGCTGGAAGTCTGTTTTATTGCTTAGATACTGGTCAAGGTTGGGTTGGCTGGTAGTAGCCAGGGTGACGAGAAGGACCAAGAAGAAGCTGACAGTTATGGAAGGGATGAGATGTAGAGTGGGTCAGGAAGGGTGACAGTCTGAATTAATGTAGTTTGAACAGGAAGAATTAAACAGTGGAGCAGAAAATGTGATATTAGTATTGGTTTTGGGTCATTATTGTCACATGTACCAAGCTAAAGTGAAAAGCCTGCCCAGCATACCACTCAAACAGATTAAATCATTACACGGTGCATTGAGCTAGAAAAAGGTAAGACAATAACAATGCAGAATAACATGTAACAACTACTGGGAAAAGTGCAGAGCAGGTGAATGATAAAGTGCGAGATAATGAGGTGGACTGTGAGGCCAAGAGTCTGTTCAAGAGGCTTAGAGGGTAGAAGTTGTACCTGATTCTAGTGGTTTGCACCTTCAGGCTTCTGTATCTTCTGCCCGATGGGAGAGGGAAGAAGAGAAAATGGCCAGGGTGGGTGGGGTCTTTGATTATGCTGGCTGCTTTACTGAGGCAGCAAGAAGTGTCGTCAATGGACTCTGCCTATGCTTCTGGCTGCCTCAGTAAATCTGGGGTCCATGGACCCCTTGATTAATGGAAGGGGTCCATGGCATAAAAAAATGTTGGGAACCCCTGCCTTAGAGGGAAGGCTGCTTCCAGTGATGTACTGAGCTGTGACCACAACTCTTTTCGGCTTCTTGCAGTCACATGCACAGCAGTTGCCATTCCAAGCCGATATGCATCCAGGCAATATGGTGTATCAATTAAAGTTGATAAGGGTTATCAGGGACATGCCAAATTTCTGTAGCCTCCTGAGGAAGTAAAGGCATTGATGAGCTTTTTTTGGCCTAACATCAACGTGGTTAGACTAGGACAGGCCATTGGTGATGTCCACACCTGGAAACTTGAACTTCAACACCTGGGTGTTGTGTTATAGGAGTGTGTCCATCACCTCCGTTTCTGGAGCCAATGACCACCTCTTTGTTTTGCTGACAATGAGGGAAAAGTGGTTGCCATTATACCATGTCACTAAGCTCGCTATCTCCTTCCTATTTAAAGGAAGAAGTTGCAAAACATGAAATAAGATTTTAAGTAGAGATGGAAATGAAGGAGCAGACGATGCTGGAATCATGCAGCAAGTCTGCTGGAGGATCTTCTGTCTGAAACGTTACTAGTTTCTCATGCCACGGCTGGTCTGCTGACTGTTTTCAACACTTTCTGGTTTTACTTTAGATGTTCAGCCCCTGCAGTTTTAATCTGGGGATTCCAGGTGATTAACAAGTAGGAACAGTCTGCAACGCCAGCGCAGGGGGAGGTGATAAACACAGTGCAAGTCTCGGGTTATAATGTGACTGCGATTTTATCTCGAGCAGCCTTCAAGCGAAGAAATCTCTGCTGAACCGTGCTTTCCTTGCCTCCCTCTTTAGCGGCCGGGAGCAAGCCATGCCAGCAGGCTGATGCAGGACCCCAGCTTTCCAGCCTTCATGTATACCTTGCAGTGCGGCAGACAGGAATTATTCTGTCCTTCTCGAGACCTTGAGCGCACAGTTATTTTCTGGGATGAAGAAGGAAGCAAGAGGTACAACTTGTAGTGTTTTGTTCCTTTCCCAGCCTCCCTACCACCCATCCCCCACATTCTCATCTGGTACGTGTACAAGTATACCAAGCACTGAACAGAGTAACTTTAAATTTGAGGTAAACATATCTGATCTCTTTCTAAAGACCTTGTAATCTACTCGTATGTAACTCAAATGTGGCAGTAAGAGTGGGGTCTAAATCTGTACACAGTGTTACAAACCCCATAACTGGGTTACTTACCAGCAAAGATAGAGAGGTCCGTTGAAGCCTGATGATATGATTTTTAACAATATTTATTAGTAAAAATACACAAAAATAAAATATCAAGGCAAACATAGAGATAATATACGTCGTCAATACTAAATCTAAAAGTGAAGGTATAATAATCATCAATAAGAAATAGCTCTATCATTGTCTAGGGGATAAATGTATTGTCCGATGGAAATATAAAAGTCACAAAGTTCATTCAGGCTGCAGCCTTTGGTTGGAGGGAGAGAGATTTTTAGAAACTTGCCGGCTTTCCTATTTATAATTTCGATCCGTCGGGAGTCCCGTTGGTGTGGCCGTTCACTTGTGGCCTCTCCTTTAGCTAAGCCGTTCTTCCGTGGTAAGGCCACCAATCCCAGGCAAGGGAAGGACACACACGAGCCCCCCACCGGCTGTCGCTACTAAACGCTGTCACGCGATTTCTAGCGTTTCTCCTGGTGCGTCTAAAGGGGTTGTTCCCCAGACCCTCTTTTATCCTTACTCACGGGGTCTCAGATGTCAATCAGGTTGGGATGATGCAATCCCTCAACCAGCCCACTCTGGTCGTACCCTGAGAGGCTTCAATGAATAGTACAGTACTCAATACACAATTCCGTCTCCAAGAGACAATAGCCGTTATCAGGGGTTTTTGTTTCACTGAGACCAGGACACATTCCAAATTTTGAGGATTCTGCATGTCTCTCTCTCAATTCCTGGGTCCCAGAACCGAATTAATAGCGATCTTGCGATTCTCAAAAAGGAGGGGGCGACTTTGTACCCTTCGGCCCCTCAGAGTTGTGGCACATTCGTAACAACAGAAAGTCCAATAACTGGAGCTGATGCTGAGGGCTGGATAGGTGTGTGTGGTGAAGCTTAAGTTTCTTCCATGTTTGGAATTTGGGAGGTAGCACGCATTGTCCTTGAGAAGGAGCTGGTGAGCTCCTTCTTGGACCATCCCACTGCACCGTTAAGTAAGGTGATCTAGGATTTGGACCTATTAACAATGAAGGACTGGCAATACGTTTCCAGAGGAGGAGGATGCTGACTTGGAGGAGGTCCTAGAGGGTCTGGTTCTCCCATGTGTCTGAAGCCTTGAGTTTGGGACATTCTGTCAGAGACAAGTGACATGTGCATTTTTCAGGTAGTACCTCATCCCCTGTGCCACCACCATGCCTTACTGACATTCTCAGCAGTGGGAGCCCCTGATCATCTCCAGCATGGTGTGCAGCCATATTGTTCCTCCTCTTGCTACAGGCTAATCCCTCTTTGGATAGAAGGGTGCTTAACCAGATACTGCAGATGCTCCAAACCACAGCAAGCTTGAGTTCAAGATGTGTTAACATGGGTAACCCATTAGGCATTCCCGAAATGCCAATGAAGGTTCTTCAAAGTGAAACGTTAGTTTCTGTTGAGATACAGCGCGGAGTACGCCAGTCAGGCCCTTTGAGCTGTGCCACCCAGCAGCCCCCGATTTAACCTGAGCCTAACCACAGGACAATTTACAATGACCAATTAACCTACAACCGGTACATCTATGGACTTTAGGAGGAAACCAGAGTGCCCGGAGGAAACCCACCCAGTCACAGGGAGTTTAACAAACTCCTTACAGGCAGTGCCAGGAATCGAACCGGGGTCACTGGTATGGAAAGCGTTGTGCTAACCCTGTTCTCTTCCAGTGCGCGTGGCCTGACCCACTGAGCATTTCCAGCATTCTGTGGTTTAGCTTCAGCTGGACAGAGCAGAAAAGATTCACAGGGATGTTACCAGGTCTGGAGGGCTTGAGTTAATAAGGAGAGGCTGGATTCTCTGCGACTTTTTATAAAATCATGTGGGTGGACGCTATCTTTTTCCCAGAGTAGAGGAGTCTAAAACCACCTTAAGTTTAAGGTGAGAGAGAAAAATTTACGTGGGATTTGAGGGATAACTTTTTCCACACAGTGAGAAGTGGATATACAGAATAAGCTGCAGAGGCAGATACCATTACAACATTTAAAAGATGTTTAGAGAAATTTATAGTTAGGAAAGGATTCGAGGATCTGGGGCTAAATGTAAGCAAGTAGGACTAACTCAGGTAGGCAACATGGTCAGCATGGCTTAAGTGGGCCGAAAAGCCTGATTCCATGCTGTATAACTCTATGATTCTGGTTCCAGCTTCAGTAGTTTTGATTGACCTTTCTGATATTGGCACTAAACTCATTCTTCCCAGCTGGGGAAAAGAGTACTCTATTTTAGGCAGCATCTGTCAAAAAGGAAATAGATTTAATATTTCAGGTTGAAGAACTTTCATCAAACCCGTCAAAATTTGATTTTGCTGAGAAAAATCTAATGGAACTTTACGTTGAGTATGAAAATGATGTAATTCATTCCAAAATGAGGGACTTAAAATCTAAACAAAGGAAACTATGAATATATGAAGGAAGGATGGCTATCATTGATTGGGAAGAATTAATTGCAAACTATGAAGGTTGACAGGCAATAATGGTTAGCACTTATAGAGGAAAACCTAACTTTATTCCTTCAAGCCGCAGAAACCCAATAGGAAAATAGTTCAAGCAAGGCTGACAGGAAATATTTAACAGTGCCAAGTCCAATGAAGAGGCTGATAAAGTTCACAGCAACAAACCACTGAAAGAATAAAAGCAGAAGCATAAAGACTCGAGGGTCTAGCAAGAATGAGGGACTGGAGGATTAATGAGATAATAATTTGAGGGAAGTTGATGAATCTAAAATCTGATAAATCCTAAGGTTAAGAGATCTACTGTACATCTCAGACTTTTGAAAAAGGTGGCTATAGAGATGGTCGATGCTATGATTAACATCTTCTGAAATTCCTTTAATTCTGGAACTGTTGCAGGGTAGCAAAGGTAACCATTTTTTTAAAGAAAGGAGGGAAAGATGGTAACCACAAATCTGTTAGTCTAGCGTTAGTGGTAGGGACGATGTTGGAATCTGTATTGATGAGTGTTAGAGCAGCCCACACTGGACACGACAACAGGTTTGAGCAGAATCGGCATGGATCTGTGAAGGAGAAAATCAGGTCTGACCAACCTACTGGACTTTTTAAAGTATGTGACGAGTTGACTACATAAAGGCTGTGTTATATTTGGATTTTCAGAATGGTTTCAGTGAAGCCCCACACATGAGAACGGAGCACGGGGAATTTGAAGGAATATTATTGGGCGGGTGATAAACAGATCTTTCTCAGGTTGGCATATTATCACCAGTGGGGCATCATAGAATCGATGCTTGGATCTCGATTGAGTTCAATACTCATCAGTTGTTTGCTGAAGCAGTGTTGTAGAGGTGCTGAAAGTAATGGGACAGTAGAGAAGTGTCATTGATCATCAGAAAGCTGTAGGACCCTGCAGGGCCAGCTCAGTGTTGGGACGTGAATAAGACCGTTCACAAACTGGATATGACACCGAGCCTTGTTCAGGCTCCAACTCTGAGTAGGAGGGGAAGGTATGGAAATAAGTCATGGAATTAATTGACAAAAACAGGTCAGTCTGTGCTGCTTCTGACCTCTGCCCTCCCAGCTGCACAAATCTTTGGCATCTCGGCAGTTTACTTTGGCTGTAGCCTTCACAGTCCCATAGAGCAGAGTAAGTGACTGAGCTGCTCCTGGAACCTTCTGACTATCAATGACACTTCTCACCTGCCTATCACCTCCCCCGGTGCCTCTCCTCCTTCCGCTTCTCCTATGGTCCACTCTGCTCTCCTATCCTATCTCCTCTCCTATTCCTTCCTCTCCAGCCCTTTACCTTTCCCGCACACCTAGCTTCACCTATCACTTTTCAGCTATCCTCCTCCTCCTCCCTCCACCTTTTTAATCTGGCTTCTTCTGCACCCCCCCCCCCCCACCCCTAACCACCTTCCTTTCCAGTCCTGAAGCAGGGTCTTGGCCCAAAATGTCGATTGTTCACTCGCTTGGATACAGCCTGACCTGCTGAGTTCCTCGAGCATTTCATGTCTGTTGCTCTGGATATCCAGCATCTGCAGGGTCTCTTGTGTTAACTTCACTTGGTCTCCTTGTAAACATAACCAGCAATCTGATACACTGATAAATAAATCAAAGCGATTAAGTTCATTTAAAGCCAGAGCTTACTTAAAACCATGTTCAACAGGCACATTAATTCTAAAGAGATTAAACACTTCACTGTCCTCGGCTTTGAGACCCTATTTGGTGATCTGACTCGGGTGAGTAGAGCTGAGCTTTGCAAAGCCGAATGGTCAGATGTAGGAGCTCTCAGCTCTGCCAGGTGAACTCTGGCCCTGGACTCAATGTCAAGTCCAGTGGCCACACAAGAGGTGTAAAGTGCTGATATCAATCTCCCAATGTGTTCCTGGACTTCATGTTGCAATGCTAAGGGATAAGCTGTTTGGCAGAGTTAGAATCAGGTTTAATATCACTGGCATATGTCATGAAATTTGTTGTCTTTACGGCAGCAGTACAATGATAGGGAATAGAGTGTGAATTATTGGTATATATATATTAAATGAAATAAGTAGTAATTAAAGAAGTAGTGAGTTAGTGTTCATGGGTTCAATGTCCATTCAGGAATCGGATGGCAGAGGGGAAGAAGCTGTTGCTGAATCATTGAGCTTGTGTCTTCAGACTCCTGTACCTCCTTCCTGAGGGTAGCAATGAGAAGAGGGCATTTCAAGCTGCTGATACAATCCAGCCCAGTATCTCTGGTTCCCTTTCTGCTCAACTAATGTACTCTTTGAAGAAGTATTGGTAGAATTTAGGTAGAGTGTTTCTATCAAAATTATACTTTATATTTCTGTATGACTGGTAGGAATTACAGCGTGGTGAATATCGACAAAGGACTGATTGAAGTCGATCACATCAGCTGCCCTGGCGTTGGTCTGAGCTGTCAAGTGAAGCTGCAGACTGCTTTGTGGACAGCAACAAAGGTGAGTGATGGTCTTATATCACAGAGACAGCAGAACACAGGTACAGGCTGAAATGCTTGTACTCGGTGCCTCCACTTTGGCACTGCGTGTGTGAGGTTTATTTCTATTCTGTTAAATTTACAGCACAGTTTTCTGCAGCTTTGGTGCTGTTACGAATGATATTTATCTGTACACAGTTCACTACTTAAATAGCTTACAAAATTTAAGCACTGCTATTAATGAGTGGATTATTAATCCAGTATTTGTATTTAAGACCTTAAGATATCAGAGCAGAAGTAGGCCATTTGGCCCATCCAGTCTGTTCCACCATTCAATTATGGGCTGATCCAATTCTTCCAGTCATGCCCACTCCCCTGCCTTGTCCCCATACCCTTGGATGCATCTCAGTTCTAAATGGACGTCCTTCAATCCTGAAGCCATGCCCTCTTGCCCTAGAATTCCCCCACCATGGGAAATAACTTTGCCATTATCTAAAAGCATATCTGAATTTCTCCAGATGCAGAGTGAGTTTTGCCTTAGGACAGGGGTTCCCACCCATGAACCAAGGGATGGGAACCCCTGCTTTACAATGTCCTGTCAGGAGCAGAGCTGACTCAGTTTGTGCCTCTTACTCTCAGTGAGGGAGAAGGAGAGACCGGAAGTGGAAGAACAAGATGAAATTCTGCCCTTCACCTAAAAAAAAATCTCTCAGTGTACAGTGAAGAAAGTACAAGGATTTCCAAACGCGAAGGCTGATAACTGTTCAGCTTCAGCTCCAGAACATCCCCACGCAAGAGGCAGACTTCTCAGCAGCCTTCTAATCCTCTTGCTCTAGAGCCAACATCGTCTAGTGGACGCTCTTCTGCGTCCCTCGTACTGTAACTGTCATCGTGCCCCATTGCTGAGGTTTTAAATAAAGTTACCATTGACTTTACCAAGTTTAAAGCTTTTAAAGTCAGTTGATGTATAAGCATTTGTCGGTAGATTCCAAGTCCCGTTACAAATATGACTATTCAGTTCTGGAACTTATTTTCCATTTGGCACCCAGCCAAAGCTCAGATTTCCCTGGACCGAACGTCAGAACTGAGGCAGTATCTCGGTTTCCAGCAAGTCATGAGCTGCCTTGGGAATGGTAACGCGGTGGTTAGGTTACTGGATAAATAATCCAGTGTCTTGCAGTGATTTTCTGGAACTGTCCAAATCCCGCCTTGCCAGGAAAAGGTCTTTCTTTAGGTAGGGGTGGAAATTGCTGTTGTTAACGGTGACCTTGTAACCAGTGGATGGTTGGGAAAGCTCGCCTGGTTCACTGATCTCTTTCAGGACAGCAGACCTGTGCACGTCATTTGCCCTCAACTCCCCTCTGACATGGGCAAGCAAAGCCATGTAGTTTGGTCAAACATTTTGAAAGTGCTTAAGAAAAGTAAATCCAGAACTTAGAAATGCAGATCGCACCCAGTCAAGGCAACCCTGCAGGTTCCTCTTCATTGAGATCTGGAACAGAAGCGTGGTTCCTCGAGGCCTGTAGGCAGTATCATATTTGTTAAGCAATGACCATCACCATCCTTGTGATGCCCTACGGCACTGACATTGATAATTGTGAGAGAATCCCCTTTAGATACTTCACAGATGCTCTATGAAAGCTCATGAGACTGGATAACCTGCGGACAAAGAAATCTGATGATTACATCTAATACCTATTCTCAGCTAAGGAATCAGGGTTTTGATCACTTGGCAGTCCTCCTTCTACCTGGATACAAGCAGAGGCTAAAGAGCAAAGCTCCAGAGATAAGGTGGTCATGGGAGGCAGAAGAGTGACCGCAGGATTGCTTTGAGTTGGTGGACAGAGGACTCATCTGTGGACCTCAATACACCATGGTCGTCGCAGACATTATTAAAACATTTGCAGCCCAGTGTGTCCCCACAAAATCATTCGGAGTCTTCCCCAACCAGAAACTCTGGATGAAGCATGAGATCCACAATCTGCAGAGGGCCAGATCAGAGGCTTTCAAGTCTGGTGACTAAGAAAGTTACAAGAGGTCCCAAGACGATCTCTGGAATGTCATCTCACAGGCGAAGTGGCAATTCTAAACTAAACTTGAATCAACGAAGGATGCAGTTCTTGAGTACTTTCGCCTCTTATGAAGTTAAATCAAGAGACATAGGTGACAGCAGGGCTTCACTTCCAGATAAGCTCAATGCCTTCTGTGCTTGCTTTGACCATCAAAACATGGAGGAACCATCTCTAGCTCCCACAGCCCCCGATGACCCTGTGATTTCAGTCTCTAATGCCGATGTGCAAGCAGCCTTCAGGAGGGTGAACCCACATAGAGCATCGGCCCAAACAAAGAACCTGGCTAAGCACTAAAAACCCATGCTGATCAACTGGCTGGAGTGTTCACTGTTATTTTGAACCTCTCACTTCGGCTCTATGAGGTGCCCACGTGCTTCAAGCAGGTTTCATTTACACTGGTGCCTGAGAGGAACGTGGTAACCTGCCTCAATGACTGTCATCCAGTAGCACTAACATCCACTGTGGCAAAGTGCTTTGAGAGGCTGGTGAAGAAACACATCAACTCCTGCCTGAGAAGCGACTTGGATCTACTCCAAATTGCCCACCGGCAGATGCCATCTCATTGGCTCTTCACTCAACCCTGGAACATCTGGACAGCAAAGGTGCAAACATCAGGATGCTCTTTATCGACTACAGCTCGGCATTCAATACTATCATCTCAAAGCTAACCAATAAGCTTCAAGACATTGGCCTCAATACCTCCTCGTGCAATTGAATCCTTGATTTCCCCGCTTGCAAATTGCAATTAGTTCAGATTGGCAATATCAGTTCCTCCACAATCTCCATCAGCACAGGTGCACTACAAGGCTGTGTGCTTAGCCTGTGCCCTACCTGCTTTACACCTACGACTGTGTGGCCAAGCACAGCTCCAATGCCATTTTCAGGTTTGCTGACGGCACACTATTGTTGGCTAAACCAAAGGTGATGACGAATCGCCATATAGGAGGGAGATTGAAAATCTGTCTGAGTGGTGCCATGACAACAACCCTTTACTCAATGTCAGCAAGACCAAAGAACTGATGATTGACTTCAGGAGGAAACCAGAGGTCCATGTGCCAGTCCTCATCAGAGGTGGAGAGGGTCAGCAACCTTAAATTCCTCAGTGTTATCATTTCACAGGACCTGTCCTGGGCCCAGCATATAAATGCAATTACAAAGAAAGTATGGCAGCACCTCTGCTTGCTTGGACGTTTGCAAATATTCAGCGTGACATCTAAAACTTTGACAAACTTCCATAGATGTGCAGTGGAGAGTATATTGACAGTTGCATCACAGCCTATGATGGAAAGACTAATGCCATGAATGGAAACAACTACAGAAAAGTGGTTACAGCCCAGTCCATCACAGGTAAAGCCCTCCCCACCAGTGAGCACAACTACAAGAAGCCTTGTTGCTTTGAAGCAGCATCCATCGTCAGGGACCCTCACCACCCAGGACATGACCTCTCTCACTGCTGCTATCAGGAAGAAGGGACTCACACCACCAGGTTCAGGAACAGTTACTATCCCTCAACTGTCAGGCTCTTTAACCAAAGGGGATAACTTTACTCAACCTCACTTGCCCCATCATTGAAATGTTCCCACAACCTACAGACTCTTACCTTCAAGGACTCTTCATTTCATATTCTCAAAATTTATTGCTTATTTATTAGTGTTATTTGTTTTTGTATTTGCATCAGTTTGTTGTCTTTTGCACACTGGCTGAATGTCCAAGTTGGTGCAGTCTTTCATTGATTGCTTTATGGTTATTATTCTATTATGGATTTATTGGGTATGCCTGCAAGAAAATTAATCTCATGGTTATATACGGGATTAATCTTCTCAAGTTTCATTCTATCAGCATCCTGAGGGAAACCATTAGCTGAACCAGCCACAGATATACTGTGTCTGCAAGAAAAGGCTCTCCCTCTGTCCCAGAAACCTTTCCACCAATTAAGAAGGCAAATTCTCCATTTGTTTAGACTATTACAGATTCAGTAACAAAGTTGTTTATCATCCAGAGCGAAGCAATCCCCTTCCACCATAATGAACATTCACTTTCCCTATAGCATTGTAACATTTCCCTACAGCAGAGGAGATTTACAAGGATGTTGCCTATATTGGGGAGCATGCCTTATGAAAACAGGTTGAGTGAACTCAGCCTTTTCTCCTTAGAGCGAAGGAGGATGAGAGGTGACCTGATAGAGGTGTACAAGATGATGAGAGGCATTGATTGTGTGGATAGTCAGAGGCTTTTTCCCAGGACTGAAATGGTTGCCACAAGAGGACACAGGTTTAAGGTGCTGGAGAGTAGGTACAGAGGAGATGTCAGGGATAAGTTTTTTACTCAGAGAGTGGTGAGTGCGTGTAATGGGCTGCGGGCAACGGTGGTGGAGGTGGATACTTGAAGATGTCCTGGCTACTGTAGTGGCTAGTGCCCATGATGGAGCTGACTAATTTTACAACTCTGCAGCTTGCTACGAATCTGTGTAGTAGCAACCACCCATTCTAGATAGTGATGCAGCCAGTTAGAATGCTCTCCACTGTACGTCTGTAGAACTTTGTGAGTCACTCAGTCGCCCTTTTATCAGGTGTGATCTTCTGCTGCTGTGGCCCATTCACTTCAGCGTTCAACATGGTGTGCGTTCACAGCTGCTCTTCTGCACGCCACTGGTGTAACATGTTGCTGTTTGATTCAGTCTTGCTTCCCGTCAGCTTGAACCAGTCTGGCCATTCTCCTCTCACCTCTCTAATTAACAAGGCATTTTCACCCACAGCACTGCTCACTGGATTTTTTTTTTTGTGTGTGTCTCACTCTTCTCTGTAAACACTAGAGATGGTTGTGCATGAAAATCCCAGGAGATCGGCAGTTTGTGAGATACTCAAACCACCCTGTATGACACCAACATGGTCAAAGTCATTTAGATCACATTTCTTCCCCGTTCCGGTGTTTGATCTAAGCAACAACTGAACCTCTTGACCATGCGCCAGTTACTGCCATATGATTGGCTGATTAGATCTTTTTCATCAATGAGCAGGTATATAGAGAAGGTATAGGTATATAGATATACATATATCCCTAGTAGAGAAGCCACTGAGTGTATCTGGGCATTCTTTTCTCCACACTGAGTCATAATGCTGACACTTCCTGCCTAACAGTACTAAGGATATACCTTCAGTAGAGTCCCTATCATGTTTAAAGGGACATCTCCTCTCCATCTCAACCTGGGTAATAAATACTGGCTGTGTACGTGACATGTGTGGCACGTGGCCAAGTGGTTAAGGAGTTGGACTAGTGATCTGAAAGTTTGAGCCCCAGCACCAGCCCCGGCGTTGTGTCCTTGAGCAAGGCACTTAACCACACATTGCTCCAGTCCACCCAGCTGAAAATGGGTATCTGCACTACGTTGGGGGTTAACCTCGTGATAGACTGGCGTCCTATCTGGGGGGGGGGTGGGGAGGAGTCTCGTACTCTCAGTCACTTCACGCCACAGAAACCAACATAAGCACCGGTCTGATGAGCCTATAATTCTCGGGACAGACCTTAACTTTAACTAATGTGATATAGGTACAACCTGTGAGAATAGATGGACCACATCCCACCAACACACAGGTGAAGTCCTCTGTGTTTGGTGTTTCTGTGCAATGGCTATTCCTTCCCATTGTCAGTGCTTAACTCACCTTTGAACTAATTTTGAATTGAGGGGGTTTGTCATACATCGGTCAATTAATTTTGCCTTTGTTGTCTGTTCATTCTGCAACATGCTCCTGCTTAATTCTCTTGTGTTTTTTTAATAGGATCATAAAATTCAGGTATACAGCCTTAAAGGGATGTGTCCCTTAAATGTGCCCCTGCTGGTCCTGGATGTTCCTGCCGTCGTCACGTGTTTCCTGCCAGTATCACGTGGAAACCAGGTAACAACAATGAAAACGTCATCAATGATGTGCCAGTAGTCTCCCCCTCCGCCGCCACTCTGCTCATCACATCGGTCAGGGATTGGAGAGGGAGGAGGTGATTGGAGATTGAGATGAGGGGGTTTATTTCCAGGATGGTATGGACGTAGGTGAGGATTCCACTGGCGCTGATGCCCTCCAGCTGGGCACCAGAGTACCCCAGAGCGGAGCAGCACCCTGACACAGAATTAGCTCTGAGCTGCACGGGTGGCTTATGCCCGGGGGTGGAACTGACAGGCTAACTGAATCTCAGTGGGGAGATCAGACGTGGAAACACCGGCATTTACTTGCAATGTCAATATCAGCTCCCTGATGGGGCTGCGATGGTGTGTTCCATCACAAAGCACACGTTAGAAGCTGAGTCTGAGGCTGTTCTGACTGTGGAGGGAAGAAAGGAGTCCAGTGACCCAAACCCTCCTCCATTCCACACTGCCTCCTTCTGCCAGTGTTCCTTCATAGGCATTTTGGTAGACATGTAAGCTGATTTTAGATGAGCAGAGAATGGAGGGATGTGGACTATCTACAAATGGAAGGGTTAGTTTAACTGGGCATTATTAGCTTAACTGGTTTAACGCAACATCATGACCTGAAGGGCTTTTCAATGCTCTGTGGAGCTCTACAGGCCTCTCGAAGCACGTACACGTCACCACATAAAACCATGGGATTCATTTTCTTCTGGCATACTCAATAGATGATAACCACAACAGAATCAGTGAAAGACCGCACCAACTTGGGCATTCAACCAGTGTGCAAAAGACTCCAAACTATGCAGGTACACAAAGAAAAAAATGACAATAATAAATAAATAAACAATAAATATCGAGATGAGTCATTGAAAGTGAGTCCGTACATTGTGGCAACATTTCAATGATGGGGCAAGTGAGGTTGAGTCAAGTTATCCACTTTGGTTCAAGAGCCTGATAGCTGAGCGGTAATAACTGTTCCTGAACCTGGTGGTGGGGGTTTCTGATGTCAGTGCTGCATGTTTCATGTAGATGTGCTCAATGGTGGGTCCGGCTTTACCCATGATGGGCTGGGCTGTATCCACTACTTTTTGTAGGATTTTCCATTCAAGGGCATTGGTGTTTCCATACCGGGCTATGCTGCAGCCTGTCAATGAACATTCCACCACACATCTATGGAAGACTGTCAGAGTTTTAGGTGACATGCCGAATCTGCTAAGGAAGTAGAAGAAGACGAGAAAATCTGCAGATGCTGGAAATCCAAGCAATACTCAAAATGCTGGAGGAACTCAGCAGGCCAGGCAGCATCTATGGAAATGAGTAAACAGTCGACGTTTTGGGCCAAGACCCTTCATCAGGACTCATGAAGTGATGAAGGGTCTCAGCCAAAATGTCAACTGTATGTACTTTTCCCTAGATGCTGTCTGTCTAGATGATGTCTGTCTGAGTTCCTCCAGCATTTGGTGTGTTGTAAGGAAGTAGAGGCACTGCCTTGCTTTCTTCATAATTGCTCTTACATACCGGACCCAGGACAGGTCTTCTGTATTGATAACACAGAGGAACTAAAAGCTGCTGGCCCTCTCCACCTCTGATCCTCCAATGCGGACTGACTCTTAGACCTCTGGTTTCCTCCTCCTGCAGGCAGCAATGAGTGTCTGAGGTGCATTCGATTTCTGAACAATTGAACCAGTCTTCCGATTAGCCCATTGAATTTTCTTCCTCGAAATCCTAATGCCGTCTCCCAGTGAGTGTGGAGCAATGCTGGGTGCAGGAAAGTAGGTTTTGTATGAATAGGTGCAAGCTGTTTGGCATATGCTGGATGATTCTGACTCGGTGATCGAGTCTCAGCCTCCCAAACATTCCTTGCAACTTCAGTAAGAGGAGAAGCCGTACCAGCTTAGAGCCCAGACGTAATGTGCACAGACACTGTTTTTCCAACTTTGTTCTTCTGGCAGGAGATAAGAGGATGCCAGCTGTAATTCAAGATCCATATGTCAACAATTAAGCCACATCCAGATGAGCATGTAATATTTTTCTAATCCTGCCG
The DNA here is from genome assembly GCF_030144855.1 of Hypanus sabinus. NCBI lineage: Eukaryota > Metazoa > Chordata > Chondrichthyes > Myliobatiformes > Dasyatidae > Hypanus > Hypanus sabinus. The sequence goes on along the minus strand of NC_082733.1, from coordinate 11,798,403 downwards.
CAATTCTACTCTCAAAGTCTGTAATTTAATCAGGACAAGTGCATTAAAAATATTATTAGATGACAAGTGGAAAGCATTCCTGCTCTGTTCCCTGGCCCTTGTTGAACCTAGCCATTTCATCTCAAATGGATCTCCTTATGCTTCAGAAGTACCTAGCTTCTACCTGTAGTCAACCCTGGGGGTGAGGCAGGGTTGGTCAGTGGAATTCCCAGTGTGTCCTCCTCAGCTTGTGAATGGCGGACTCCTACACAGCCTGCGGGTACAAACGAGTGGTGCGACGGATTTCCCAGCTGCCGTGGGCGGCAGCTAACCTCTGCCAGCTGCGAGCCTAAACACCAGAGGTTCTGCAGGTATTAGAACTCCAGAGTAACGCACACAGAATGCTGGAGGAACTCGGTGGCTCAGGCAGCAACTATGGAAGTGGTTTCAGGCTGAGACCGTTCGTGAGGACTGGAAAGGAAGGGAGAAGATGCCGGAATAAAAAGGTGGGGGGTGGGGAAGGTGGTAAGTGAAGCTGAGCGGGTGGGAAAGGTAAAGGGCTGAAGGAGAAGGAACCTGGTAGGAAAGGAGAGTGGATGATGGGAGGAACAGGAGAAGGAGTGGCACCAGGGAAGGTGATAGGTTGGTGAGGAGAAGAGGTAAGAGGTCAGAGTCGGGAGGATGAGGAAGGGCGAGGGGGAAAGAAAAAGAGAGAATTAAAAAATTACTGGAAGGAAAAATCGAGGTTCATGCCATCAGGTTGGAGGCAACCTAGACGGAATATGAGGTGTTGTTTCTCCACCCTGAGAGTGGCCTCTTCGTGGCAGAAGAAGAGGCCATAGATCGAGATTTTGGAACAGCAATTGGGATAAGAGTTAAAATGGCTGGCCACTGGGTATTTCTGGTTTGGCGGATGAAGCAGAGGCGCTTGACAAAGCAGTCCCTTAGTTTATGTTGAACACAAGTAGGCCGCATCGGGAACACCGGATACAGTAGACAGCTTCAGCAGATTTGCAGGTGAAGTGTTGCCTCACCTGGAAGGACTGTTGGAGCCCTGAATGAGAGCCTTGTTTACAGCCACAATTCCAAATTGCAACCCATTCGGGTTACAGAAGCAGTTGACAGGAGCAGAACTGTGACGTGACGAGGAGATGACCTGTATTGTCGGAGACCATGGGAGGAGGATACATAATTGTCATCAATTAACTCTTCCCCTCATAACTTACAGTACAGTGCCAGTGGAAGAAGATAGATGTCACATTGATGGGGAATTTTGTGTTAAGCATTCTTCCACCAAAGGATTGCAGTGTTCTCTGGCGTGTGTTCATGTGGTCCAGGACATAACATTATCCACTGGATTTCTCCTGGACCATCGTTCTGTGTCGGTGACCAACACAGTCGGATGATTGTGCTAGGGACAGCTTACGAGTGTCACCACGTCTCCAGCGGCCACACAGCGCACCCAGGATTCTTTCATCCATACAGGCCTGGAACGTGGGAGGAAATCAGAGCACCCAGAGGAAACCCACGCAGTCACGGAAAGAACTTGCAAACTTCTCACTGACAGCAGAGGGGACTGAGCCCCAATCGTAAAGCAATTGTGCTGCCTGCTACGCTGCTGTGCCAGAGTATGACTGGACACAGCAGAGAAACCATTTCAGATGTAGATGGCAGTCTAGGATAATGTGAAGGGTGACAGATGACACACATTGTTCATAATGGAAACTGTTCTACACAGTCCACAAACCCTGTCATCAAGTTGTGTTCATTTTAAGAGACGGTGGATGACATAATGATGTCAGTGTAAGGTGATTGTTTTTGCTTTGTTCATAACAGAAGTAAAGGGCTGCAGCTTTTGTTAGAAACATAGAAATCTACAGCACATTACAGGCCCTTCAGCCCACAATGTTGTGCAGACCATGTAACCAACTCTAGAAACTGGTTAGAATTTCCCTACCACATAGCCCTCTATGTTTCTAAGCTCCATGTACCTATCTAAGAGTCTCTTAAAATTCCCAATTAAATCCACCAAAGGCAAGCAAATTTATTTGTTAAGCAAATAAAATGACTTCTGCAAGTTTTATTCACAAAACCTTATAGTCGTATGTTCGATTCCAGTTGATGGCTGAGCTTTGTGTCAGGTCGGCTGCCCAGGAAGATTGTTCTTGTGTCATTTTCGTTATGTGAGGTAAGGCTCATTTATCGGAGTCGTATTCTAACCACTGCCCGTCTTCCCACAGAAATCTCCACTGATGCTGGCTGGCATGGCCGATGGAATGGTCGCGGTCTACTCATTGGCCAGTGAAATTCCCAAGGACTGGTCGTCCTACCTGTGCTCGCGTTCCGCAAACAACTTCCGGTTCAAGATCCCCGACAGTGACCCGCGGCAGAACGCGTACCCGGTGGCTGACATGATAACGGTGAACAACGAATCGGAGGTGTGGTACAGCAACGGTCCCGGGATCCTGATCGTCGACACGCTAACTACGGAAATCACTCGCCGATTGGAACCGTACCAGCCGCCTTCGCAGGTCGTCTCAATGACTTGTAACCTGGGCTGTAATGGAGAAGAGACTATCTGGTGTCTGGATGACAAGACGAGCACGTTGGTGATGTACCGTGCTTATCAGATCTGTGCTCGCTATGCCTGCAGTGACAGTAATCCATTGAGAGATGTGTTTCCCATCCAGCAGCCTGTCAGTGCCACAGCAAACATGGCCATCACACCCAAGGACACGAGTGAAACCAATTCCACCGACGTCAGCATTATCTTCCACGACGAGGTTGGCACTCAGATAATAAGACATTGTGACTCCATGACCGATTACTGTTCTTTGTCCTCCAGCTTTTCCTACTCCACCGACAGGAACGTCAGTTTGCTCGTCTCCTCCGCCAGCCCAACGAGCGCTCCCACTTCTCTGACCTACGAAGACCCAGACAAGGGCGGTGCGCCTGATAACGTCTCCCCAGCTGCAGATAATCCCAAGCACCTACAAGCTGTAAAGGTCCTCACAGTGAAGGACACGTTATGGATACCAAGGTGAGCTTCACGCTTTCCAAAGCCAGAATCACTGCTGATACCAGTGCAAACAGTCAAACTGTGCAGGGTGGCAAATACTCCGGCTTCTTCATTTCTAGTGTATCAATGAACTAATCGTTACTTTAATTAACATCCGCGAAGCGGAGGTATGTCAATGGCTTCTATTAAATCCTGTTTTGTGTAATTGAGGTAAAACAAAACATTACTTTAATGAGCTGATCATTTCTGAGGGGAAACTGAGAGTGTGGAATGAGCTGCCAACACAAGTGGGGCATGCAAGCTGGATTTCAGGGTTTAAGGGAAGTTCGGATAGGTACGGTACATGGATGGTAGGGGTATGGAGGGCAGGTTGATGGGAGTAGGCAGTTTAAATGGTTAGACGTAGACTAGATGGGCCAAAGGGCCTGTTTCTTTACTTTTCTGTGATTCTGATGCTGCTCTGTACTGGGAATTAAACTAAACATCAACAGGGTTCAGCTCGTAGGATGAAATAGGAAGATGCGGGAAGCCTTCAGCAAATTATCCTGCATCTGTGGAAAGAGAAATGGTGGTCAGAGTTTAAAAATATGAAAAGTTAAATCTGTTTCACTTTTCACAATACTGCCAGACCTTCTGAGCGTTTCCTGCGTTGTCTTTCTTTCACTGCAGTAATTTGATTTTCACTTGGCTTTAGAGGTTGGAGCGAGGAAGCAAAGCAGTGTCTTGGGTAACCAGCGAGAAGTGCATCCAGCCGCAGCTTCTAACAGGCTGTGTGGAGCTGAAACTGGATGAACTCCGGATCATTCGGGAGGCTGAGGGGGTGATAAACAGGACGTGGAGGGAGGTAGTAACACCCCTGGTGCAAGACGTAGTTAAGTGGGTGACCATGAGGAGGGGGAACGGGGAAGGGCAGCCAGTGCAGAGTCCCCCTGTTCCCATTCCTCTCAACAACAGGTCCACCCTTTAGAGGAGTTGACCCAGCAGAGGAAAGCCTCAGCGGTGTAGCTCAGAGGGGAAGGGAGAGAACAGGCAAGCTGCAGTGTTAGGGGATTCGTTGTTTAGGGGGACAGAAGGGAGGTTCTGTTGACGAGACCGTGATTCCTGGATGGTTTGTTGCCTCCTGGGTGCCGGGCTCAGATCGCGTCCACGGCGGTCTAAAGCAGCCGGAGGTCGAGGTCCATGTAGGTACCAATGGCATGGGTAGCAGGGCTGCCAGGGTCCCAAGGTGCTGCAAGAGAATTCAGGGAGTTATGTACTAAATTACAGAACAGGACTGCCAGGATTGTGATCTCAGACTTGCTACCCATGTCAAGTGCCGGTGAGGCCAGAAATAGGAAGATTATTCTGTTTTATATGTGACTAAGGAGTTGGTGTAGGAGGGAGGGCTTCAGATTTCTGGATCATTGAGCTTTCTTCCAGCGAAGGTGGGATCTGTACAGAAGAGACGGTTTGCTCCTGAACTGGATGAGATTAATATCCTGGCAGGAACGTTTGCCAATGCTGCTGGTGTGTGGGGGAGGGGGGTGAGGTTAAACTAGAGCTGCAGGGGGACGGGGACAGATAGTGGAATGGTTTTGGAGAAAGATGCTGTTAAGCCTACATACATAGCCAGGAATCAAAAGATCAAGGATGGTGGGACTGATGTTCTGAGCTGAGTATAATTCAGTGAAAGGAATATTGCAGGGAAGGCAAATGAGCTCAGAACACGGATCAGCGTGTGGAATTATGACATTGTAGCCATTGTTGAAACTTGGTTGCAGGAGGAGCAAGACTGGCAGCTTAATATTTCTGGGGTTCCATTGTTTTAGACATGACAGAGTGGGAGGGATTAAAGGAGGAAGGGTGTCATTACTAGTCAGGGAAAATATCATGCCAGTACCCAATCAGGACAGACTGGAGAGTTCATCTACTTTGGGTGGAACTGAGGAGTAAGAAAGGTATGACTGCGTTAATGGGACTATATTATAGGCCACCCAACAGTCCACGGGATTTAGAGGAGCTAATTTGTAGAGAGATCGCAGACTGTTGCAAGAAACATAAGGTCGTGATAGTAGGTTTCCACGTATTGACTGGGCCTCCCATACTGTAAAAGGACTGAATGGGAAAGAGCTTGTCAAATGTATTCAGAAAAGCTTCCTTAATTAGTTCATAGAGGTCCCAATGAGAGAGGGTGTGATACTGGATCTCCTATTAGGGAATGAGCAGGGCAGGTGACAGAAGTTTGTGTAGGAGATCACTTTGCAGCTAGTAACCATAATGCCATTAGTTTCAAGGTGAATATGGAAGAGGATGGGTCTGGTCCATGAGTTGAGATTCTAAATTGGAGAAGGGCCAATTTTGATGGTTTCAGAAAGGATTTGGCAAGTGTGGATTAGGACAGATTGTTTTCTGGCAAAGGTGCACTTGGTAAGTGGGAGGCCTTCAAAAGTGAAAGTTTGAGAGTACAGAATACATATGTTCCTGTCAGAATAAAAGGCAAGGAAAGCTCGTTTTCAAGAGGCCCCAGGTAAGAAAAACTTGTGTAGCAGGTATAGGCAAATGAGGTACCTGAAGAGTATAAGAAATGCAAGAGAGCACTTCAGTGTTCAAACTAAATTTATTGTCAAAGTACATATGCCACCATACACAACCCTGAGATTTATTTTCCTACAGACATACTCAATAAATCCATTATTGAATAATAACCATAATAGAATCATTGAAAGGCCACATCAACTTAGGTGTCCAACCAGTGGGCAAAAGACAACAAACTGTGTAAATATAAAAAGCAAGAATTATAATAAATAAGCAATAAATATTTAGAACATGAAATAAAGAGTCATTGAAAGTGAGTCCATAGGTTGTGGAAACATTTTGATGATGGGGCAAGTGAAGTTATCCCTTTGCTTCAGATGCCTGATGGTTGAGGGGTAATAACCATTCCTAAACTGGGCGATGTGAGTCCTGAGGCTCCTGTATCTTCTTCCTGATGGAGGCAATGAGAAGAGAGCATGTCGTGGGTGGTGAGGTCCCTGAAGATGGACGCAGCTTTCCTCTGACAGTGTTCCATGTTAATGTGCTCAATTGTTGGGAGAGCTTTAACTGTGATGGACTGGGCTGTAGCCGCTACTATTTATGGGATTTTTCATTCAAGGGCATTGGTGTTTTCATGCCAGGGTGTGAATGTACTTTACTACATATCTATAGAAGTTTGTCAAAGTTTTAGATATCATGCATTCACGCCCAGCTGTCTCCCACCACTGCCTCTCCTTCACCCCCAAACTACGAAGCAGGCCTCCTGCCACCACTCTTCTCTTGCACGACCACTCCTGACGCCTGTAATTCCTGCAGCCCCACGCATTCCTTGCACCGAGTGAGATGCAGGTCACACTGCTCTCTCCCTCCGCCCTCAGCATTGGTATTGACGGGCCAACTGATGCTTTGTTGCTCTATTTGCAGGCATGGTGGTGACATCATTGTGATTGAAATTCAAAGCCAGGGCGGCTGGGAACAAGGCAAGGTGGTGGCTGTACTGAACGCTGGATCGGTTACCGAGGAGAGGTGAGAGGGTGCAACAACTGAGATGTATTAGAGTCAGGTTTAATGTCACTGGCATATGTCATGGAATTTGCTAACTTTGCAGTAGCAGTGCATTGCAATACATGATAAATGTAGCAAAACAAATAAATTACAGTAAATATATGTGTACATTAAAATAAGTAGTGCCAAACAGAAATTTTAAAAATCATCTCCTGATTTCCATGCCCAAGTTGCCCAAAACTGGATACCAATGCATCAACTGCACAGAGGGAACATGGTTTATTAGGTTTGATTAGTAACAACCATGTTTAGAAAATCAGAACTTTCTAATAAATTTCCTAGTTTTTAAGTTTGTTAAAAGTGTCCCTGTGCTATGTAATCAATCAGATTTCAGAAACTAGTATTTTAGATGCCTTTCTCCAATTTTGAATCACAACCCCAGTACCAGTGCTATCTTTCTTCATAATTATCTTGAAACTAATGGACTCATAATCACTTGATCCATTCCATGTCCCTTTAATGTGATTATCTGGAGCAACAAGTCCACGGTAAGAACTCAGTGGGTCAAGAAGCATCTCTGGGTGCAAAGGGACTGTCAATGTTTTGGGCCAGAACTCAAGATGTCAACAATTCCTTTCCTCTCACAGATTCTACTTGACCCACCGAGTTCCTCCCGCAGTTTGTTTCTTCTGATGTTCAGCTCAGCTTGCACTTGGTCAGATACTGTGAGAAAAACAAACCCTATTATGAAACTCATATATATTTGGCAGCCCTTTACTGCATGGAGCAATAACTTTCAGGCTTGGAGCTGGAAAATGGAAAGTTAACAAACCTGCTGAAATTGTTTTGCATTTCACTGCTGTTTCTTACTCCGCTCTCTCACATTGCCGTCTCCCACAGCACACTGGTAGAGGCTGCCGTTGTGGCAAAGGACACAGTGGTCTGCTGCTTTCGAGACGACGTTGGAGACTGGCGACTGTGCTTGTGGAGGGGCTGGGGCTCCCAGGAATTCGAGCTGTTCTATCAGTCGTTTGAAGAATTGGGGAGAATGGAAGTTAGCATGCGCAAACGGAGGTAGCATCACAAGCTAACTCCACTCCTCTGGACTTGTGGCTTCACAGCACAGAATCCATTGGCACAAAGACAGAAATAGGTCTCTAAACTGGAGTTTAAAGACCATACTTTTTTAAAAAAAAACACTTTCCTTGTCTTTGAATGTAACCTGTGGGGACAGGAGACTTCAGTCCAAGACACTCTTCAAAGTAGCTAACACAATGAGGAATCCGCCATTTTCTGTTGGAATTCACTCCACTGCACAGCGATTGCGGCCTTCAGTTTATACACAGGCTGAATTCTCATTTCAGGATCCATTCTGTCTCCTTCCATTTTGTTATGTAAAGCCATATGGGTCGTCTTGTCTGCAAAAAATGTTAAAAAGGAACTAATTTATTTATTATGCAATAAATACAATTAAAAATTATTTGTCTATATGTGATGAGGGTCTTTAATGTCTGTGAAAGTAATTTGTAACATTCTAACACTGCATTTCTCTTAAATCAACAGTCCATCATCCCTTATCTCCTCTGTAGCCGGGGCATTGGGGTGGATGTTCGGTCCACTTGGGTGAAAGAGTCTGTGTCCTGCGCTGCAAGGGCACCCTCTGAGGATTTCCAACTCAAAAAAGCAGATCGGGTGCTCACAGGCATCTTGAATTGAAACTTGGGTGCTAAAATTCAAGATGCCAAATCTGCTGATCCCAACTGGAATAAAGTCACGGAGAGCAACAGCAAGGAAACAGCCTCCTCACACCCCCTTCCCCACTGAGTGTGCACCAGCAGTGGTCCTGGTGGGCAATAGCACCCCTCTCCCCAGGGCAGTGGCAGGGGGGCGTTTAGTAGCAAAGGGGGCAGCTGAGGGACTACAGGCACAGTTTAAGAAATGTATGACTTGGTATAAACATTTAATCATCAGTGCCTCATAACTGATAATGATCACATCATGATCTCCTCATCTTTTGCTAACGTACCATTCTCTTAGACTTTGCTCCAACTGTGTTACGAATGTTGACACTTCTACACTTCAAGGTTCAAGCTAAAGTTATTATCGACTTATATACATCAGCATATAAAACCCTGAGACTCAGTTTCGTGTGGGCATACTCAATAAATCCATAATAGAATCATTGAAAGACTGCACCAACTTGAGCGTTCACCAGTGTGCAGAAGACAACAAACTGCAAAAACAAAAAGAAAGAAATAATGAGATGTCTGGACTGAAGAAATAGTGTTATTCCCAATCCCAGCCCACGCATTATTTCCGTTCACTACTGTAGTACAGTGCTCTCTACTACAATTCCCATAATCTAATCATGCAGTGAAGCAATTCCTGTGAATCTGGGTATGACACTCAATGAGGTAAAATTCAGAAGCTGCCCTTTCTTTCAAATGGCCTTGACTGCACCTCTCTAGCCCATAGCCCAGCTGAGATATCGCTGCCCCACTTTATGTACCTTCAGGCAGAGAGTCAGGTGAGCTATGATGATGACATAACTTCCCCTTTTCCTTCGATCACAGCGTTTGAGGTTGGACATAAATGATAGATGATGGGCCGTGGTTGTTAATCCATAATGAACATGACAGAAGCAGACAAAACAAAAAAGAACTGTAGACCAAAAAAAAGGAAACAAAAGAATTGAGGAGTATCTGAATCATGGATTATTGCCTGCACGAAATCACACGTTACAGAGCAACCATCCGAAAGCTGAAGCTGAGAGTCGGTCATATTCTGACTGGTTACGAGCTGAACCTCAAATTCTCCAGGAGAGTTTAATACAGTTGGGTATCCGTAACAGGAACCAATAAGGACAAAACAGACCTGCAACGTCTTGATTAGATTTCAACAGAAGATCTTTTTGGCTGCCTTCTTCTAATTTCAGTGTACCTAAGGGAGTGGACATTCATTTTCCACGCTTCTACTGTTGTGATCGGCTGATTGGTGAACAAAGCATCTCTCTGATTGGGTCATTTCTATTCACCAATGAGATTTAGCACTGTTGCACCAAACATAAGCACCCCACTGCATTCCCCCAGGAGATGCAAGAAAGGCGAGTGTGAAAAGCTTTCCTCACCCTCTGTGAAACAGTTGCTGGGACAGTGGAAATATCTGGACGAGGAAGAGACAACACTGGCAAAACTCACTCCCAGACCAAGTCTCACATCCCATGCCAGACTGCAGTTCTCAGGCAGTGTTCAACAAAACAGTGATGTTTTGCCAGGTACAGGTATTGATTATAGCCAATGTTTTGATGACAAACTCTGTCATCTTTATCAGGAATGATATCTGGGCATGTCTAGTCAGGTGATATATCTCCACAGACCGTCCTTTCTGATTGGTTAATCCCATCCAATCAGGTTTTCACTCTCCCACCTTGTTAACAATCGAATTCCAGTTCTTACTTAGAGTGAGACCTTCATCTTTGTTAAAATTCTTTCCCTCTACTTTGATTTCAATGGCTTCCTTCAGCAGGCAGTCTCAAAAGCCATTGGCGAAACACGGTAGTTTTGTGCTGTCAAAGACAATCCTGTCATTGTGAATACAGTGTTCTACTACCGCAGATTTCTCCAGGTAACCTAAACGGATACACCTCCCGTGCTCCTTGATGTGGATTTCCACCGTGCATCCCGTCTGGCCAATATACACTGCTCCACATTCACAGAGAATCCTGTAAGCACCAGCTGAACTGAGTCCCAGGTCATCTTTGACCCACATAAACTGTGAATTGAGCTTCCTTATGGGTTTTGTGGATGGTATTAATCCGGTATTCAGGATCCTGGCAATCCTTCCAGAAACTCTGGAAATATCGGGAAGACGGGTTCCTTCTCATTAAGTTTCCTGGTTTTTCCATTGACCCTTTTAAGGGCCCAATTGATTTACTTCACTTTGTAGCCATTTATCTAATCATCTTATTTATTAATGGAAACTTATTAGGTCCAGAATAGTTTTTGCACGGTTAAGTAGAAAGAACTGCTCTAAGTTGGGAGGTGTAACGGAGGCTGTCGTTGTTGAGGTACAAGTCCGTGTGAGTGGGCTTCCTACTTGCCCAAGGCTACCATCCAGTTTCCATCATGTTAGAATGTCTAGGAATGGGAGGCAACCATTCTTCTCCATCTCCATTGTAATTTAAATGCTGATCAGATGGTTGTGGAACTGTTTAAGTGCTTAGAGTCCATGAGGCCCCACTACGAAGGTGTCATCAACGTATCTGAAGAAGCATTTGGGGCGTAAGGGTGATGAACTCAGAGTCATCTCCTCAAAGTGTTCCATGTAGAAATTATCAATAGCCAGCAACAAGGGCGATCCCATGGCCACTCTGTCCATTTGTTCATAGTAGTTCCCCTTATAGAGGAAGCCCATCGATGTAAGGGGTGTTCGAAAAGGTCAATAGTACCCTTATCAAACTAACTGCAGGCGGACCAAGTTGTCTTTAATGGGAACTCTTGTGAACAGGGACACCATATCGAAATCAACCATTACATCCTCCGGGTTCAACTAGATCTTGGTTACCATTTTAACAAAGTCAGTTGAATTTGTGATGTGATGCTCACAGCCCCCAAAAAGGGGAGGCGGAATGCTTAGCAGAAGTGTTTTACACATGTCTGCTGGCAGTTGGATTTCTCCAGTAAAGCGGAGGTCATCCTCACAATCAAATCCTTATCTCCTCTACGGTTTTTGGATTACTTGCTCTACTCCATCAATGTAGACGTGGCAAGCTATAGCTCTAGGGACTGGAGCGAAGTTTAGTCCCTTGACGAGGACCGATCTACTTTGCCCAGTTTGATTGATGACAATCATCTCTGGGTCCAATTTTGGGATGGCTGCACTTCGTTTGGATAGTTTGCTGTAGCCTCAGTCATGCCAATTATCAGAAAACCACTCACACGGACTGAAACCTCATCAATAACAGCCACCATCACACCTCCCAACATAGAGCGGTTATTTCTACCTTGATTAACCGTGCAAAAACTATTTCTGGCCCAGAGAGTCTCCCCAATGAAATTCCTATTCCACATGATGTTCCTACAGAATGGCTACAAGGCGAAGGAAATCAATCAGCCCTTTAAAGGGCCAAGAGAGACACCAGGAAACCAACATTGCTAGTGTCTGCCTTCTCTATATCTCCACAGTTTCTGGAAGGATCACTGGGATCCTGAAGAAATACCAGATTAATACCATCCACAAAACCCATAAGGAAGCTCAAATCACAGCGTATGTGAGTCAAAGATGGCCTGAGACTCAGCTGAACGCGGAACAGTGTATATCGGCCAGATGGGACGCACAGTGGAAACCCACATCAAGGAGCACAGGAAGTTTGTCCATATGGGTTACCCAGAGAAATCGGTGGTAGCAGAACACTGCATTTACAATGGCCACAGGATTGACTTCAAAGATACAAAACTACTTTGCCGCATCAATGGCTTTTGGGACCGCCTGGTGAAGGAAGCCATTGAAATAAAACTAGAGGAAAAGAATTTTAATAAAGTCGAAGGTCTCACTCTAAGTAAGAAATGGAATTTGAATATAACAAGGTGGGGGATCAAAAACCTGATTGGATGAGAACTAACCAGTCAAGAGGGATGGACTACAGGGTATAAATACTAGACAGGCCCAAACATCGTTCCTGAAGAAAATGGCAGAGTGTGACATCAAAACATTGGTTATAATCGATACTTGCAACCGGCTGGAAGCCCAAGAAGAGTTTATTTATCATATACACCGGGAAAGCACTAGACCCTAAAATAGTATAGGTTTGTGTCCTTCATGCAACATATTATTGCTTATTGCTGAATCTGGGAAGATCCATACAATTGGAGAACTGATTCTGCCAGAAGTAAGGGAGGTTCTGAGTACTGTTTAGCATAAGTCACCAGACTCAATGACAACTCTGCTCAAAGATAAATAGATGATATGTCTTAAAATGTAGAAGACACATTGTGCAATATACCTAGGGCAACAGAATTTGCTCTGCAATTGTGTGAGTCAACTTTACCAGACAACAAATCTTTGTTTCTTCTTTAGGTTTGTTTCATAAAAGGTGGAAGCATGGTTCAACAGTAGTTACTTGCAAGGGGACTAGGAAAGATTTACGAATTTAACAGGAAGAATGGAGAAGAACTGATTTTGCTACAAAATGACTGAGCTCGAAAAATTATATCGGGACTTTTGGTTGCAGAAAGAAGTCACTGGATGTGACCTTGTACTGCAGAAAGCGGTCAAGATATTCTCTGATGCCTTTCCAACATTGTGCTTAGTGGAGCATAGTTTCAGTGCAGTCACCCAACTTCTTTGAAAGCAACAAAACAGACTGCAAGTTACTGAACATGGGGATCAGAGACTCCTGAGTGACATTTAGTTGGATGTGGAAAAGCTGATAAAGGTCCACTTTCTTGGACCTCCAGAAAGTGTCTACAGATGGGTGATTGATAAGTTTGTGGCCTAAGGTAGAAGGAGGCGTTATTAACTTCAAACTTTCTGCATAATCACTCGAAGAGTTGAACTGCATGTGTACGTAGCAAGAGCTGTATAACATCTCCTTTTACCTTAGGCCACGAACTTATCAATCACCCATCCGTGGTGGATGGACTTTGTGGAGGTCCAAAATCCGTATGCTTCATGACCACTGGATTAAGTGTGTAGATGTAGGAGGGGACTATGTTGAAAAATACATGTGCTATGCTTTCTAAAATTGATTCCGTCTACCTTAGGCCATGAACATATCAATCACCCCTGGTATATGCTCTAAAACGATTGATGAAAATTGTTTTTAATGTACTTAAATATTCTCCCCACTTTCCTATCCACTCCTCCCAGATTCAGCAACTCATTAACACACTAAGCGCAATTAACCTACCAACCTGAGTGCCTGTGAGATGTGGAAAGCAGCTGGTCACAGGGAGAGCATGCAGACTCCAAACAGACAGCACCTGAGATCAGGATTGAACGTGGGCCCCCGGTGCTGTGAGACAACAACTGTATTATATACATCTTTGTACAGCCGTATGACAGCATGGGGTCGGATCCGGTAGGGGACTGATCTCTGGGTTATCTGAGCCAAGCCATTTTTTTGAAGGATTAGGGGATTAAGGATGATTTGGATCTGTCACAGAAGTAGAGTTAAGATGTGGGATGGATCAGCTATGATTGTATAGAATGGCAAGTCAAGCTTGAGGGATTTGGTGGCATCCCCTGGCTTCTACGATCTTGTATATAACTGGAGAGGATTTCTAACCACCAGCTGCTGTCTCACCAATTGTTAGATGGGTCTCATAAACTGACCAGTCAACAGCTTAATATGGGATTGAGAATCGGGATGGAGATTCTACTCATCTTTGTTTGACCCAGGACAGGGAGGTTTTCGAACGTTCATGATCACATTTCCGGCTGACTGCCCGAGACTTCCATCTCTTCCCCATCTCCCACCTTTCTCTGATAATGGTGTTCATTGGCTGCTTTCTAATTTGCTGTGCCATTTCCAGGAAGGTCTCAGCAAATTAGAAAACAGCCAGAATTGGCTGGATGTTTTGAGGGTATCCTTGGCCAATCATAGAGTCACCTGTAGCACGGAACTGGGCCTAATGAGTATATACCACCAACAACTGGCCACGTAAACCGTCGGTAACCCACTGACACAAGCAGCCAGCAGTTAGATGCCGTGACTGCAGTTTTCCATTTTCTTTAAAAGTTTAGTCCACCTGATGCCAGGAATTTCTCAGCTTTTAGCACCAGTGGTTTCTTCAAAACATTTTCTTTGTTGATAATAATCATTTTGTGCACTTTAGTGTTTGTCCCTTGGTTCCCTGTTTTATCAGGAATCCTTTTGTGTTCTCCAGCTGAGGATATACAAAATTTCTGCATGGGGTCTCAGCTATTTCATTCTTCCTAGCACAATTCATATCTCCGCTACGGACAAATCACTTTCTTTTACTTTGCATGTCTGTTTTAAGTCTCTTAATCTGCTTTCATATTTCCAACTGCGGGCTGATCTCACTGAAACCTACCAAATATCGAAAGGACTAGATTGGGTGAATGTGGAAAGGATATTTCCTATGGTGGGGGTATCCAGGACTAGAGGGCACAACCTCAAAATTGAGGGGCAGCCCTTTAGAACAGAGGTAAGGAGGAATTTTTTTAGCCAGAGAGTAGTGAATCTGTGGAATGCTTGGCCACAGACTGTGGAGGAGGCCAAGTCCATGCGTATATTTGAGGCGGAAGTTGATCGTTTCCCGATCGGTCAGGGCTTCAAAGGATATGGCGAGAAGGCGGGTGTATGGGGTTGGGTGGGATCCGGGATCAGACATGATGGAATGACAGGGCAGACTCGATGGGCTGAATGGCCTAATTCTGCTGCTATGTCTTGTGGTCTTTATTTTCATATTCAGTTTTACCAATAAAATCGTTCCGGCCTTTGTCATTTTTAAATATTCACAATCCAAGAGCTTACTACACTTCTTCACAACGTTTAAGCATTTTTCAAACCCGAAACAAACACCAATTCATTCAATTTACCCGGTTTATTCCCGCAGAGCTTTATTTATCTGATTGGAATAGAATTTATTAAAAGTCTTCAAGTATTTCTTCAAGTGTAATGTCTAATCTATTTTCCAATCTTATTTAGCTAAAAACATCATTTATTTGTTGGCAGCTGACTTTATTTTCAGATTCCATGAACAGCAAACACAGAGCTCAATGTTATGTCCTATCCTATTGAGAATAATGGGCACCAGAGGAGATGTTACGTAGTTGCTACAAACAAGGTCAAAGTTACACCAACTCAACGAGATCTAAAATGTGGTAAATGCTAAAGGTACTTGGGCAGAGGGGAACACAAGGAATCTTTCAGAAGGGGGACTAAAGGCCACAGATGCTGGAATCTGGAGCAAGAAAAAATAACGATCTGTCAGAGTAGCACACACAAAATGCTGGAGGAACTCAGCAGGCCAGGCAGCATCTACAGAGACGAGTGAAGAGTTGACGCTTCGGGGCGAGGACCTTCATCAGGACTGGAAGGGAAGTAAACTCAGAGTATGAAGGTGGGGAAGAAGTGCGAGGTAGTAGGGAGATGGGTGAAATGAGGAGGGGGAAGGGGTGAAGTAGAGAGCTGGGAAGATGATTGGTTAAAGAGATAAAGGTCTGGAGAAGGGGAAATCTGGTAGGAGAGGACAGAAGACCAGGGAAGGGGGGAGCACTAGAGTGGGGTGAAGGGCCTTCTTATTCTAACTTCTCATCTTCTCCCCAGTTCTGCTGAAGGGTGCCAACCCAAAACATCGACTGTTTAAAAGAGGCTGCCTGACCTGCTGAGTCCCTCCAGCATTTTGTGTGTGTTACTTTGGATTTCCAGCATCTGCAGATTTTCTTGTGTTTGCGAATCTGCCGGAGGAGCTCAGCGGGTTGAGCAGTGCCTGTGGCAGGAAAGGAAATGTTAATATTTTTGTCAGAACCTCTCATTGATGCAGCTTGACCCAATGAGTTCCTCTCACAGAATGTTCTGGATTGACGATGACTTTTCATCAGGACTGGAAAAGTCAAAAAGAAGAACAGCATGTTTTAAAATGCAGAGGAGGTAGATGGAGAGAGCAGACTGACTCACAAAGCTCCTGAGCATCTGCAGCATTCACTGGTTTTATTTCGTATTTTCAACATCTATGATTTTTTCAAACTGTAAGATATCTTCTCCACTATAAAATATTGTTCCAAAACGTATTGTGATTGAATTCTGAGTGTCAGTTCTTTGGATTATGTTATTCATGTTGATTTGTCCTGCTGTATTTCAGCTAAAGTTCTGGGTGGATAGGTGTTCCCTACAGGTAGGGGCCATTGTTTAAATGGATGCCAGTCACCCTCTGGCCAAGCCTGCAGCTACTGAGGAGCCTGGTACAGTTACAACCACTGGAACACCATTAATTCAGATTCAACCTCTGGAATGCTCAAGTGGAGATTTCAGGTTGTTAAGCAGACAAATCGGGCTTTAGATGCTCTAACTCTCTGGAATACGGGTAACTGGCGTAGCCCCTTTAAGGGTTCAGGACCCTCTTGCTAATTGGCAATCGTGCTTAGGCACCAAGAGTTCACTATTTAAAGAGCACCTGAATGGAGCCTCTCTGCTCAATCGTAAGCTCAACCAGAGATATTGTCCAGTGTTTTGTTTTGTGCTCAGTTCTCACTCCAGCTTTATATCATGTCTCAATTCCTGCCTTGAATACTCCAGCATCATCCTCAACAAGGTCCCCTGTCACAGGGGTCAGGGTGCCAGAGAAGGTTTCTTGATTCGTTGGCACTTGGCTGGATCCTCTGACCTTGCCACATTGAGGGCAGCACGACAAGCAAGGCAAGGAGGTGCAGGGACAGGGTAGGTGGTCAAATAGTAGCCCTCTATCACACCAGGTCGTGCCTATGGAAGATTAGAAACACAGCAAACCTACAGCATAACACAGGCCCTTTGGCCCACAAAGCTGTGCCAAACATGTCCTTACCTTAGAAATTACCTAGGGTTACCCTCTATTTTTCTAAGCTCTATATACCTGTCCAGGAGTATCTTAAATACCCTATCGTATCCGCCTCCACCACTGTTGCTGGCAGCCCATTCCAAAAACCCACCACTCTCTGCGTAAAAAAACTGACCTCTGACATCTCCTCTGTACCTACTTCCAAGCACCTTAAACCCGTGCCCTCTCGTGCTAGCCATTTCAGCCCTGGGAAAAAGCCTCTGACTATCCACACAATCAATGCCTCTCATCATCTTATACGCCTCTGTCAGGTTACCTCTCATCTTCTGCCACTCCAAGGAAAAAAGTCTGAGTTCACTCAACCTATTCTCATAAGGCATGCTCCCCAATCAAGGCAACATCCTTGTAAATCTCCTCTGCACTCTTTCTATGGCTTCCACATCCTTCCTGTAGTGAGGCGACCAGAACTGAGCACAGTACTCCAAGTGGGGTCTGACCAGGGTCCTATATAGCTGTAATATTATCTCTCAGCTCTTAAACTCAATCCCACGGTTGATGAAGGCCAATGCACCGTATGCCTCCTTAACCACAGAGTCAACCTGCACAGCAGTTTTGAGTGCCTTATGGACTTGGACCCCAAGATCCCTCTGATCCTCCACACTGCTAAGAGTCTTGCCATTAATACTATATTCTGCCATCATAATTGACCTACCAAAATGTACCAGCTCACGCTTATCTGGGTTGAATTCCAGCTGCCACTTCTCAGCCCAATTTGCATCCTATCAATATCCCGCTGTAACCTCTGACAGCCCTCCACACTATCCACAACATCCCAACCTTTGTGTCATCAGCAAATTTACTAACCCATCCCTCCACTTCCTCATCCAGGTCATTTATAAAAATCATGACGAGTAGGGGCCCCAGAACAGATCCCTGAGTCACACCGCTGGTCATCGACCTCCATGCAGAATATGACCCATCTACAACCTCTCTTTGCCTTCTGTGGGCAAGCCAGTTCTGGATCCACAAAGAAATGCCCCCTTGGATCCCATGCCTTCTTACTTTCTCAATAAGCCTTGCATGGAGTACCTTATCAAATGCCTTGCTGAAATCCATATACACTACATCTACAGCTCTACCTTCATCAATGTGATTTGTCACATCCTCAAAAAATTCAATCAGGCTCGTAAGACACAACCTGTCTTTGACAAAGCCATGCTGACTATTCCTAATCACATTATGCCTCTCCAAATGTTCATAAATCCTGCCTCTCAGGATCTTCTCCATCAACTTACCAACCACTAAAGTAAGAGTCACTGGTCTATAATCTCCTGGGCTCTCTCTACTCACTTTCTTGAATAAGGGAACAACATCTGCAACCCTCCAATCCTCCAGAACCTCTCCTGTCCCCATTGATGATGCAAAGATCATTGCCAGAGGCTCAGCAATCTCCTCCCTCGCTTCCCACAGTAGCCTGGGGTACATCTCGTCCAGTACTGGAGACTTATCCAACTTGATGCTTTCCAAAAGCTCCAGCACATCCTCTTTCTTAATGTCTATACGCTCAAGCTTTTCCATCCGCTGTAGATCCTTTTCCGTAGTGAATACTGAAGCAAAGTACTCATTAAGTACCTCTGCCATCTCCTCTGGTTCCATACACACTTTTCCACTGTCACACTTGATTGGTTCTGTTCTCTCACGTCTTATCCTCTTGCTCTTCACATGCTTGTAGAATGCCTTGGGGTTTTCCTTAGTCCTGTCCGCCAAGGCCTTCTCATGGCCCTCCTAATTTCTTTCTTGAGCTCCCTCTGCTAGCCTTCTAATCTTCTAGATCTCTATCATTACCCAGTTTTTTGAATCTGTTGAAAACTTTTCTTCTTGACTAGATTTTCAACAGCCTTTGTACACCACAGTTCCTGTACCCTACCATCCTTTCCCTGTCTCATTGCAACGTACCTATGCAGAACGCCATGCAAATATTCCCTGAACATTTGCCACACTTCGTCCATACATTTCTGAGAACATCTGTTCCCAATTTATGTTTTCAAGTTCCTGCCTGATAGCTTCATATTTCCTTTGCTCCAATTAAATGTTTCCCTAACTTGTCTGTTCTTATCCCTCTCCAATGCTATGGTAAAGGAAATAGATTTGTGATTATTATCTCCAAAATGCTCTCCCACTGAGAGATCTGGCACCTGACCAGGTTCATTTCCCAATACCAGATCAAGAACAGCCTCTCCTCTTGTAGGCTTATCTACATATTGTGTAGGAAAACTTCGTGAACACACCTAACAAACTCCATTCCATCTAAACCCCTTGCTCTAGGGAGATGCCAGTCAATATATGGGAAATTAAAATCTCCCACCACAACAACCCTGTTATTATTACACCTTTCCAGAATCTGTCTCCCTATCTGCTCTTTGATGTCCCTGTTACTATTGGGTGGTCTATAATAAACACCCAGTAGAGTTATTGACCCCATTCTGTTCCTAACTTCCTGCCACAGAGACTCAGTAGACAATCCCTCCATGTCTTCCTCCTTTTCTGCAGCCGTGACACTATCTCTGATCAACAGTGCCACGCCCCCACCTCGTTTGCCTCCCTCCCTGTCCCTTCTGAAACATCTAAAGCCTGGCACTCCAAGTAACCATTCCTGCCCCTGAGCCATCCCAGTCTCTGTAATGGCCACAACATCACAGCTCCAAGAACTGATCCACGCTCCACGCTCATCCGCTTTGTTCATGCTGCTTCTTGCATTAAAATTGACACATCTCAAACCATTGGTCTGAGCGTGTCCCTTCTCTATCACCTGCCTATCCTCCCTCTCGCACTGTCTCCAAGCTTTCTCTATTTGTGAGCCAACCACCCTTTCCTCTGTCTCTTCAGTTCGGTTCCCACCCCCAACAATTCTAATTTAAACTCTCCCCAGTAGCCTTAGCAAACCTTCCTGCCAGGTTATTGGTCCCCTGGGATTCAAGTGCACCAAAAGAGGTCCCAATAATCCAGAAATCTGAATCTCTGCCCCTTACTCCAATCCCTCAGCCACACATTTATCCTCCACCTCGCTCTATTCCTATTCTCACTGTCACATGGCACAGGCTGTAATCCCAAGATTACTACCTTTTTGGTCCTACTTCTCAACTTCCTTCCGAACTCCCTGGTGTCTGTTTTCAGGATGTCCTCCCTTTTCCCACCTATGTCGTTGGTAAAAATATGTACCATGACCTCTGGCTGTTCTCCTTCCCACTTCAGGATATCATGGACACGATCAGAAACATCCGGACCCCGGCACCTGGGAGGCAAACTACCATCCGTGTTTCTTTCCTGCATCCACAGAATCGCCTGTCCGACCCCCTAGCTATAGAGTCCCCTATCACTGCTGCCTTCTTCCGTTCTGAGCCACAGGGTCAGACTCTGTGCCAGAGGCATGACCACTGTTACTTCCCTCAGGTAGGCCGTCCGCCCAACAGTACTCAAACAGGAGTGCTTATTGCTAATGGGTACAGCCACAGGGGTACTCTCTGGCATCTGACTCTTGCCCTTCCCTCTCCTGACCGTTACCCTCTTATTTGTCTCCCAAGGCCCCGGTGTGATTACTTGCCTAAAGCTCCTCTCTATCACTACCTCACTTTCCCAGACCAGACAAAGGTCTTCGAGCTGCACCTCCAGATCCCTAACCCGGTCCCTAAGGAGCTGCAGCTCGATACAGCTGGTGCAGAGGTGGTCGTCCGGGAGGCTGGGAGTCTCCAGTACTTCCCACATCTGACACCGAGCACGGAACACAGGCCTCACAGACATGCTCACCTCAACCCATTATTACCGAAGCCCGAATGAGCCGAAGCCTGAGATCACTCCGTCGATGACCGCTCCTCTGAGACCACTCTGTCTGAGATCACTCCGTCGATGACCGCTCCTCTGAGACCACTCCGCCGGAGATCACTCCGTCGATGACCGCTCCTCTGAGACCACTCCGTCGATGACCGCTCCTCTGAGACCACTCCGCCTGAGATCACTCCGTCGATGACCGCTCCTCTGTGACCACTCCGCCTGAGATCACTCCGTCGATGACCGCTCCTCTGAGACCACTCCGCCTGAGATCACTCCGTCGATGACCGCTCCTCTGAGAACACTCCGCCTGAGATCACTCCGTCGATGACCGCTCCTCTGAGACCACTCCGCCTGAGATCACTCCGTCGATGACCGCTCCTCTGAGACCACTCTGTCTGAGATCACTCCGTCGATGACCGCTCCTCTGAGACCACTCTGTCTGAGATCACTCCGTCGATGACCGCTCCTCTGAGACCACTCCGTCCGAGATCACTCTGTCGATGACCGCTCCTCTGAGACCACTCCGCCTGAGATCACTCCGTCGATGACCGCTCCTCTGAGACCACTCCGCCTGAGATCACTCCGTCGATGACCGCTCCTCTGAGAACACTCTGTCCGAGATCACTCCGTCGATGACCGCTCCTCTGAGACCACTCCGTCCGAGATCACTCCGTCGATGACCGCTCCTCTGAGACCACTCCGTCGATGACCGCTCCTCTGAGACCACTCCGCCTGAGATCACTCCGTCGATGACCGCTCCTCTGAGACCACTCCGCCTGAGATCACTCCGTCGATGACCGCTCCTCTGAGAACACTCCGCCTGAGATCACTCTGTCGATGACCGCTCCTCTGAGAACACTCCGCCTGAGATCACTCCGTCGATGACCGCTCCTCTGAGACCACTCCGTCTGAGATCACTCCGTCGATGACCGCTCCTCTGAGACCACTCTGTCTGAGATCACTCCGTCGATGACCGCTCCTCTGAGACCACTCTGCCTGAGATCACTCCGTCGATGACCGCTCCTCTGAGACCACTCTGCCTGAGATCACTCCGTCGATGACCGCTCCTCTGAGACCACTCCGCCTGAGATCACTCCGTCGATGACCGCTCCTCTGAGACCACTCTGCCTGAGATCACTCCGTCGATGACCGCTCCTCTGAGACCACTCCGCCAGAGATCACTCCGTCGATGACCGCTCCTCTGAGATCACTCCGTCTGAGATCACTCCGTCGATGACCTCTCCTCTGAGATCACTCCGTCGATGACCGCTCCTCTGAGATCACTCCGTCTGAGATCACTCCGTCGATGACCTCTCCTCTGAGACCACTCCGTCCGAGATCACTCTGTCGATGACTGCTCCTCTGAGACCACTCCGTCCGAGATCACTCCGTCGATGACCGCTCCTCTGAGACCACTCCGCCTGAGATCACTCCATCGATGACCTCTCCTCTGAGACCACTCCGTCCGAGATCACTCTGTCGATGACCTCTCCTCTGAGACCACTCCGTCCGAGATCACTCCGTCGATGACCGCTCCTCTGAGATCACTCCGTCTGAGATCACTCCGTCGATGACCTCTCCTCTGAGACCACTCCGTCCGAGATCACTCCGTCGATGACCTCTCCTCTGAGACCACTCCGTCCGAGATCACTCCGTCGATGACCGCTCCTCTGAGATCACTCCGTCTGAGATCACTCCGTCGATGACCTCTCCTCTGAGACCACTCCGTCCGAGATCACTCTGTCGATGACTGCTCCTCTGAGACCACTCCGTCCGAGATCACTCCGTCGATGACCGCTCCTCTGAGACCACTGTCTGAGATCACTCCGTCGATGACCGCTCCTCTGAGGCCACTCCGCCTGAGATCACTCCGTCGATGACCGCTCCTCTGAGACCACTCCGTCTGAGATCACTCCGTCGATGACCGCTCCTCTGAGACCACTCCGCCGGAGATCACTCCGTCGATGACTGCTCCTCTGAGACCACTCCGTCGATGACCGCTCCTCTGAGACCACTCCGTCTGAGATCACTCCGTCGATGACCGCTCCTCTGAGACCACTCCGTCTGAGATCACTCTGTCGATGACCGCTCCTCTGAGACCACTCCGTCTGAGATCACTCCGTCGATGACCGCTCCTCTGAGACCACTCCGCCTGAGATCACTCTGTCGATGACCGCTCCTCTGAGACCACTCCGTCCGAGATCACTCCGTCGATGACCGCTCCTCTGAGACCACTCTGTCTGAGATCACTCCGTCGATGACAGCTCCTCTGAGACCACTCTGTCTGAGATCACTCCGTCGATGACCGCTCCTCTGAGACCACTCCGTCCGAGATCACTCCGTCGATGACCGCTCCTCTGAGACCACTCCGCCTGAGATCACTCCGTCGATGACCGCTCCTCTGAGACCACTCCGCCTGAGATCACTCCGTCGATGACCGCTCCTCTGAGAACACTCTGTCCGAGATCACTCCGTCGATGACCGCTCCTCTGAGACCACTCCGTCCGAGATCACTCCGTCGATGACCGCTCCTCTGAGACCACTCCGTCGATGACCGCTCCTCTGAGACCACTCCGCCTGAGATCACTCCGTCGATGACCGCTCCTCTGAGACCACTCCGCCTGAGATCACTCCGTCGATGACCGCTCCTCTGAGAACACTCCGCCTGAGATCACTCCGTCGATGACCGCTCCTCTGAGAACACTCCGCCTGAGATCACTCCGTCGATGACCGCTCCTCTGAGACCACTCCGTCTGAGATCACTCCGTCGATGACCGCTCCTCTGAGACCACTCTGTCTGAGATCACTCCGTCGATGACCGCTCCTCTGAGATCACTCCGTCTGAGATCACTCCGTCGATGACCTCTCCTCTGAGACCACTCCGTCCGAGATCACTCTGTCGATGACTGCTCCTCTGAGACCACTCCGTCCGAGATCACTCCGTCGATGACCGCTCCTCTGAGACCACTCCGCCTGAGATCACTCCATCGATGACCTCTCCTCTGAGACCACTCCGTCCGAGATCACTCTGTCGATGACCTCTCCTCTGAGACCACTCCGTCCGAGATCACTCCGTCGATGACCGCTCCTCTGAGATCACTCCGTCTGAGATCACTCCGTCGATGACCTCTCCTCTGAGACCACTCCGTCCGAGATCACTCTGTCGATGACTGCTCCTCTGAGACCACTCCGTCCGAGATCACTCCGTCGATGACCGCTCCTCTGAGACCACTCCGTCCGAGATCACTCCGTCGATGACCGCTCCTCTGAGACCACTGTCTGAGATCACTCCGTCGATGACCGCTCCTCTGAGGCCACTCCGCCTGAGATCACTCCGTCGATGACCGCTCCTCTGAGACCACTCCGTCTGAGATCACTCCGTCGATGACCGCTCCTCTGAGACCACTCCGCCGGAGATCACTCCGTCGATGACCGCTCCTCTGAGACCACTCCGTCGATGACCGCTCCTCTGAGACCACTCCGTCTGAGATCACTCCGTCGATGACCGCTCCTCTGAGACCACTCCGTCTGAGATCACTCTGTCGATGACCGCTCCTCTGAGACCACTCCGTCTGAGATCACTCCGTCGATGACCGCTCCTCTGAGACCACTCCGCCTGAGATCACTCTGTCGATGACCGCTCCTCTGAGACCACTCCGTCCGAGATCACTCCGTCGATGACCGCTCCTCTGAGACCACTCTGTCTGAGATCACTCCGTCGATGACAGCTCCTCTGAGACCACTCTGTCTGAGATCACTCCGTCGATGACCGCTCCTCTGAGACCACTCCGTCCGAGATCACTCCGTCGATGACCGCTCCTCTGAGACCACTCCGCCTGAGATCACTCCGTCGATGACCGCTCCTCTGAGACCACTCCGCCTGAGATCACTCCGTCGATGACCGCTCCTCTGAGAACACTCTGTCCGAGATCACTCCGTCGATGACCGCTCCTCTGAGACCACTCCGTCCGAGATCACTCCGTCGATGACCGCTCCTCTGAGACCACTCCGTCGATGACCGCTCCTCTGAGACCACTCCGCCTGAGATCACTCCGTCGATGACCGCTCCTCTGAGACCACTCCGCCTGAGATCACTCCGTCGATGACCGCTCCTCTGAGAACACTCCGCCTGAGATCACTCCGTCGATGACCGCTCCTCTGAGAACACTCCGCCTGAGATCACTCCGTCGATGACCGCTCCTCTGAGACCACTCCGTCTGAGATCACTCCGTCGATGACCGCTCCTCTGAGACCACTCTGTCTGAGATCACTCCGTCGATGACCGCTCCTCTGAGATCACTCCGTCTGAGATCACTCCGTCGATGACCTCTCCTCTGAGACCACTCCGTCCGAGATCACTCTGTCGATGACTGCTCCTCTGAGACCACTCCGTCCGAGATCACTCCGTCGATGACCGCTCCTCTGAGACCACTCCGCCTGAGATCACTCCATCGATGACCTCTCCTCTGAGACCACTCCGTCCGAGATCACTCTGTCGATGACCTCTCCTCTGAGACCACTCCGTCCGAGATCACTCCGTCGATGACCGCTCCTCTGAGATCACTCCGTCTGAGATCACTCCGTCGATGACCTCTCCTCTGAGACCACTCCGTCCGAGATCACTCTGTCGATGACTGCTCCTCTGAGACCACTCCGTCCGAGATCACTCCGTCGATGACCGCTCCTCTGAGACCACTCCGCCTGAGATCACTCCATCGATGACCTCTCCTCTGAGACCACTCCGTCCGAGATCACTCCGTCGATGACCTCTCCTCTGAGACCACTCCGTCCGAGATCACTCCGTCGATGACCGCTCCTCTGAGATCACTCCGTCTGAGATCACTCCGTCGATGACCTCTCCTCTGAGACCACTCCGTCCGAGATCACTCTGTCGATGACTGCTCCTCTGAGACCACTCCGTCCGAGATCACTCCGTCGATGACCGCTCCTCTGAGACCACTGTCTGAGATCACTCCGTCGATGACCGCTCCTCTGAGAACATTCCGCCTGAGATCACTCCGTCGATGACCGCTCCTCTGAGACCACTCCGCCTGAGATCACTCCGTCGATGACCGCTCCTCTGAGACCACTCCGTCTGAGATCACTCCGTCGATGACCGCTCCTCTGAGACCACTCCGCCGGAGATCACTCCGTCGATGACCGCTCCTCTGAGACCACTCCGTCGATGACCGCTCCTCTGAGACCACTCCGTCTGAGATCACTCCGTCGATGACCGCTCCTCTGAGACCACTCCGTCTGAGATCACTCCGTCGATGACCGCTCCTCTGAGACCACTCCGTCTGAGATCACTCCGTCGATGACCGCTCCTCTGAGACCACTCCGCCTGAGATCACTCTGTCGATGACCGCTCCTCTGAGACCACTCCGCCTGAGATCACTCCGTCAATGACCTCTCCTCTGAGACCACTCCGTCTGAGATCACTCCATCGATGACCGCTCCTCTGAGACAACTCCGTCTGAGACCACTCCGTCGATGACCTCTCCTCTGAGACCACTCCGTCTGAGATCACTCCATCGATGACCGCTCCTCTGAGACCACTCTGTCTGAGATCACTCCGTCGATGACCGCTCCTCTGAGACCACTCCGTCTGAGACCACTCTGTCGATGACCGCTCCTCTGAGACCACTCTGTCTGAGATCACTCCGTCGATGACCGCTCCTCTGAGACCACTCCGTCGATGACCGCTCCTCTGAGACCACTCCGTCTGAGATCACTCCGTCGATGACCGCTCCTCTGAGACCACTCTGTCTGAGATCACTCCGTCGATGACCGCTCCTCTGAGACCACTCTGTCTGAGATCACTCCGTCGATGACCGCTCCTCTGAGACCACTCTGTCTGAGATCACTCCGTCGATGACCGCTCCTCTGAGACCACTCCGTCTGAGATCACTCCGTCGATGACCGCTCCTCTGAGACCACTCTGTCTGAGATCACTCCGTCGATGACCGCTCCTCTGAGACCACTCTGTCTGAGATCACTCCGTCGATGACCGCTCCTCTGAGACCACTCTGTCTGAGATCACTCCGTCGATGACCGCTCCTCTGAGACCACTCCGTCGATGACCGCTCCTCTGAGACCACTCCGTCTGAGATCACTCCGTCGATGACCGCTCCTCTGAGACCACTCCGCCTGAGATCACTCTGTCGATGACCGCTCCTCTGAGACCACTCCGCCTGAGATCACTCCGTCGATGACCTCTCCTCTGAGACCACTCCGTCTGAGATCACTCCATCGATGACCGCTCCTCTGAGACCACTCCGCCTGAGATCACTCTGTCGATGACCGCTCCTCTGAGACCACTGTCTGAGATCACTCCGTCGATGACCGCTCCTCTGAGACCACTCTGTCTGAGATCACTCCGTCGATGACCGCTCCTCTGAGACCACTCTGTCTGAGATCACTCCGTCGATGACCGCTCCTCTGAGACCACTCTGTCTGAGATCACTCCGTCGATGACCGCTCCTCTGAGACCACTCTGTCTGAGATCACTCCGTCGATGACCGCTCCTCTGAGACCACTCTGCCTGAGATCACTCCGTCGATGACCGCTCCTCTGAGACCACTCCGCCTGAGATCACTCCGTCGATGACCGCTCCTCTGAGACCACTCTGTCTGAGATCACTCCGTCGATGACCGCTCCTCTGAGACCACTCCGCCTGAGATCACTCCGTCGATGACCGCTCCTCTGAGACCACTCTGTCTGAGATCACTCCGTCGATGACCGCTCCTCTGAGACCACTCTGTCTGAGATCACTCCGTCGATGACCGCTCCTCTGAGACCACTCCGCCTGAGATCACTCCGTCGATGACCGCTCCTCTGAGACCACTCTGTCTGAGATCACTCCGTCGATGACCGCTCCTCTGAGACCACTCCGCCTGAGATCACTCCGTCGATGACCGCTCCTCTGAGACCACTCTGTCTGAGATCACTCCGTCGATGACCGCTCCTCTGAGACCACTCTGCCTGAGATCACTCCGTCGATGACCGCTCCTCTGAGACCACTCCGCCTGAGATCACTCCGTCGATGACCGCTCCTCTGAGACCACTCTGTCTGAGATCACTCCGTCGATGACCGCTCCTCTGAGACCACTCCGCCTGAGATCACTCCGTCGATGACCGCTCCTCTGAGACCACTCTGTCTGAGATCACTCCGTCGATGACCGCTCCTCTGAGACCACTCTGTCTGAGATCACTCCGTCGATGACCGCTCCTCTGAGACCACTCCGCCTGAGATCACTCCGTCGATGACCGCTCCTCTGAGACCACTCCGCCTGAGATCACTCCGTCGATGACCGCTCCTCTGAGACCACTCCGCCTGAGATCACTCCGTCGATGACCGCTCCTCTGAGACCACTCCGTCGATGACCGCTCCTCTGAGACCACTCTGTCTGAGATCACTCCGTCGATGACCGCTCCTCTGAGACCACTCTGTCTGAGATCACTCCGTCGATGACCACTCCTCTGAGATCACTCCGTCGATGACCGCTCCTCTGAGACCACTCCGCCTGAGATCACTCTGTCGATGACCACTCCTCTGAGACCACTCCGCCTGAGATCACTCCGTCGATGACCGCTCCTCTGAGACCACTCTGTCTGAGATCACTCCGTCGATGACCGCTCCTCTGAGACCACTCCGTCTGATATCACTCCGTCGATGACCGCTCCTCTGAGACCACTCCGCCTGAGATCACTCCGTCGATGACCGCTCCTTTGAGACCACTCTGTCTGAGATCACTCCGTCGATGACCGCTCCTCTGAGACCACTCCGCCTGAGATCACTCCGTCGATGACCGCTCCTTTGAGACCACTCTGTCTGAGATCACTCCGTCGATGACCGCTCCTCTGAGACCACTCTGTCTGAGATCACTCCGTCGATGACCGCTCCTCTGAGACCACTCTGTCCGAGATCACTCCGTCGATGACCGCTCCTCTGAGACCACTCCGTCTGAGATCACTCTGTCGATGACCGCTCCTCTGAGACCACTCCGTCCGAGATCACTCCGTCGATGACCGCTCCTCTGAGACCACTCTGTCCGAGATCACTCCGTCGATGACCGCTCCTCTGAGACCACTCCGCCTGAGATCACTCCGTCGATGACCGCTCCTCTGAGACCACTCCGCCTGAGATCACTCCGTCGATGACCGCTCCTCTGAGACCACTCCGCCTGAGATCACTCCATCGATGACCGCTCCTCTGAGACCACTCTGTCTGAGATCACTCCGTCGATGACCGCTCCTCTGAGACCACTCCGTCTGAGATCACTCCGTCAATGACCGCTCCTCTGAGACCACTCTGTCTGAGATCACTCCGTCGATGACCGCTCCTCTGAGACCACTCTGTCTGAGATCACTCTGTCGATGACCGCTCCTCTGAGACCACTCCGTCGATGACCGCTCCTCTGAGACCACTCTGCCTGAGATCACTCCGTCGATGACCGCTCCTCTGAGACCACTCCGCCTGAGATCACTCCATCGATGACCGCTCCTCTGAGACCACTCTGTCTGAGATCACTCCGTCGATGACCGCTCCTCTGAGACCACTCCGTCTGAGATCACTCCGTCAATGACCGCTCCTCTGAGACCACTCTGTCTGAGATCACTCCGTCGATGACCGCTCCTCTGAGACCACTCCGTCCGAGATCACTCTGTCGATGACCGCTCCTCTGAGACCACTCCGCCTGAGATCACTCCGTCGATGACCGCTCCTCTGAGATCACTCCGTCTGAGATCACTCCGTCGATGACCTCTCCTCTGAGACCACTCCGTCCGAGATCACTCTGTCGATGACCGCTCCTCTGAGACCACTCCGTCGATGACCGCTCCTCTGAGACCACTCCGCCTGAGATCACTCTGTCGATGACCGCTCCTCTGAGATCACTCCGTCTGAGATCACTCCGTCGATGACCGCTCCTCTGAGATCACTCCGTCGATGACCGCTCCTCTGAGACCACTCCGACTGAGATCACTCCGTCGATGACCGCTCCTCTGAGATCACTCCGTCTGAGATCACTCCGTCGATGACCGCTCCTCTGAGATCACTCCGTCGATGACCGCTCCTCTGAGACCACTCCGTCTGAGATCACTCCGTCGATGACCGCTCCTCTGAGACCACTCCGCCTGAGATCACTCCGTCGATGACCGCTCCTCTGAGACCACTCCGCCTGAGATCACTCCGTCGATGACCGCTCCTCTGAGACCACTCCGTCTGAGATCACTCCGTCGATGACCGCTCCTCTGAGACCACTCCATCCGAGATCACTCCGTCGATGACCGCTCCTCTGAGAACACTCTGTCTGAGATCACTCCGTCGATGACCGCTCCTCTGAGACCACTCCGCCTGAGATCACTCCGTCGATGACCGCTCCTCTGTGACCACTCTGTCTGAGATCACTCCGTCGATGACCGCTCCTCTGAGACCACTCCGCCTGAGATCACTCCATCGATGACCGCTCCTCTGTGACCACTCTGTCTGAGATCACTCCGTCGATGACCGCTCCTCTGAGACCACTCCGTCGATGACCGCTCCTCTGAGACCACTCTGTCTGAGATCACTCCGTCGATGACCGCTCCTCTGAGACCACTCCACCATGCAGTGTCTCCCTTTTCTGCCTGAACCTTCCCTGCTATCTATGTCATGATTGGTGCTCCAGTTATACCCACTGATAGGCCACGTACAATGGACAAACACTCTCAAAGCTCCCTTTTTAAATAACCACCGCTGACCTGTGAGAAATCCCTCCTGTAAAGCTCTGTTGACGCCCCTGATAGGCCACATACAAGGAGTTATAGAGACAATTCATGTTCACTTGTCAACATCTGGAGTTAGAATTGGAAAGAAGGAAGGAACTCAAGAAAGTTATAATCTGTAAAGGCGTGGTACTGAGCAAACATTTGGGGTTTTTAACTGAGAAATCTTGTTACTGGCGTCTTAAAACTGGCCAATGAGGTAGGATGTGTTGGCTTCATTTTTCAAAAAACCTTAGATTCAGCTAAGGTTCTACTAAATTGGAAAATAATATATGCAAATCATATATTACAATAAATGAGTATAGAATATTGAAATATTGAATAGGCAAAGATCTGGCAAGTGAAGCTTAATGTGAATTTGTTCATTTCAGTCAGAAAAATAAAAAGCAAGCATGTTCAAAGTTCAAAGTAAATGTTATTATCAGAGTACATATATGTCGCCACACACAACCCTGAGATTCATCTTCCTGTGGGCATTCTCAGCAAATCTATAGAATAGTTACTGTAAACAGAATCAATGAAAGATCAAGTAGAGCATAGAAGACAACAAACTGTGCAAATACAAATATAAATAAATAACAATAAATAATTAGAGCATGACATACCAAGATACAGTAAAGAGTCCTTAATCTGAGATCACTTGTTGTGGGAACATCTCAATAGATGATGTAGTTATCCTCCTTTATTCAAGAGCCTGATGGTTGAGGGGTAGTAACTGTTCTTGAACCTGGTGGTGCGAGTCCTGAGGCTCCTGTACCTTCTACCTGATGGCAGCAGTGAGAGAAGAGCATGGCTTGGGTGGTGAGGATCTTTGATGATGGATGCAGCTTTTCTGCAACAGCATTTCATGTAGATGTGCTCAATGGTTGGTAGGGCTTTACCTGTGATGTACTGAACAGTATCATCCAGCTGTTGCAGGATTTTCCATTCAAAGGCATTGGTGTTCCCACACCAGACTTCTGTCTGCATGGAGAGAGATTACAAAGCTGTGGGACATCGGGGAATCTGTGTCTTTCACTAAGGGCTAGTGTGTCATGAGCCTATACAGCAAGTAATTGTACCGGCTAACAGTGTACTGCAAGGATAATTTAAAGAAAGTTTGGGAGTGTATGCTTTAATTATATAATGCCACCTTAAGTCCACATCTGTAATAGTGTATGCAGCATTGGTTTCCGTACGAGAGGGTGTAAATGTAGTTTGTTGAACTAATACCGGGAATGTGTGTCCTGTGAGAAATGATTGGACAGGCCTGCTTCGTATGCTGGAGATTGGAACAGTGTAAGGAGACATGATTGAAACATAAAATATAACAAAAGGTCTTAAAGTGGGACGTGGAGAAGATGTTGCTTCTAGCAAGAGAGTCTATAGCTAGGGACTCACTGTTTAAAAATAATGACTCACCTATTTAAGATAGAAGTAGGCCTATTTTTCAAAGTACATTCATTATCAAGGTATGTATGTAGCAGACACCCCTGAGACTTGCCTTCACCACAGACAGCCACGAAACAAAGAAAACCACAGTACCCTTCCAATGAAAAAGTTCAACGACTCACCCCCCATGCACTAAAAAATAACAAACCATACAAACAGCAACGAACGAAGAGTGAAGAACACAGAGCACAGAAAATTGAGAAGAGACCAGGAATTTTCGGTGTTTGGTATCTGAAATCCAGTCTGATTGGAAATCATCCAAAATAGCAACAGAAAGAGAAGCAATCAGAAACCATAAGCACATTATGATGTGAACCAATCCACGAACTGTGTCATTTAATCCTTGCTCCGCCACCGTCCTCCGACAGCATCGAGGGAGAGAGGGATCACTCAGTTGCGGGGTCCTTCCCTCAGCAGCAGTGAGAGAGAGCGGGAGAAAAACCATCACACACAGACACCTTCTCTGGCAGCAGCGAGAGAGAGGCGATTAGACAGCGCTGACACCCGCTTCACCTTACACATTCACCTCGGTGATTTCAGTCTTCCTCGACACTTCAATCGGCGAGATCAGCAGGAAACGGAGTCAATCATGAGCTCACTCCCCGTCTGCAGGTCTCTGGCCACACACTTCTCCCAAAACCTCATGGAGCAGTGCCACATCGCTCAATTGGCCCAAAAACACACCTCCAAAATGTAGGTTGCTGGCGCTGAACAGTAAATTTCAGGCTCCATCAGTACATTTGAAGGAAAAAGAAGTGAAAGAAGTAGTTTCATGAACCATCTAGAGGATGTCGCCTTTGGTTGTGGTGTTCAAAGGTGCCATCTTATGAATATTTGGAATTCTCTTCCCTAAAGAGCAATAAAAACTTTTTTTGCCTATTTTCAAGACAGGAGAAGATAGATTTTTGATGTCCAAGGTTCCCAGGAAGAAGCAGGGATGCAGATTTGAGGTCAGAGTCATGATTGTATTGAATAGTGGAGCAGGCTTGATACATAGACCATCCCCACTCCACAGCAAATTCAGATTCATCTGAGCTTCGATGATTCTATGGGTTTCAGGATTGTCAGAAGTTCTCAGTTTTGGCAGATGCTTTAACTCACTCATCATAAGCAGCCTATTGCAATGCTCCTTCCACTAGCTAGCCTGGCCTTTCACCATTGGCACTGTGTCTGCAGGGGGCACCATCTACAAAATGGGAGTCAGCAGCTTGTCGAGGCTTCCTTCCCTGCCTCACCATGGAAGGATGGGGACGGGAATTGCTCAGTGCCTTCAGGGTGGACCCTTGAGTTTCAAACTCTCTTAACTCAGAATCATAAACCGCCGTTCTTCTGTGTGATGTCACTCGCTGAGCTGGAGCTCCACGCCTATCCGCGCTGGGGATTCCTTCGCTGGCCCTCCCTTCTGTGGAAACAGTGATCAATCAATTCCACCTCCCCCAGTAACACACAAATCCCTTGGAATTAGTCTTCGATCTTGGGGACGTGGGTGCCATTGGTGAAGTCAATATTCATTGCCCATCCGCAATTGGCCATGAAGCCCGGAAAGAATCCTGAAATACTTGATTTACGTTAGCAGCGTTAGCAAAGGAAGGAATGAGTGGCTTAGGAACCAAGGAGTAATCTGCATGTGGACTCAAAGGGGTGTGAGTGAGATCCTAAATGGAAGCTTCACCAGGGGAAGGACCTGTGAGTTAAGTGAGGGGCACACTGATATTCTGAGGCTTGAGTGTATCAGGAGGACGGAGGTGTTAGAAATATCGATACACATCGAGGAGAAGACACAGACTTTAAGGAATATGCCTGATCGGTCACCAGTTACATCAGTGTGTAGATGACGTTGGTACCTCAAGAGTGATCGTCTTATGGCCCAGCCAGGAGCCTGGCTGAACACAGAGGTGCATTCCCTAAGAGCCTGGGATGCTCTGAAGCTCTAAAAAATGCACATGCACCTCCGAGGCCACGAAAGCTAGTCACCTCCCAGATGAGCAGCAGCTGCCGTGAGAAGGGCTCTGCCGGCGTAAGGTGGCCGGACCAGGTGACATCCAGGCTGAGTCCTCAGGGAGCGTGCACACAAGCTCACTAACATCTTCAACACTTCACTCATCCAGGCTGCTTCAAATCAGCCACCATCATCACTGTGCCAAAGGACCTTCTGAACTAAACGACTACCGCCTGGGGTTACAGCCACCAGCCATCATGAAGAGCTTTGAATGGTTGTTAATGGTACATACAAAAAATTCCATCCCTGCAGCATCGGATAGTCACCAATATGCTTACTGACAGAACCGCCCTGACATACCTAGAAAACAAGGGCACACATCAAAGTGCTGTTTCTAGATTTCTCTTTGGCATTCAACACGATTGTTCCACAGACCTTGATGAATAAACTCCTAGTCCTGGGTCTAAGTACACCACTGTGCGACTGGGTGTTGGAACAGACCTCAGGTAGTCAGGGCGCACAACCGCTCCCCTCTCCCCAGCATCCTCAATGCGGGCGCCCGCCCTCCAGGTCTGTGTGTTGAGCCCACTCTACTGACACACAACTGCGCAGCCAAACACACGTCGTCAAGTTCACCAACGACACGACAGTGGTGGGTCTCATCACCAACAACGATGAGGTGGCCTTGAGAGAGGAGGTGGAAGAGATCAAAGCCTGATGCCAGGCAGTACCCTTTTCCTCAATGTCAACAAGACAAAGGAGATGGTTACTGACTTCAGGAGAATGCCCACCACTCACATGCCCCTATACACCGGTGGCACAGCAGTGGAAACTGAGAACAATTTCAAACACCTGGGAGTGCACATCACCCACAACCTCTCATCCTACACAGTCAAGAAAACTCCCAGCACCTCTACTTTCTAAAGAGGCTGGACCCTGCACATCCATACTCAAGTCATCCTATCACTGTTTAGTACAGAAACTGCACTGCAGCAGACAGGAAAGATTTACAGCGGGTAGTCAAAATTGCCCAATGCATCCCCGACACCAGCCTAATTGCCATCATTTACAGAAAGGTGCCAGAAAAGGGCCAGTAACATCGTGAAAGATCCCAAACACCCCTCTCATATCAGGGAGGAGGCTACATAACATCCACTCCAGGACCACTCCGAAACAGTTACTCTCCCCAAGCAATAAGGCTGATCAGCTTCTCCATCCACCCACTCCACCACTACCTCGTTATTTCCTGTCAGTCACCTTATGTGCCACCTAGTGTCATTTTATGGACATACAATCAATTTATGTATATAAGCTACCTTATGTATTTATATTAACTATGTTTTTATTATTGTTATTGTGTACTCTATCTTCTGTGCTGCATCGAATCAGGAGTAACAATTATTTCACATCTTTACACTTGTGTACATTAAACAACCATGAACCAGTGTTCATAGTGGGGTGAGGTAATTCCCTGTGGATTGTTAACACCCAACAATGTGTATTTGCTGGGAGTGAAAGGATATCCACAGAAGGCTGAGGTTGTTCGAAGCAAAGTGCTCAGCTGTACCCCAGGACTCCTCACTGCAGTTAGTTACTAACACAATCTGTATAGAGCCAACAGCGTTAATTGCCAGGCTGGTAGACAAATCTTCTGGTCACTCTCTTTATACTTACTATATCTGGGTTTCGTGAATGGAGTTCGAACACCATCTGCTTTGGGATCACTGTACCGTGACTACCAGCACTTATAACACATAGGGCACAGGTCAAAGTTTATAATTTGATCTTTTTTCTTTACAATATATCAATCTTGAAACTAGTTTTCTACATATTTAAGGAAAATTACCCTCAAAAGCTGTGTGTGAATTTTTAACAACATTGAAAGAAAAATTCTGAAACCTATTTATAATGATAGCGTGTGGAATATGTGTCAACTCACCCTTACTTCTTTTGATCTCTTGCTATCAATGTCAGTCTGTTAACCTCATCAGCCACCATAATGAGTGTTACTGCCCATCGCACTGCTGACCTTTAGGGCA
This sequence comes from Hypanus sabinus, assembly GCF_030144855.1. NCBI lineage: Eukaryota > Metazoa > Chordata > Chondrichthyes > Myliobatiformes > Dasyatidae > Hypanus > Hypanus sabinus. Next base: position 11,762,382 of record NC_082733.1, on the reverse strand, counting down.
GCAATGAGGGTCCTCCATCTCTGTGGGAGTTCAGGGCTTCCATCATCATGTCAGTCACTTTCTCTTGGTTATCATACCGTCAGTCAGTCATGCAAGTCCCCGGTGGAGACTCAGGAACACAGTTACACTCAGATGTAGAAAGATTCTTCATTGCTGTTTCCATTACAATTTTGTACTACCATTCAGGGTTGTTAGCCCTGAGTTGGACCCCCAAACCTGGAGGACCTGTGGACTACTCTTAGACTGGCCTCTACCTTTTAAACTGTTTGGCATGAGTGACCCTACCAAGAGCGAAAGCATAAAGCCCTGACTCCAGCCAACGTAGCTCATTGAGGCAGGCGAGCCTTCATATCCAGCGACAAGGTTGTGGTCCGCTTGGATGAGGCACCATGATAGGCCCAGTCTTCTCTTCTTCCCCTTTATAAAGTCCATTGTCTTAATGTTGTTATGGTCTTCGCAGAGAACATTTTTTTATTTTAAATGTCTTCCAGTAATACCCAACTAAACTATTGCATGTACATAGAAGAGTTCAGCACAGGGACAGTCCCTGGGGTCCACAACACTACGCCACACTAATTGAACTGGTAACTAAATGCCAAATTAAACAAACCCCTTTTGCCTGACTGTCTGATATAATTGTCTGTTGCCATGATGCAACAGTCTAGGTTTTGGACAGTGGAAATCTGAAACTGCTGCAGACGCTCAGCAGGTCAGGCAGCATCCACGGAACAGGAAATAGAGATAATGTTTCTGGTCAGCGAAATTTCAACAGAGTTGGAAAAGTGAGAGCACGTGACGTCATAAAGAAGCTTTCGGTGCATTGGCCTTCATAAATCAAATTATTGAGTGGAGGAGATGGGATGTTATGTTAATGTTGTGTAGTACATTGGTGAGGCTTAATTTGGAGTATTGTGTGCAGTCTTGGTCACCCACTCACAGGAAAGATGTAAATAAGGGTGAAAGAACACAGGGAAAATTTACAACGGTGTTGCTGGGTCTGGAGGAGCTAAGTTATATGGAAAGATTGAATAGGTTAGGAATTATTCCTTGGAACATAGAAAATCGAGGAGAGGTTTTGATAGAAGTACTCAAAATTCTGAGAGATACAGATAGGGTAAATGCAAGCAGGCTTTGTCCACTGAGGTTGGATGGGACCTCAGGTCATGGGTTGAGTGTGAAAGTAGAAATGTTTAAGAGGTACATGAAGGGAAACTTCTTCACTCAGAGCATCATGGGAGTGTGAACAACTACCAGGGCAAGTGTTGCATGTCAGCTCAATTTCAATGTACAAGAAAAATTTGGATAGTAGGGGTATGGAGGGCAATGGTCCCAGAACAGGTCGACAGGTTGAGGCAGTTTAAATGGTTAGACGTAGACTAGATAGGCCAAAAGGCCTGTTTCTTTACTGTACTTTTCTATGACTCTCTGACAATTTAGTTATCAGTTGCAGGCAGGAGAGAATGGATAGAAGAAGGGAATATCTTTGATAGGGTGAGACCAGAGTTGCCATGGTAAGTGTAACGATAAAGCCATCTGATTGATTGATTAATGTGGGAACTTAGAGATAAAGAACACAAAGAAATAGGCAACATAAAGGAGTGAGACGCAGGTTAGAGTTGTTGAGGAGCAATGAAACCAGAAGGAGAATTAGGGAGTTTCAAAGGTCATGAAGCAGAATTAATACTACAATTGAAGAAACCTAAGCAGTTCTGAGAAAAATAAATTATCTGAGATTGTTGTAGTTGATATTGGGTCCAAAAGGTAGCAACGTGTTGAGGCAGAAGGTGAGGTGTTTTTCCTCAAATTACATTGACCTCATTGAAAGATGTGCACAGATTGGCATGGATTAGGGAATTAAAGTGACAGATAATAGGAAGTTTAGGATTGTCTGAACAAGTGTGGTCAACAAAGCAGAGACCAATACGCACTTGGTTTCTGTGATGTAGAGCAGACCACATTATAAGTAAGTTTGTAAAAGGTGAGTGCAAGTGAGTCATTGCTTCACCTGCAGTGCGTGGTGAGAAGGAACAAATTGAAGTGGGAAAGTGCTGTGAGAAGGGGAATGCTTGGTGGAGGCAGATGAGCTGACCAGGGAGGCAGAAAAGCTATCGTCCCCTCAGAATGGGGAAAGGAAAATGGAGGAAAAATTGTCACCACTGGTGGAATCCCACTTTAGGGCAATCGCAAAGTTTGATCCATTGAATGTGGCGGTTGGTGATGTAGAAAATTAAAGAACTCTATGCTGCTCTGCCAACAATAGTAAAGAGGGTCCACATTAAAGGAAAGCGTATGGCAGAGGTATCTGTGTGGAGACTCTTGTCCTTGGAATTGATACGATGGAGTTTAAGATTGATTCTTCTTTTAATTGTGGAGTAACTTCTCTCAATACTTTATCACTTACATCTGGTGTTCAACCTCAATGTGTAACCGTGCCTTCTGTGGTTTCTACCGTGTTTGCATTCCCTCCACTGGGACTTCACTTGACCAGGACACAGCTCCCCTCTCTTTACCTGCCCTTGCTCCGTACACCAGCACAGTGCTGTGTCGGGTAGGCCTTTGAGTTTAAGAGGCCACCTCCCACAGACTTGCCCGACCAGCATAGCTAGTCAAACATTCATCGTGTCTATTTAGTATTTCGGACATCAATCCGACACCAACCTGTCTTTGAGTTCGCAACCCAGAAGCACACCAAAGTACAGTGACTTGACAATCTTTCTTCAGAGAAACTATGTAGGTTCTAATTGTTTTCTTCACCTTTGCTTACAGCCCCCAAACTTATAACCAGCCAGTATGGCCCTGTTTTGCATTGGATTTGTGACTTCCATGCTAGTTGGTAAATTGGGCATGGATTATAATTATCTGACAAATTTGCCACTGTCTGTCCCAATTTCAACCAATAGGATCATCCTCTTGCATTCACGCACTCATTATATATATCTTTCCCTTTCCCTCTATTTAAACAGTATTATTCACTCAAGAAAGAATCCTCATTGCTTGAATTGAAAGGCTCCTGTATTTTGTTCTGGTCTCTAACATCTTCAGTACATCTGCTCTGGGCCCAGCCTGCCATCCGGTGCTTTCCATAGCCAGTAGAATGATTCAGGGGTGCGCAGAAGTTAATGTACACCAGTTACATGCATGTGTTTCAGAGGAAAGCTGGCTCTAGCCTTGTAGTCGATTGGGTGGTGGGGTTCAGCCGAGCTGTCATGGTCAATGTGGCACAGTGCTTTAAAAACATCACTGTTCCACACTGCTGGCCACCGCTCGTGCAGTCTGGACAGCGGCAACTCAGCTGGAGACCGCCAGACGAGGCTGAGGAAACAGCACTATTGCAAAGAAATGGAACTCAAGAGCATCAGTAATCATTTTAATAATTCTGTCCTGCAACAAGTCATGAGAAGTAATTGTCCGTCCGTGGCCAGTGTTTACACTCATCTCCCATTGCCCCTTGGACTGACAGGCTCAGCAGACAATGCACACTCAACTGCACAGAGCCCACAGTGAATGGTAAAATGACTGGGACAGAGGAGGATTTCTTTCACTTAAGAACACTGGTAAAATAAATATGTTTTAATAATAATTTTGTAGTTTCAGAGTCACACTTATTTAAGTCCAGATTTTATTTACTTACTTTGGAGTTGACGATGCTGTCGTCTACCTGCTGAACAGATTTCCTCCCATTTGGATAAGCAGGACAGCACAGTGAGGATCACAAGTTTTCATTCCTCAGTACCACACACCCTCACTGCTGGTGGAAGAGTTCCATTCAATGCAGGCTGGCACACCCTTTGTATTCTGGGTAATGGACTACCTGTATGCAGAGCTGTGTGTCAGACATGGCTATAGCAGCACTGGGGCCCCACAGGGGACTGCTTTGCTTCCCTTCCTGTTTACCTTGGACTTTAGATACAACACTGAGTCATGTCATCTGCAGAAATTCTCTGATGACAGGAGCAGTTGGGTGTATAAAGGGAGGACGGGAGGATGAAAACAGGCCCTGGTGGAGGACTTTGTCAAATGGTGCGAGCTGAATCATCTGCAGCTCAACATCAGTAAGACAAAGGAGATGGTGACGGACTTTAGGAAGATTATGCCTGCACTGCTCCCTATTATTATTGACGGTGAGGACGTGGACGTGGTGAGGACTGTTGTTGCCCGTACAATCTTCTATGCGGTGGTGTGCTGGTGCAATGGTGATGCCCAGAGGCTTAATGAACTGATTGGAAAGGCTGGCTCTGGACACACTGGAGGCTGTGGTAGAACAAAGGACCCCATGGAAAATCCTGGCAATTCTGGAAAAAGTTTCTCACCCTTATGCCGCCTTGACTGAACAGAGGAGAACTTTCAGTAATAGACCAAGACAACTGCGCTGCTCCATAGAGGCTGCATGAGGTCATTCTTACCCGCGGCCATTAGGCTCCGTAATGAGTCAACCTATAGCCGGGGAAGTGATGACCCCCCCCCCCCCTATAGACTGTTCAAGGTAACTTATTTTTTTTAATTCTCACTTACTTCTCTTCTAATATTTGTATATCTGTGCACGTGATGCTACTGTGACACTGTAATATCCTTTGGGATCAGTGAAATATCTATATCTAAATGTGTGGGGCTTCAGGAATGGGAATGAAAGGCAGGCTATTATCGAAATGGATAAAGACTGCAGGTGAGTTCAGGAGTGCTTGGTGGCCTTGGGCCTGTACTCGATGGAGTTCAGAAAGATGAGTTTGAGTTTGGACTTAAACCAATCAGTAACTGGGATCATGAGAAGAGGTGACTTCACTCAGGTCCGTGATTGAAGATTTAAAAAGCGGCGCTGCACAACAGTTTTCAGAGATTGAACTGCAGCTAATCAGTGAACAGGATTCATTAGCAACCCTGAACCTCAGGGGGACTAATATCCTCGTGGGAAGGTTTGCTCGAGCTGTTCGGGGTGGGGGGGGGGGTGGTTTAAACTAATTTAGCAGGGGGATTGGAACCGGAGTGATAGGGCTGTTGGTTTACAAACAGAGGCAGTGTGTAGTGAGACTGTTAGCAAGCACAGTCTGAGAAGGGCAGAATTTCAGTCAGCAGGATGAGTTGCAATGTAAAAGGGGGACCAAATCAAACAGGTGATGAATACAAGACTGAAGGTGTTATATTTCAGTGCTTGCAGTAGGTGGAGTAAGGTAAATGAACACGTAGCACAGTTACAGATTGGTGCTGTTGGCATCACCGAGTCGTGGCTGAGGGAAGTTTGTAGCTGGGAGTTTGACAGCCAAGGATACACATTGTACCAAAAGGACAGACAGGTAGGCAGAGAGAGTGGGATGGCTGTGTTCGTGAAAAATAAAATTAAATCCTTAGAAAGTGGTGACATAGGATCAGAAGGTGTAGAATCCTTGTGGGTAGAGCTTAGAAAATGCAAGGGTAAAAAGACTCTGATAGCAGTTACACATAGGCATCTGAACAATGGCCAGGACGACAGCTACAAATTACAATAGGAGATAGAAAAGGCTTGTCAAGAGGGCAATGTATGATAGTAATGGGGGATTTAAATATGTAGGTAGATTGGAAAAATCAGGATGGTGCTGGATCCCAGGAGGGGAAATTTCTCGAATGCCTACAAGATGGCTTTTTCGAGCAGCTCATGGTTGAGCCCACTAGGGGATTAGCTATTTTGTATTGGGGGTTGTGCAATGAACCAGAACTGGTTAGAGCTTAAGGTTACGGAACCCTTGGGAGCCAATCATCATCATAAGATAGAATTCACCCAGTAATTTGAAAGGGAGAAGCTGAAGACAGATATATCATTATCAAAGTGGAGTAAAAAGGAATTACAGAGGCATGAGAGGGGAGCAGGCTAAAGTTGATTGGAAAGGAACACTAGCAGGGATGATGGCAAAGCAGCAATGGCTGGAGTTTCTGTGAGCAATTTGGAAGGCACGGTATAGATACATCCAAAAGAAGTTTTCTAAAGCCAGGATGATGCAACTGTGGCTAACAAGGGAAGCCAACACCAATATAAAAACCAAAGGAAGGATTTATAGTAGAGCAAAGATTAGTGGGAAGTTAGAGGACTGGGAAACTTTTAAAATCCAACAGAAGGCAACTCAAAAAGTCATAAAGAACAAAAAGATTGAATATAAAGGTAAGCGAGCCAATAATATTAAAAAGAATACCAACAGTTTCTTCCAATATAAAGAGAGGCAAATATTGGACCACTGGAAGATGATGCTGGAGAGGTAGTAATGGGGTACAAGGAAATGAAAGATGAACTAAATAAGTATTTTGCTTCAGTCTTCACTGTGGAAGACATTACTAGAATGCTGGAAGCTTGAGAGTGTCAGGGGGCAGAAGTTGCCATTACCGTGGAGAAGGTGCTTGAGTAACTGTATTCTCTGAAGGTAGATAAATCATCTTCAGATGGACTACGCCCCAGGGTTCTGAAAGGGTTGGCTGAAGAGATTGTGGGCATTAGTAACGATCTTTCAACAATCAATGGATTCTGCCATGATACTGGATGTCACTCCAGTCAGCAAATGTCACTCCGCTCTTCAAGAAGGGAGAAAGGAAATTATAGGCCAGTTAATCTGACCTCACTGGTGGCAAAAATGTTAGAGTCAATTGTTAAGGATGAGGAATTGGGGTTCTCGGAAGCAGATAATAAAATAGACTGAAGTCAGCATGGTTTCCTCAAGGGAAAATCTTACCTGACAAATCTGCTGCAATTCTTAGAATAAATAGCAAGCAGGATAGACAGAGGTGGCTGTTCTATTCTTGGATTTTCAGAAGGCCTTTGACAAGGTGCCACACATGAGGCTCATTGACAAGTTAAGTGTCCATGATATCACAGGAAAGATATCACGAATAGAGCAGTGGTAGGAGGCAAAGAGTGGGAATACAGGGAGCCTTTTCTGGTTGGCTAGTAGTGCTTCATAGGGGTCTGTTTCTGCTTATATTATATGTCAATGGTTTGGATGACTATTTTCCAAATGGAAAGAAAATTCAAGAGTCTGAGGTGCAAAGGGTGCTTTCGAGTCCTTGTGCAGGACTTCCTAGAGGTTAATTTGTTGGCTGAGTCGGTAGTGAAGAGGGCAAATGGAATGTTAGCACTCATTTTGAATGGGCAAGAATATCACATTGGGGTTTTATAAGGAACTGATAAGGCCACAGATAAAGCATTGTGAGCAGTTTTGGGTCCCTTATCTACAAAAGGATGTGCTGACCTGTTCAGAGGAGGTTCTTGAGAATGATTCTGGAAACAAAAAGGTTACCATATGAGGACTGATTGATGGCTCTGGGCCTGAACTCACTGGAATTCAGAAGAATGAGGGGCGATCTCACTGAAATGTTGAAAGGCCACGATAGAGTAGATGTGGAGAAGATGATTCCTGTGGTGGGGGAGTCTAGGACCAGAGGGCACAGATAGAGTGGATGTGGAGAGGATGGTGGGGGAGTCTAGGACCAGAGGGTACAGATAGAGTGGATGTGGAGAGGATGGTGGGGGAGTCTAGGACCAGAGGGTACAGATAGAGTGGATGTGGAGAGGATGCTGGGGGAGTCTAGGACCAGAGGACACAGATAGAGTGGATGTGGAGAGGATGGTGGGGGAGTCTAGGACCAGAGGGTACAAATAGAGTGGATGTGGAGAGGATGGGGGGGGGGAAGTCTAGGACGAGAGGGTACAGATAGAGTGGATGTGGAGAGGATGGTGGGGGAGTCTAGGACCAGAGGGCATGGCCTCATAATAGATGGACAGAGATGAGGAGATATTTCTTTAGCCATGGAATTCATTGGGACCTGTGAAGGCCAGGTCATTGGGTATATTTAAGGAAGAAATGGATAGATTCCTAATTAGTCGGGGCATGAAGGAATTCGGGGAGAAGGCAGGAGATTGGGGTTGAGAGGGAATTGGATCAGCCATGACAGACTCGATGGGCCAAACTGTCTAGTTTTTCTCCTATAGCTTATGGTAATATGCGGGGAAACCACTGAAACCATTTGAATTGTGAAGTGTCTGGATAGAATGGATATAGAGGGGATGTTTTCATTATCAAGTGAGTTCAAACTATGAAGGCACAGCCTCGGAGTATTGGAGTATTAGAACCAAGAGGAGGAGGAATGTTTTCAGCCACATGGCAGTGGATCTGTGGCATTTCTTGATTGATAGAGGGGTAAAGGGTTTTGGGGTGAAGGTAACAGAATGGGGGGGGGGTTGAAAAAAATAAAAGTTCTAAGTAAATTTATTATCAAAGTACATATGTTACTATACTACTTTGCAATTCATTTTCTTGCAGGTGCTTGCAAAAAAGATTAAATATATCAGAATTTATGAAAAACTGTACATAGACAAAAACTGACAAGCAACCAATGTTCAAATGAAGACATTGTACAAATAAAAACAAACAGCTGAGAATGTAAATTGTAAAGAGTTCCTGAAAGTGTGTGCCTAGGCCATGGAGTCAGTTCAGAGCAGTGGTGGATGAAGTTATCCACACTGGTTCAGGAGCCTGATGGTTGTATGGTCGTAACCATTTCTGAATCTGGTGGAGTGGGTATTAGTCTCTTGTACCTTCTTCCCAATGATTCCCCCCTCCCCCCACCACCGAGCACTCAAGCAGTTTGAGGGTACTGGGCCAAGCTGAGGCAACTGGGACTAGCAGAGAGGATGCTGTGAACAGTATGGACCTGTTGGCCTGAATGGCCTCTTTTTCCAGCTGTTTTACTCTATGACTTTGACTCTTAATTTGACTCATAATTCATTATGGGCAGAACAGCTTTGTTGGCCGTCTGCTTCTAAATTTCTTTGATTATTTTTCTTTAAGATCCTTTAATACAGTTTTAATATTTGTACTTCTGTGTCGTGGTTGTTTAGCTTTCAAACTCTGGTTTAATTTGAATCCAACATGCAATCAACCTCCCTACTTCAACAACTCTACCCAATGATTTTGGCCGCACCCCTGAACACCGACAGAGACTGCCACCTAAAATCCACCTAAAATCAAGAATCTTCTGGAAGCAAAGCATAAATTATTCAAGAAAAGCTTTGAAAATAAAAGAACTAAATGATCACAAAATAATTGTGATTCTTATTAAAAATTAAGTTATTCAGTTGACAACTGAATATGTCTGGTTTTGTTTAACGTTACACTCGTTGCCATGACTTTGTTATAAGCACAATTTCTCTTTTCTGGCACTTTGCTCGCCCAGGGGTTGTTGGCAGACAAACTGCACCACCTTTTGGCAAAATTGTTTGTAACTTTTATTTTTTTTAGATATAGCAGTACAAATATTAAATTGTAATAAACAAGGAATCTCTTTGTTTGAAATCATATTTTGGCCTCATGGGTTCCCAAAAGGATCAAGCGTTAAAGGATCAACTGTTAAAGGAAAGTTTCGCTGGGTATTTAAAGCTGCCTGGTGCGTCCTGGGTTGTGTAATCTCTGTACATTCAAGAAAGCAAAGACACAAGAGCAGCTGAAGGGACAGCAACTGATCAGAATATAAGGTTAGAGTAACATCATTGCTTGGACGTACTAACTCCCAAAGGCACTGACTCAGGATGGAGTTATGTACTTTTTAGAGCAATAGTTCTGACATTAAGTTGCTATGGACAAGGAATCTCTTTGTTAAAATCAGATCTTGGCCTTTGCTTAGCTAAGGGTTCCCAAGTAGCTCATATTTAGAGAAAAGTTCCAAAAAGTCCATCTCCTGGGACTTGGCATCTTTACGAAGCACGGTATCCAGGTTTGATCACAGTAAGCTGGCTTAATATTAATTTAACTTGCTTATTTTTGAACATTGTGGCCCAGTTAAAATGGTGTCCCCATAGGACTTTCATGCAGTCAACCTTGGACATATTTAAAAGGTGCCATCTTCTCCAGTAGTGCTGGTTAATCATGGATAATTTTAAGACCAGCTAAAGAGAACCTCTATCAATTTATACTGTCACGGAGGTTTGTCACTGCCACAATGCTGCTCGTGGAGCCCTGGAGCATGAAAGCAGTGTGGATTTGGGAGCAGACCTCACCATCCTAGTCAGACTGGTAGTCAGACTAGTCAGACAGATAGAGACTCTGGAAGAACTAGAGATTGATCAGTGGCAGGAATGATGACCTGAGCCATAGGGTGCTGAATTATTTAGTAAATTCAAGGCTTAAATAGATAAACCTGCAAAAATGGGCTATGGGGAAGATGGAGGAAATGGAGGTGAGGAAAATGCATAGATCAGTCATCTTGAGGGCCTTTGCTTCCTACTGCTTTCATTTCTTGGTTCCTATCGGTGCATTACATGTAAATAAAAGTGATTATAAATTACATTGTCTGTTGTGAGAGCAGTTGGGCCCTACTGCTCTGATTTTGTATCGTGTGGTGCTGTGATTGAATTTCTACATCCATTCTGGCATTGATAATTGTTATGATAAATCCATTTAGCAGGCTTCTCAACTTTCCCTACCGTCTGTCGGAATTGTAAACAAAAGCACGCCCATGTCTGCAGTTTCATAGTGCAGCAAATGGTTAGAGTCTGGGATGGTAATGGGCATTTGTTCCGTTGAGTCAGTTAAAAAGTACTGGGCAGGTATCAGAAAGGAACACATTTATAAGGTTGTTTGGAGGGAACAGAAGAGTGGGATGAGATGGATTGTCACAGAGTTGGTATAGACTCATTCCCTGCTGTAATGTCGCTATGATTCTCTTTCTACTTTCGTCTGTTTTTCTTTCACCCCTTTTAAAACAGTGCCAAAAATTTTCTGCTGCTTCTCCCCAAAACCTATTGCTTTGCATTTCTCTGTGATGTTTTATCTGCCACATGTCCGCTACTTCCTAAGCCAATTGGAAACCAGGTGAATATGATCCACAGTGTTTATCTCATTTCAAAAGTTCAGTAACTTTTGAAACCTTTAAAATTGTATTCTGTCTATCCAGGTCCAAATGCTTCATTTAAAAAAAAAATCAAGCTGTGTGTTACTACCCCACACTCTGAAATCCAGCCATTCACACTCTACTCTGCTGCCTACCAACCACTTGGCTAGTGAAATGATATGTACTTCACAGAATATTTCTGTCTATGCCACTTAATTTTGTTGATTTTTTTTTCCCACCCAATCACTTCTTGAGAATGTGGTGTGAAGAGTGACTGCAATATTCTCTTTAAACCTTAATGTAAACCTACAGTGGCTAGATGGGAGATGCCAGAGAGTAGTGGTTGATAACTGTTTATCAGGTTGGAGGCCGGTGACTAATGGTGTGCCTCAGGGATCTGTACTGGGTCCGATGTTGTTCGTCATATACATTAATGATCTGGATGACGGGGTGGTAAATTGGATTAGTAAGTATGCAGATGATACTAAGGTAGGAGGCATTGTGGATAATGAAGTAGGTTTTCAAAGCTTGCAGAGAGATTTAGGCCAGTTAGAAGAGTGGGCTGAACAATGGCAGATGGAGTTTAATGCTGATAAGTGTGAGGTGCTACATTTTGGTAGGAATAACCCAAATAGGACATACATGGTAAATGGTAGGGCATTGAAGAATGCAGTAGAACAGAGTGATCTAGGAATAATGGTGCATAGTTCCCTGAAGTTGGAATCTCATGTGGATAGGGTGGTGAAGAAAGCTTTTGGTACGCTGGCCTTTATAAATCAGAGCATTGAGTATAGGAGTTGGGATGTAGTGTTAATATTGTACAAGGCATTGGTAAGGCCAAATTTGGAGTATTGTGTACAGTTCTGGTCACCAAATTATAGGAAACAACATAGAGAGAGTACAGAGAAGATTTACTAGAAACCTGGGTTTCAGCACCTAAGTTACAGGGAAAGGTTGAACAAGTTAGGTCTTTATTCTTTGGAGTGTAGAAGGTTGAGGGGGGAACTTGATAGAGGTATTTAATATAATGAGGGGGATAGATAGAGTTGACATGGATAGGCTTTTTCCATTGAGAGTAGGGGAGATTCAAACAAGAGGACATGAGTTGAGAGTTAGGGGGCAAAAGTTTAAGGGTAACACAAGAGAGAGTTCTTTACTCAGAGAGTAGTAGCTGTGTGGAATGAGCTTCCAGTAGAAGTGGTAGAGGCAGGTTCGGTATTGTCATTTAATGTAAAGTTGGATAGGTATATGGATAGGAAAGGAATGGAGGGTTATGGTAACTGAGTGCAGGCCAGTGGGACTAGGTGAGTGTAAGCGTCAGCACGGACTAAAAGGGCCAAGATGGCCTGTTTCCGTGCTGTAATTGTTATACGGTTATATGGTAATCTTAGAACACAATCTTGATCATAGACAAGAGAGCATTTTCAGTGTTGTTTGGCCATGTGCACTAAAATCGACTTTTCTACCCCCCCACCCCAGTTTTGTTTTCTTGTAATTGCTGCCTATCTGATGCTCCGAGACTGCAATGTTGTTGCAGGTAAGCTTTCTTTGTAATTGTGCATTCATGCACTGGTGCCTATGATAATAAGCGTGACATTGTTTTCACACAATTCAAATAAATTTGGCTCAACAGTAAAATATCGGGGAATCTTGATGACAGCTGACAGCACTTCCATCAGGCAGGTTGACCAGTGACGCCAGAAATAGGAAGATTTTCCAGTTCAACACGAGGCGAGGGAGATGATGTAGGAGGGGAGCTTCAGATTTTTGGATCATTGGGCTCTCTTCCAGGGATCGTGAGACAGCTTGCACCTGAACTGGAGGCGGAAGGTTTGCTGGTACTGCACGGTGGGGTGGAGGGGAGGGGGCAGTTTAAATGAGAATTGCAGGGAGATAGGAACCAGAGTGACAGAACCGGTTGTAGAGACAGATGTTGATAAGGCCTCAAAGTCAGGAATCAAAAGGTTGAGCATGGCACCACTAATGCCCTGAGCTGTGTATATTTCAATACAAGTATCGTAGGAAAGGCAGTTGAGCTCAGGGCTTGGATCAACACTTGGAATTATGATATTGTTGAGGCCATTACTGAGGCTTGGTTTCAGGAGGAGCAGGACTGGAAGCTCAATATTCCAGGGTTCCATTGTTTTAGATGCAACAGGGTGGCAGGGATTAAAGGAGGCGGGGTGGCAATACTAGTCAGGGAAAATGTTATGGCAGTGCTCAGTTAGGACTGACTGGAGAACTTGGCTAATGAGGCATTATGAGTGGAAGAATAAGAAACATTAATGGGGCTATATTCCAGACCATCCAACAGTCCACAGGATTTAGAGGAACAAATTTGTAGAGAGATCGCAGACTATTGCAAGGAAAATAAGGTTGTTATAGTAGGTTATTTTAACTTTTCTCATATTGACTGGGAATCCCATACTATAAAAGGACTAGATGGGATAGTTTGTCAAGTGTGTTCAGGAAAGTTTCCTTTATCAGTATGTAGAAGTCCCGGTGAGATTTGCTATGAGGGAATGAGACAGGGTGGGTGACAAGTGTGTGGGGGGCACACTTTGCATCTAGTGATCATAATGCCATTAGTTTCAAAATTAATATGGAAAAAGATAGGTCATTTCCTTGAGTTGAGATTCTAAATTAGAGAAAGGCCAATTTTGATGGTATCAGAAAGGATCTGGCGACTGTGGGTTGGGACAGGCTGTTTTCTGGCAAAGGTAAACTTGGTGAGTGGGAGGCTTTCAGAAGTGAAAATGAGTCAAAGCTTATGTGCCGGTCAGAATAACAGATTTAGGGAACCTTGGTTTTCAAGCGATATCAAAACCCTGGTTAAGGAAAAAAAAGGAGCTGCATAGCAGGTATGGACAGGCACTAACAAATGAGGAATTTATGTAGTATAAGCAACCCAACAGAACACTTAAAAAAAAATCAGGAGGACTAAAAGAAGGCATGAGGTTGTCCTCGTAGACAAATTGAAGGAGAATCCTGAGGGATTCTACAGATATGTTCAGAGCAAAAGGATTGCAAGGAATAAAATTGGTCCTCTGAAAGATCAGAATGGTAGTCCATGCATGGAGCCAAAAGAGATGGGGTAGGTCTTAAATGGATTATTTTGCATCTGTATTTACTCAGGAAATGGGGACAGAGTCTGTAGAAGTGAGGCAAAACAGCATCAAGTTCATGGACCCCACACAGATACAGAGGCCAAGGGGTTTCCTTAGACTCTGTGAGAGGCAAGTGCAGAAACTGCAGAGGCCCGAGCAGAGATAGTTACACCATCCTTAGTGACAGGTGAGGTACCAGAAGATTGGAGGATACCCGTTGTTCCTCCATTGTTTAAGATAGGCAGTTTCTTATTAGTTAAAAAAAATAAAATTACATTGCTTTAGACCAAATTAGTGTCTTCTCAGCCCAAAGGTAACACAAGTTGTGGTCAGAAATGGTGAGAGAAAGCACACTTCTTTCCTCCAGTAACTTACATCCACATATATTACTTGTTAAAGAACTGGAGCTGCAGCTCGATGCCACTTACCTCATACCAGAACTGAATTGACTTTATTACTTACATCCACATACACGAATAAAAATCTTTGCTCTACGTCCCCATCTAAATGTGCAATCATAGTCACTTATGATAATTTTCAATAAATAGAACAGTCAATGTAACACAGAAATACACTCAAATCAGTGTGAATTAATCAGTCTGATGGCCTGGTGGAAGAAGTTGTCCCAGAGCCTGTTGGTCCTGGCTTTTATGTTGTGGTACTGTTTCCTGGAGGATAGTAGCTGGAATAGATTGTGATTGGGGTAGCATGGGTTCCCAGTGATCCTTTGGGCCTTTTTTTTTACCCACCTGTCTTTATAAACGTCCTGAATCATGGGAAGTTCACAACTACTCCTGGTGCATACGAACAAGGTGGATGAACTCAGCAGGTCAGGCAGCATCCCTTCAAATGAGCAGTCAATGTTTCAGGCCGGGACCCTTCGTTAGAAAGGATCTGACAAGTGTGTGTTGGGACAGGCAGTTTACTGGTAAAGGTAAACTCCCGGTGCGGCCTCCTCTACATCGGCGAGACCCAATGCAGATTGGGGGACCACTTTGTTGAGCACCTCTGCTAAAGGGAGGTAGTCACCCCTAGGTTACAGAGGGCAAATAACTGGGTGACTGTCAGGACTAGGAAGGGAAATGGGCAGCCAATATAGAGTACGTCTGTGGCCATTCCCCTCAATAAGTATAGAAGAAGAAAGCCTTCAACTCTGAGTGGAGTCATCAGAACACCATCATGACGGCAATTTTTTTTAAAAGCAGGTTTTCTTATTTTTACGAGGCCGAGTTGCTAGCTCAACACTCAACCCAGCATAGATGGAAAGTGTGCAAGGGAGCCAGCTGGATTCGAACTCGGAAACCTTCGCTCCGAAGTCCGGCGCTGATGCCACAATGCCACCAGCCAGCTACCACTTTGGTGGTTGTTGAGGGGAATGACCTACCAGAGAGGCAAAGAAAACTGCAGTAACGATAGGGGATTCCATGTTAGAGGAATAGACAAAATTCTGTAGACACTTGGATGGTATGTTGCCTCCAAGGCCAGGTTCATCCCAACGTAACAGCTCCCTTTCCCATTGTCAGTACCCCATGAACTGAATCCATGATCTCCTTGAAAAGAAGCACGGATAGAAAGCATCAAATGGACCATTCTGGTTCCATTTCCCCAACGTCAGTGAAATAGGGCCTCCTACCTCCAAGCTCATAGGTTCCAACTTGCTTCCAGTTCTATGACTGAATCGTGTACCATTCACTGGATTGACAAGGGCAGTAGTGTCACGTTTTGCTTTTGTGCCGCAAGTGTACAGAATGAGACCGCCCTGTCAAATTCCACTGTGATGAATGCACAAGGAAGCTAATGTTTAAATCAACCAAAATATCATAAAACTCTACTTAGGCCGGGCCCAGGTGTTGATTTTCACCGGTGTTTTGATGAGGTTTCCATTGTCCCACATTGTTCAAAATTGCATTCCAGTCCTTACTTTGAAGGAGACCCTGGTCTTTGTTAAAATCCCTATTCTCTAGTCTTACTTCGATAGATTCCTTCACCAAGTGGTTGCAATAGCCTTCGGCACAGTACAGTAACGTTGCGCCAAAGTCAATCCTGTGACGGGTTTCTCCTCATTGTAAAGTTTCCTGTTTTCTCCCCCACTGGACCTTTTAAGCAGGAAACCATCGCTACCTCCTGTTTTCCCTATATTTCCATGGCCTCTGACAATACGGCCAGAATCCTGAAGAAATACCAGATAAATACCATCCACGAACCTGTATAGATCCTCAAATTCCAGCTTACACGGATCAAAGATGACCTATGACTCAGGACGGTTGGCACTTACAGGATTCCCTGTGCAGGCAGAGCAGTGTATATTGATAGGACACACAGTGGAAACCCCCATTAGGGAGCAGAGAAAGTATATCCATTTGGGTTGCCCAGAGAAATCGGTGGTGGCAAAACACAAAGACCACAGGATTGAGTTTGACGGCACAAAAATACTGTATGTACCATTTAGTGGTCACTTTTGGGTCCATTTAATGAAGGGAGGCATTGTAATAGGACTAGAGAATAAGAATTAAAACAAAGGTGAAGTTTTCGCTCTAATCTCTGTTTTAAGATGGCACTGCCGAAGTTGTGTGACAGTTTACTGGTAGATCAGAAGGTGAGTACAACTAAAGACATTACTGATAACAGGTTTTCTGAAGTAAATTGTGGTCAACTATCAGTGCAAACGTGTGCGTGTGTGTGTTTTCCCCCTTTCTCTGCAGTGATTATGATTCTTTTAAATTGGGTTCTTCAGGGTTTCTTGCTTTTGTAGCTGTCTGTAAGCAAACAAATCTCAAGGTTTATAATTTATACATCCTTTGATAATGAATGTACTTTGATTTGATTTGAAGTTAGAACTGGAATCTGATTTTAAACAAGGTGGGACAGCAGAAACTTGATCAGGAGAGACGGATACTGGGAGTTGAGCATATAGACCACCGGCCTAGACATCATACCTGATGAAGATGGGGGGAGTTCCTGTGTGCAATAGTAGTTGTTAAAGAAACAATTACAGCAGCAAAGATATACTGGGAAGGCAGTTAGTTAAGCCCTAGCTCTAGTTTAGAAAGACCAAAACAGGGTCTGCACTGGATTCTGGAAACAAAATTTTAAAAAAAGGTAATGATGTTGCTGGCAATACACTGCAGGTTTATCAGTCAGAAGATAGAAGAGGTAGTGGAGAAACAGACTCAAAACATTAAATACCTGGGAAAAATTTTGAATTGCCAAATCATAGGAGATGGACCAGGTGCTGGAAAATACGATTAGCATGGATGAGTAGGATAGAAGAGGCCCAGAGAACTACAAAAGCAAATATTTGAGGTGAAAAAGCAACAAGGTATTTAACCCACCCCCATTCCTCTAAACTCCAGAGAACATAGCCCCAGAGCCAAACACACTTTATTGGCAAATGGGTGGAGGAGGTGTATTAGTGAACAGGTTGCCATGGGTTTGGATGATAAAATCAGCAGTTAAATAATGTCTGTGTGAGGTGTGTAGTGATGGTAGGTGTGTGAAACAAACTGAATTGTTGGATGAGAAATGATTACTTTAACACAAGTGAAAACATGCAAATACAAGTTAACCTCCTGAGGCTTGAATTGAATTTTTTGTCCCTACCTTTTTCTTAACCAGTCTGAGGTGTATTGGCAATCCGTTTCTTGTCTTCCATTTCTTACTCAGTTTAGGTGCCCATACTTTGGCAGCTTGTTCCAACTCACAAATCTCAAAATTAAAGTTAACTTTAAAATACTGTATTTATTGATAAGTCAAAACAAAACTTGAACTTTATTCAAATTTAATAAACCAGACTGTACACAAGTACAAAGGAGTTAAGAATTTTGCATGGAGCTTTAAAGTTACAAATGTGCAATGCAAAAGATGGAAAATAATAGATAAATATTAAATTGCATCACAGTTTGAAACCTAAAAATAAACTAATTGTCCCAATGTGAGACTCACTACAGATGTGGAGATATTTTGGCTATGAAAATAGTCTTCCTCAAAATTACGAACACATCCAATTTGAAACTGTAAATCTTTGACAAACAAAATTAAGTTTCTTGCACTTAAGTTTCCACTGCATATAATAGATCTATGTTCAAAGCAAAATATAGTTCAGAAAATTTCCCTTAAAATCCTAGGTGGAGTGACAAGTAATGCATTGGTAATGGAAAATGGGAGTAGTATAGATGGCATACTAAGGGTTCAGTTTCCATGACATAATACTCTACAAGGTGCTAGACTCTGAAATAACAAGCAGGAAACAATTGCCAAGGTACATGATACTGTCTGGAATGTCAAATAGGGCCTCCCAGTGTAAACA
Organism: Hypanus sabinus; assembly: GCF_030144855.1. NCBI lineage: Eukaryota > Metazoa > Chordata > Chondrichthyes > Myliobatiformes > Dasyatidae > Hypanus > Hypanus sabinus. The sequence goes on along the minus strand of NC_082733.1, from coordinate 11,744,127 downwards.
AATCTAGACCTCTCCACATTGATCCAAAATAAAATTCTGGTTTGCAACCCCAATATGTGATACATTACCTGTGGGAAGGCTTCGGGACCCACAGCACTTTAATAAAATGAATGATTATTAGAGAGCAAGCTGAAACAGCTTTCGTCACTTGTTAACGTGGAAATGGTATTGGGGAACAAGAGCTTTTGCAAGTCAACAAAGCATCATCAAAGAATGAGAAAACTGAAGGACAATGGGAGGTAGAAACTAATTCCGAATTTGGTCAATCCATTTCTACTTAAATGTTTAAAAAATGAGTATAAGCATTTTACCCATTCACTGAAATAGTAGGGATGGGATATTTTTTGTCAATGATAATCTTATCTATTAGAATGCACATGTGCAATATTCTGTTCTGGACTGGAAAATTAACGTAGATATGTGCGTAGCTAGCTCTTGAAACCATTTGAAGCAGTTACTGGAAACAAAGTATTGTTAAATTTCTACAAAGTTCTTGCTGAATGACTTCTGTATTTCTTTGGGATGTCCTCTTTGTCTTCTGCCGATGAAACTCACTAAGCTTAGCTTAATTCATAGGGACTGGCAGAAAATATGGAAAGAGGCTTAAAATGATTAATATTTGACAAATAAGCACACAAGTGAACCCTGTATGTGGTGAGGTTGCAAGATGAGTTGTTCAGGTACCACCTTATCAATTAACAGAGAATCCATTGGCCTTGGTTAGACTATCCTGCAAATTAATGCTACAAAATATTGAAATATCATAAAGATGAGATCAGCAGACAACCATGCAAATAGTGAAAGATAGAAGGAAATCAACCATAGCTTTTAAAAATTTAGTGTTATGTTGAAGCCACTGTTAAACTACCTCCACTTTAGAGAGAAGTCGTTTCTTCTGAAAGTTTTTTTTCTATCGTCGTTTCCGTAACGAGTCAGTTCTTGAGATCACACCATCAATAAACATTGCTCCAACACTCCATCAATACATATACAAACATTTTCTTCTTGACAACTTTTCCTTCAACGTTAGCTCTAATAAAGCATCCCATGGTTAACTCTGTTTGCAGTAAATGAATAACTACACACATATACAGATGTCTAGGGAGCTCACTTGGGCTCAAATGAAATCCTTTTTATATATTAAAAAAAAAGCTGGACTGACATCAGTTGGGAAGGGATTGACTGTTGGGAAGGTGGCCTTGCAGTGTTGGATCCACAATCTAAGTAAAGAAACTGATTCAATGGAAGAACTGGACTACGAGGTAGAATTTTCAAAATCAAGCACCAATACCAATGGTGATGGTTTGAAGAGAGAAAAGAAAATCAGCTTTCAGAGAAAAGGCAGCTCTGCAAATAATGCACACAAAGATGAGACAGCAATCTTAAAGATATGGTTCATTCCCCTCTGCTTGAATTGCCTGTGAAGTACTTTCTAGCCAAACCAAAGGCCAAAATTTACACTTTTGGATCAGGATGGAGTGTTGGAGTCTGCATCCCGAGGAAAATCGTTATTTTAAAGGATAAACCTGTATTTCCTTTCTATGCAAACATTATAAAAATATTAAAAATCCCTACATTCTAGATCTATGGCTCAAATAAGTCTACTACAGGAATGGAGGAGCTTACTTTGTGGAGGAGGGCTTTGACGGCAGATGAAAACAACACTTTTAAAAAAGGCTGTGTGCATGCAACTCAGAACACAACCACAAGTTGAAGTTGCTGCAGAGGGGGCAAAACAAACCAGCAACATTGGGCAATGGGAGAATGGCATGGCAATAATAGAGAATCACAGAAATGACTGATCCAAACCAGACAGCCACTAATCAAGTACCTCCACAAAAAAGCCAAGCTCTCCTAGATATACACATTCATTGAAAAAAACTAATCATAACTTAGTCATTACTTCACAAGGTTGCCGTCTAAATTCTATACACTCTGACAAAGAAGGAACAAAGTTAACAACCAAATGATATCTTGATACACTAGGTTCATTGACTAAATGTCAAATAAAAGTTATGGATTAACAACTTAGTCAGTGTGCAATAGCCCTGACAATTAAGTGGGCTCAAACCCTTACAAATTTTTAAATATTATAGCCAAATCATTCACATTATAAAAGTTAGATCTAGAAAATTTTGGGGAGCTGGACAGTCATGATATTGGGCTGATTCCCGTTGCCCCAACTCTCTGCTCTGCTAACTGGAGCAACATACATTAAACAATGTAATTCTTTAATCATCCTAACATTCACTAGCATATTAAATAGGGCCTGTGCAGCCAGCAACACTGACGTGAACACTCAGTTCCATTATTCAATGTAAAATGTTTTCTGTAAAACAATTATGTACAATATAATCAATTTGCTTTATAAAAACATTAAAAAATAAATTAGAAAGTTCTCCAGCTAAGCTGGATATTATGCTGTCCTCTTTGAACTATCAAGTGTGCTGATGTTGCTGGGACCAGACTGCTGTTTCTCTAGCCACAGTTCTGCCAGCTGCTGAGTACAGCCATAGGTTGAGGCTCTGGAGGCCAAGCACATTTTGTGCTGATTTGGTTCCAAGTTTGGATCACAGTAGATTGGATGGTGGATGTGAACGATTCCAACTTCTTGACTCCTGAATGGTTTTAAACCAACCTGAATGACTTTGTTGTAGAGATCCACATCCTCCATTCCCCAGCCTTGGATCGAGATGTTAAATCCACCAGCAAGTACAAGATCACTTTTGTAAATGCACGAGATCCCAAACCCATAGTATCTCCAGAATCCAGTATTTTTTGTAAAAGCAGAGTTGTTATTATTGGGAGATTTCCCTGCATGTACAATCTTTGGGTCAAATTGGGTAAAGATAACTGGGAAGTACACTTGCTTCCCTGGTGCAGCATTATTTCTGCAACGCTGCAGAAAATCTATTGAAAAAATCAAGTCAACATCACAAAATAAAAGTAGAGAATCATTACTAAACTGGGCAGCTCCATAATGCAGCGCAAGAGCCCTGGAAAACTCTCCAAGTACTGGAAGAACCTGGATCTCTGCTTTGGGATATTTCACTTGATAACCTCTTGTCAATTCCAATTGCTTTGTTTTATCTGGATTGGAATCAGAACTGAGTAGCAAGATAACTAACTTGACATTCTGATTTGAAATCAGACAAGTCCTTTCAAAGTTTTCCATGAATCTCACGAACATTTCAAAACGACCAGACAGAGGGACCAAGATGTTGATTTTCTGGTCTTTGGGCTTCTCTTGCCCAACATTACTCGCTCTAAGTTGGAAGGGAAGAAATATCTGCAGGGGGTTTGAGAGGATGGAGAAAGATTGTGAGATCCTGTTAATGCTGTTGGCCAAATCTGCCGCATCAATCTCTTCACTCTCAGAAAACTGGACCTTGCTGAAAGTTTGCTGCAGGTAAGCATGCCTCCTCACTGGGACAGTCATCTTCTTTCCCTTGTGCTTTTTATAGAGAAGCAGCAGGTCAAGTACATACTCTGCCCCATACATAGGGTTAACCCTTCGGTAACCGTACTGAATTTCTTTAAAGTCAATAATCCGTCCCCTGGACTTAGCATTAGCATTGATCATTTCCATCAACTGCATTACAATGTCATTCAAAGCTTCTTTCTGAGAAAAATCCATCCCTCTTCTTGGTGGCTCTCCATCAAATGCTGAATAAAGGTACTTCCCCGTCAGGAACTCCCATTCCAGAACCTCTTCCCTGTGTTGAGGTTGGAACCGCATAAAGGAAGGTGGAATTCCCAAGTGAATGTCATCTTTGTGAAGTTCGGTGTTGCTGTACTTGCCCATCAGCACAATCTCCCGGTGAAGCTGGATGGTGCGATGGCGAAGCTCCGAGATCCGACGACTCAGCATGTAGCTGTGAAGCCGGTATTGATACTCTGGGCTCTTGTTCGGATGCAGAGTGATCGCTCGCTGGATCTTGCTATTGTGGAGGTTCTGTATATAGCCCTTCTTATTCTGTTCATAGTTCTCATAAAATAACTGCTGCATCTGTGAAGAAAGAAAAGACACTAAAATTATAAATGCAGAGGTGCACATTGTGCTTTCTCTATACAGACAGAAAATAGCAGGCCAATTGATTCTGAGCCTGCTCCCATCTTTCAATACAATTATTGCTGATTCAGAGCTGGTTTCAGCTTTGTTCCCATATCCTTGGTTTCTCGAACACTAAGGAAATGCAATATTCTAGGTGCATAGTAATTCCTACAGTCACCTTCAGAACTTGCCATGAACAGTCAATTAGCCTCAGAATGGTGAAACCACAGGAGTTGCTGGGCCAAGTACAAAGTTGTACATCTGAGCCAACATTCAATGTGCTCAGGCCAGTATGGATATAGAAATCAGGAGTAGCTCTCCTGATCCACTACTTCCAGACATCAGCTAAGAACAGACTGGGCTGCAATTGGGCCCATTTTGGCCTGTGCTGCTCAGGGATGGTGCACTGATTTACTCACTGTGGGTTTAATGTTCTATTGGGCCAGGTGCCAAAATGCATAGCCGCTATTCAAAATGTATAGTGATAAACTCCTGCTCATTACTTAGGAACCTTTTGCAGTAATCACCTATGGAAAACTTGATCAGTAACATGCATTGTGAGAAAAAAAAGTTGCATCTCCCTTGAGCTTGAAATAGGCAGAAGGAAACTATCGAACTGCAATATTTTCAGTCTACAGAGGAGGTAGACACCTGACACTGTGGCACCAAGATAACAGCCTTTCCCTCAATGTCCAAAAAACAGAAGAGCTCATTGTGGATTACAGGAGGAACGCAGACAAGATCAACATCAATGGGAATGCAGTTAAGGGGGTGAGTAGTTTCAAGCTCCTCGGTATACACATCACTGATATCACCTGGACTGTACACACCGGATGTATGGCAAAAAAGAACACAATAGTATTTTTTCCACCTCAGGCAACTGAAAAAGTTCAGTATGAACACCCAAGTTCTCAAGATCTTCTACAGGGGCACCATTGAGAGTACACTGAGTGGCTATAATATTGCCTGGTACGAGAACTGCACCGACCTTGATCGCTGGGCACTGCAGAGAGCGGTACGGACAGCCCAGCACATCTGTGGATGCAAACTTCCCTCCATTGAAGACACAGAGTAGCGGGTGCAGAAAGGCGGCCTGTAAGATCACTGGGGACACCAGTCACCCCAACCACAAACTGTTTCAGCTGCTTCCGTCTGGCAAACAGTACCATAGCATTAAAACCAGGACCAACAGGCTACAGGACAGCTTCTTTCAGCAAGCCATTAGACTTATAAATTCACGTCTGTACATTGTGACTGAGTCATAACACTAAGATTTTTACTCCCCCATATTGTGGGATGGATTTAAGATTTAAATAAATTCAGTTAGTTCAATTACACATCAGTTCCACAAGCCAATAATCCTCCCTGATTATCTTAGAAACTAAAAATGTGTGGGATTTTTGCAACAGCTTGATTACAGCAGAAGCTTTTCGGCCTAATCTTCCTTTGAGCTCTCTGCTGATGGCCCTGCACAAGCTCACAACACAGGGCAGTATCCCAGCTTCATCCACCCAGCGACTGATTCCGTCCATGGCCCTCCACACATCTGATTTGCCTTGTACTTGAAGTAGCTGAGTAGTTTTAATTGGCTGGTATTAAAATTTTAATTGGCTTGAAAACTGGATTAGAGATGGAAAATACTAACAGCACAATTACAGTAGTTCTGATGAAAGGTTGTCGACCCAAAATATAACCGCTTCACTCTTCACAGATGCAGTCTAGCTGCTGACTATAGGCAGCATTTACCACTTTCATTCCAGATTAAGTAAATTCAGCCCTGTGTAACTTTTCTAGGTAAGCTTGAGGGCAGAGTAAAGTCCTGCATCAAGAGATGTGGAAAACAAAGTGGACAGTTCTCAATATCAGTGGATGTTTCATGAATTGCCTGTAACACATCGGTGATCCTGGTTCAGAGAGGTACTTAATGTTTAGCCAAATGACTTGTAGTGGCTTTCTATATTGTTTCTTGATCTATTGCATTTAAACAAAATTTAAAACACACCTCATAGCTTCAGGGTCTAATTCACAACCTCCTCTTGAGCCAAACATGAACATGTAACTAATTGTATCACGTGCCTAGGCCTAATTCTTCAAGCTTCAAAAAGCCACAAACACGACTTGAAATACTTATGTGTTCCCTTCTTATTTTAATAAAACTGCTTAAAGGGAGTGGGAACGAGAATTGCTTCAAGCTGACGTATCAAGGGAATAGAGCTGAGCTCATTCCAATGCTGGTTCAGGGTGGAGTGGTGATGCAGTGGTTAACTGACCAGACTATTAACCCGAGACCAGTTATCCAGAGACATAGTTCATATTGCATCATGGGGATGTGAATTTTAAATCCAGATTAATTGGGAATTAAAAATAAAACTAGTTACAATGGTAACCACAGAAGTCCACAATACTGAAGTTAACTGTTTTTCTGTCTGCTCAGCCTTTGCCTGAACAGCATAATTACAGTTTTGCTTTAAATTTATGATTTGTAGCATGTGTGGCATTCTGGCTTTTGTTTTAGTGTCTCCTGTGGATGAATTATTTAACACAAAACACACACACAGGTGTTTATGTGTTTATGGTTTGGAACGTGCTGAGAAATGCCATAAGTCTTGCACAACACTGTCTGTGTTTCTCAGGGTCAGAAAGGTCAGGCCTCCCCTGTGGACACAGGAACCTTGAGTGTCCTGGACCAGCTTCTGCAGTTCTTTCCCAGCTGAACCTGTGCAGAGCACTGCCTGCTCCATTCAACTCTTTGGAAACTGTGGATCAGAGGAAGAAAGGTAAAATAAACACAAACACCAGGGATACTCTGCAGGTCAGGCAAGTGGTTCAGGTTGATGACCTTGCATTGGAACAGGAGAAGTGAGAAAATTAGTGTTTCAAATTGCAGAGGATGCAGGGCAGAGGAAACAAAGAACAGGAACATCTGTGACAAACTGGAGACCAAATTGTCCAGATACTGTACAGTACATGATTCATGTTTATGTCATGATGAGTGGGAACAAGGCAATTTGGAAAAAATTACTGGGTGGGTGTGCATCTTGTTGAAAGATTTCTATTTTCATTAGGAGTCTGCTTAATAATTCACATTAACACAAATGGATATCACCATGTTAATTGCAACATTGTATATAAATGGACCCGTCTTCATTCTTAAACTTATTGTTAAACTAAACTACCATAAACTGAATGTTCTGCGCAGGATGAGCTCTACAGCACATTATTCTGACCCCAAAGTACAAATATGCTTTCCAGTAACAAAGATTCACAGCAAGATCCTAGAAAACCTGGTCTACTTCTTTCTAAATGCCACCTCCTGCAATCTGTCCCCATGAACACTGTTTACAGGCACTGTACACAAAAACTGTTGCCAAAGCACCCTGTGCCAAAGAATTCCACAGATCACACTCTGGCCAAAGAAATTCCTCCTCATCTCCACTCTAAAAGGATGCCCCTCTATTCTGAGGGGGTGTCTTCTGGTCTTAGACTCTCCCAACATAGGGAACATCCTCTCCACATTCATTCCATCAAGGCCTTTCAGCGTTCGATGGGCTTCAGTGAGGTCATCCCTCATTCTTCTACTGAATACAGGCTCAGAACCATCATATGTTCTTTTTATGACAATCCTGGAATAATTTTTGTGAACCTTTGAACTCTCTCCAGTTTTAGCATTGCCATTTTAAGATAAGGGGCCCAAAACTACTCACGATACTCCAAGTGAGACCTCACCAGTGCTTTCATGTTCTAGTCCTCTGGAAATTAATGCTAACATTGTACTTGCCTTCCTCATCACAGACTCAACCTGCAAATTAACCTTCAGAGAATCACGCACAAGGACTCCCAAGTCCCTTTGCAACTCAGAGTTCTGTAATTTTGTTCTATTTAGAAAATAGCCTACCCTTTCAGTTCTTCTGCCAAAGTGCATAACCATAAACTTCCTAAAAACTGTATTTCATGTGCCACTTCTTTGCCCATTCTCCAAATCAAGTCCCTTCTGTAGCCTCCCCATTTCCTCAAAACTATCTGCCCCTCAAGGTAACTTCACATCATCTACAAACTTTGCAACAAAGCCATCAATTCCATCATCCAAATCATTGACATATCATGTAAATCGACCCCAACACAGAACCCCGTGGAACACCACTAGTCACTGACAGCCAACCAGCAAAGCCTCCCTTTATTCCCACTGTTTGCCTCCTGCCAATCAGCCACTGCTTTATCCATGCTAGAATCTTCCCTGTAATACCATGAGCACATAGCTTGTTAAACAGCCTCATGTGTGGCACCTTGTCAAAAGCCTTCTGAAAATCCAAGTACAAGATATTGATTGATTCTCCTTTGTCTATCCTGCTTGTTATTTCTTCAAAGACTTCCAGCATATTTATCAGGCAAGATTTTCCCTTGAGAAAACCAAGCTGACTGTTTTATCCTGTTTTATCATATGCCTCCTAGTGCCTTAAGACTTTATACTTAATAAACGACTCTAACATCTTCCAAACTATTGAGATCAGACTAACTGGCCTGTAATTTCCTTTCTTTTCCCAGTAGCCAACAATTTCAATTGCCATTCTGACATGCCAGTCCATTTCCTCCTTTTCTGCCATGACGACGCCACTCTCATGTTGGAGGAGCAACCTCCTTCTGTCTAGGTCAGGGGTCAGCAACCTTTACCACTGAAAGAGCCACTTGGACCCGTTTCCCACAGAAAAGAAAACACTGGGAGCCGCAAAACCCGTTTGACATTTAAAATGAAATAACACTGCATACAACGTTTTGTTTTGCCTTTATGCTATGTATAAACAAACTATAATGTGTTGCATTTATGAAATTGATGAACTCCTGCAGAGAAAACGAAATTACATTTCTGCATGCAACAGAAACATTTTGAACTCCGAAAAAAAGACGTTAGGTTAAAGGTTACTTTTAAGTAAAATACTCAACGTCTATTTGAGTCCTTCTTGTATTTATGAAAAACGCCAAACTTAAATTTGCCGCCAGCAGCAAATCAAAAATAACATCAGCCAGCTGTCAGCCTGAAAAATAAAAGGACTATTTCACTGAACAATGAAAACATATGAATATACGTAAAATAATAGGCAATTAAAATATTTATCATACTTGTTCAGGTTGACTCACACCTGACAATGCAGTCGTATTCAGTAGGGATGGATTGATGCTTAGGGGAGTGACCGGGAAGGATAATGTGTTTTTTTCCTCTCTGAACTCACAGAAGCGTTTCCCAAACGATGTTTGCATTGCGATGATTGCAGAATGTAAATACTCCGAATTTATCATGTCGTGACATTGTTTGAACTCTCTCAAATTGGGCAAGTGAGACAATGTGCCTTTCTGTAAATCTCTGGCAAGCAACGTCAACTTGCGCTCGAATGCCAAAACATCCTCCAACATGTGCAGGGCTGTACGTCCTTACCCCGTTGAAGAGCTGTGTTCAGCGTGTTCAGGTGCGCTGTCATGTCTACCATGAAGTGTAGCTTTTCCAGCCACTCTGGCTGTTCCAGCTCAGGAAAGTTGAGCCCTTTGCTGCCCAGGAAAGTTTTCACTTCTTCCAGACACGCGACAAAGCGTTTCAGCACCTCCCCTCTGGACAGCCAGCGATAAAAACACGTAGCGGTTGCTACACGCAGTCAGTAAACTGCAGTCAAAGTTAGCTTTATTCGAACTAAACAGCCTTGCTTTTAAGCCTCCCTCAACCCGCCCCCCATGGGCACGGATGCTGCAAAAGACACGTACTCACAAACCCCCGTAGGCTATCTCCCTTAGCCTGAACGCTGGCTAATTGTGAGCCGGTTCGGATGTGTCAGGAAATGGGTCGCCACAACATCTTATTTAGATTGTACAAGATCACCATAATCTTCAAATTTAGATTTACATTTCAAAAACTAACAAACTAACATAAAATACATTTTAATTAAATACTGACCATGTAGCGGTGTGCTACACGCAGCGCTAAAATTACGACACGGAGTCGGTAACTGCAGTCGAAGGAAAAAAACTTTATTCGAAATCTTCAGCCTCACTTTTAAGCCTCCCTCAACCTGCCCCCCATGGCGCAGAGGCTCCAAAGCTCTGTGCTCGCAAACCCCCGTAGGCTATCTAATTGTGAGTCGGTTCGGATGTGCCAGGAAAAGGGTCGCCACAACCAATTATTTCCCAAAGTAACAGGGAGCCGCAGCACAGACGTAAAAGAGCCACATGTGGCTCCGGAGCCGCGGGTTGCCGACCCCCGGTCTAGGTAGACTCCAACTTGATGTCATAAATAGCAATTTATTCAACTTCCAGTAACATGTTTTTCTTTTTTTTATTCCCCCGCTTTTCTTCATTTCACCATTCTAGCCTCCTACCTCTTCTCCTCACCAGCCTATCACCTTCCCCGGTGCCCCTCCTCCTGTTTCTCCTACGAACCACTCTCCTATCAGATTCCTTCTCCTCCAGCCCTTTGTCTTTTCCATTTATCACCTCCCTGCTTCTTACTTCATTCACCCTCACCTACCCACTTTGCTTCACATATCACTTTCTAGCTCGCCCTCCTCCCTCTTATTCAGCCTTCTTCTTCCTTCTTTGATGAAGGGTCTCAGACCGTTGATTTCCATAAATGTTGCCTGACTTGTTAAGTTCCACCAGCATTTTGAGTGTGCATCCCTCAGCTAATCAACAAGCTTTAAAACACGGGTCTCTGTACCCACTTCTGAAACTAGAACTTTGACGTCCTTATCAGGAGACCACAGTCAATGCGGATCAGTAATAACTAACTCGTCACACTGACAATCAACATAAATGCACCTCAATGATGTGTGCTTAGCCCACTGCTCTATTCCCTCTATACTCATGACTGTGTGGCCAGGTACAGCTCAAACACTACCTATAAATTCACCAATGTCACCACTTTGATGGACAAAATCTCAAATGGTGGCAAGGCAGACACATTGGTTGGTTGAGTCAGCTCACAATAGCAACTTTGCTCCCAGTGTCAGCAAGACCAAGAAATTAATTGAGGACTTCAGGAAGGGGAAGTTGGGAGAACACAGACCAGTCCCCATTGAAGGGTCAGTGTCATCATCTTGGAATCCATCCTGGGCCGAACATGTTGATGCAATCATAAAGAAGCCACACCAATGATAGTATTTAGGAGTTTGTTGAAGCAACCTGACAGGTCGCATTACAACCTGGTATGGAAGCTCCAGTACACAGGATTTAAAGGGACTGTAGAGGGTTATAGTCTAATCCAGCTCTATCACAGGCATAACCATCTCCACCAAGGACATCTTCAAAAGATGGTATCTTAAGAAGGTGGGATCCATCATAAAGGATCCTCACCATCCAGGACATTCCCTCTGCTCATTACTACCATTGGAGAGATGGTACACAAACATGAAGACCCACACTCAGTAATTCAGGAATAGCTTCTTCCCTTTTGCCATCAGATTTCTGAATGGTCCATGAACCCATTAACATGAGTTTGCTATTTCTCTTTTGTAACTTTTTGCAATTCTTATATTCCACACTGTACTATTGTTACAAAGGAACATATTTCACGGCATACGTCAGTGATAATAAACCTGATTCTGATTCAATATAGATGACATAGTTGAATGTGTCGACAGTGTTTTGGTCATTGAGGAAAAAGTGTCTTGGAGATCAAGAACAGTGCCTCTGGGAAGCAATTACCTGGGCACTTCAAAATGCTTATGAAACCTGGCCTACCAACTGCAGGCACGTCATGGCACTGAACACTGAAAGCCATGACCATTGTATCCTGTGCAAAACCCACTGGAATAAAAAATGTTATCAATATGAGCATCCTCTCCCTGACTTAGATCCCATGCACTGAAATTATAACTGAACTCAGATTGATCCATTGAGTAGGCAACACAAATTGCATAACTAATATCAAACTCCTGAAACTGACACTTTTCTAGGGAAATGGGAAAGACTTCCAAGGAACTATAGTACTTAAGGACCACTAACTACTGAGACTTCTTGACCCATGAACACTCAAAGTGGGGAAGGGACATCATCTTTCACCACCCAGGCCAGCTACCCCAGAGCCAACTGTCAAACAGTGCGCATTTCCTACATTGGTTCATCAATCACATCGGAAACCACAGGTCAGGAGTGGACCACTGTAAGTGTAATGGGTACCTTTGTGAAATTTCAGGGGATTCTGTTCTTGGTCGCTTGTTTTTTTCCCCCTGGTGTGTTAATAATTTAAATATTTTCTATTGGCATGACAAAGTAGTTTGTGGATGATACAAACACCAGTTGTATGACTCAGAGCAAAGATTTAGTAAGATATAGATAGTCTGACCAGTTGGGTAGAAAAATAGCAAATGGAATTTAGTCCAAAGAATTTGAGGTACTACGCTTGAAAGGTGCAACAAAGCAAAGGAATAAACATTTAATAGTAAGTGGTGTAGAGAAATAGTGGGACCTTGTAGTAGTCGTTTACAGATTCCAAAAGGTAGTAGAACAGCTGGTTAAAAAGGCACGTGGAGGTTTTCCGTTATTAGCCAGTACAACGAGCTTATGACAGAACTGTATGCAATATCTATATGATCAGACTTGTATGGAGTTTTGGTCAGCACACTATAGGAGACCCATTACACTGCAGTAAGACGTTGCCAAGACTTTATAAAGGTAGCCTGGAGGGAAGACTGGATAAATGAAGGTTGGCTTTCTTTAGATCAGATGAGGCTGAGGAGACTCTAGAAAACCAAAGGGTATGGATAAAATTAATTGAAAATACCTACTTCCATTAGCAGACAGGTAAAACTAAATTGGGGTGGGGGTGGGGTTTAAAGTAATCTGGAGAAGGATTTGAAGCAAGATGATCTTTCCCCTTTCAAGACTAGTGAGATTTGTAGTTCACCACCTGAAAAGTACTTGAAAGTGAATATGAATTGCTGTGACCTACAGGGATGGGCACCTAGTGTTGAAAAATGGAGTCAAACTATTTCAACAAGCACAGGTACATTGGGTCAAATGTCCTTCCGCATCTACAGTTTCTATTACACTTGCAGCAAGTTGAGAAAGGTTACTGAGGTGACATCTGTAAATGTGAGAATTGTTGCCCGAGTAGGTGGCACGTTTTAATTCTACATTTAATTTCGCAAATTTTCAGAAGTCTGTTTGATAAAACGAAGTGATCTAACTGAATGCCAGGCAAGCCAGATAATGAGATCTGCTCACATCAAGTCGGCTGCTTCAAGTTTCGTTTTCATTATTTATTCAGGATGCAGGATCATTGGAAATATTTATTGTCTATCCCTAAACTGCCTCTGAGAATATGAGAAGTCTTGAACCATTGCAGCTTTTTTGTGAAACTATTCCTACAGTGTTATGGAGGGAGGGAGTTTTGGAAAATAACAATGATCATTTCCGAACCAAGGCTGTGCATGTGACTCAGAGGCAAGCCTTTTGGTGGAGTGCCTCGTACACCTGTGTCAATATCAAACTTCATGACCGAGGTCCTTTCTAAGTTTGAAAGATGCCATGAGTAACCCTTGTGAGTTTGTAGATAGTAAACATTGGCACAGTGATGTGTTAGATGGAATGGCAATCAGGTGGGTTCCTGTCCATTGGACAGTGATACTACACCTGCACTCATTCAGGCAAGGGATAGGGTTCCTGTCCATTGGACAGTGATACCAGAGCCGACTCATTCAGGCAAGGGATAGGGTTCCTGTCCATTGGACAGTGGGGCTAGGGTTCCTGTCCATTGGACAGTGATACCAGAGCCGACTCATTCAGGCAAGGGATAGGGTTCCTGTCCATTGGACAGTGGGGACAGGGTTCCTGTCCATTGGACAGTGATACCAGACCTGCACTCATTCAGGCAAGGGACAGGGTTCCTGTCCATTGGACAGTGGGGACAGGGTTCCTGTCCATTGGACAGTGATACCAGAGCTGACTCATTTAGGCAAGGGATAGGGTTCCTGTCCATTGGACAGTGGGGCTAGGGTTCCTGTCCATTGGACAGTGATACCAGAGCCGACTCATTCAGGCAAGGGATAGGGTTCCTGTCCATTGGACAGTGGGGCTAGGGTTCCTGTCCATTGGACAGTGATACCAGAGCCGACTCATTCAGGCAAGGGATAGGGTTCCTGTCCATTGGACAGTGGGGATAGGGTTCCTGTCCATTGGACAGTGATACCAGAGCTGACTCATTTAGGCAAGGGATAGGGTTCCTGTCCATTGGACAGTGGGGATAGGGTTCCTGTCCATTGGACAGTGATACCAGACCTGCACTCATTCAGGCAAGGGATAGGGTTCCTGTCCATTGGACAGTGGGGACAGGGTTCCTGTCCATTGGACAGTGGGGACAGGGTTCCTGTCCATTGGACAGTGATACCAGAGCTGACTCATTTAGGCAAGGGATAGGGTTCCTGTCCATTGGACAGTGGGGCTAGGGTTCCTGTCCATTGGACAGTGATACCAGAGCCGACTCATTCAGGCAAGGGATAGGGTTCCTGTCCATTGGACAGTGATACCAGAGCCGACTCATTCAGGCAAGGGATAGGGTTCCTGTCCATTGGATAGTGGGGCTAGGGTTCCTGTCCATTGGACAGTGATACCAGAGCCGACTCATTCAGGCAAGGGATAGGGTTCCTGTCCATTGGACAGTGGGGACAGGGTTCCTGTCCATTGGACAGTGATACCAGACCTGCACTCATTCAGGCAAGGGATAGGGTTCCTGTCCATTGGACAGTGGGGACAGGGTTCCTGTCCATTGGACAGTGGGGACAGGGTTCCTGTCCATTGGACAGTGATACCAGAGCTGACTCATTTAGGCAAGGGATAGGGTTCCTGTCCATTGGACAGTGGGGCTAGGGTTCCTGTCCATTGGACAGTGATACCAGAGCCGACTCATTCAGGCAAGGGATAGGGTTCCTGTCCATTGGACAGTGATACCAGAGCCGACTCATTCAGGCAAGGGATAGGGTTCCTGTCCATTGGATAGTGGGGCTAGGGTTCCTGTCCATTGGACAGTGATACCAGAGCCGACTCATTCAGGCAAGGGATAGGGTTCCTGTCCATTGGACAGTGGGGACAGGGTTCCTGTCCATTGGACAGTGATACCAGACCTGCACTCATTCAGGCAAGGGACAGGGTTCCTGTCCATTGGACAGTGGGGACAGGGTTCCTGTCCATTGGACAGTGGGGACAGGGTTCCTGTCCATTGGACAGTGATACCAGAGCTGACTCATTTAGGCAAGGGATAGGGTTCCTGTCCATTGGACAGTGGGGCTAGGGTTCCTGTCCATTGGACAGTGATACCAGAGCTGACTCATTTAGGCAAGGGATAGGGTTCCTGTCCATTGGACAGTGGGGCTAGGGTTCCTGTCCATTGGACAGTGATACCAGAGCCGACTCATTCAGGCAAGGGATAGGGTTCCTGTCCATTGGACAGTGGGGCTAGGGTTCCTGTCCATTGGACAGTGATACCAGAGCCGACTCATTCAGGCAAGGGATAGGGTTCCTGTCCATTGGACAGTGGGGATAGGGTTCCTGTCCATTGGACAGTGATACCAGAGCTGACTCATTTAGGCAAGGGATAGGGTTCCTGTCCATTGGACAGTGGGGATAGGGTTCCTGTCCATTGGACAGTGGGGATAGGGTTCCTGTCCATTGGACAGTGATACCAGAGCTGACTCATTTAGGCAAGGGATAGGGTTCCTGTCCATTGGACAGTGGGGATAGGGTTCCTGTCCATTGGACAGTGGGGATAGGGTTCCTGTCCATTGGACAGTGATACCAGACCTGCACTCATTCAGGCAAGGGATAGGGTTCCTGTCCATTGGACAGTGGGGACAGGGTTCCTGTCCATTGGACAGTGGGGATAGGGTTCCTGTCCATTGGACAGTGATACCAGAGCTGACTCATTTAGGCAAGGGATAGGGTTCCTGTCCATTGGACAGTGGGGCTAGGGTTCCTGTCCATTGGACAGTGATACCAGAGCCGACTCATTCAGGCAAGGGATAGGGTTCCTGTCCATTGGACAGTGATACCAGAGCCGACTCATTCAGGCAAGGGATAGGGTTCCTGTCCATTGGACAGTGATACCAGAGCTGACTCATTTAGGCAAGGGATAGGGTTCCTGTCCATTGGACAGTGGGGATAGGGTTCCTGTCCATTGGACAGTGGGGATAGGGTCCCTGTCCATTGGACAGTGGGGATAGGGTTCCTGTCCATTGGACAGTGATACCAGACCTGCACTCATTCAGGCAAGGGATAGGGTTCCTGTCCATTGGACAGTGGGGACAGGGTTCCTGTCCATTGGACAGTGGGGATAGGGTTCCTGTCCATTGGACAGTGATACCAGAGCTGACTCATTTAGGCAAGGGATAGGGTTCCTGTCCATTGGACAGTGGGGCTAGGGTTCCTGTCCATTGGACAGTGATACCAGAGCCGACTCATTTAGGCAAGGGATAGGGTTCCTGTCCATTGGACAGTGATACCAGAGCCGACTCATTCAGGCAAGGGATAGGGTTCCTGTCCATTGGACAGTGGGGATAGGGTTCCTGTCCATTGGACAGTGATACCAGAGCTGACTCATTTAGGCAAGGGATAGGGTTCCTGTCCATTGGACAGTGGGGATAGGGTTCCTGTCCATTGGACAGTGATACCAGACCTGCACTCATTCAGGCAAGGGATAGGGTTCCTGTCCATTGGACAGTGGGGACAGGGTTCCTGTCCATTGGACAGTGGGGATAGGGTTCCTGTCCATTGGACAGTGATACCAGAGCTGACTCATTTAGGCAAGGGATAGGGTTCCTGTCCATTGGACAGTGGGGATAGGGTTCCTGTCCATTGGACAGTGGGGATAGGGTTCCTGTCCATTGGGCAGTGATACCAGACCTGCACTCATTCAGGCAAGGGATAGGGTTCCTGTCCATTGGACAGTGGGGACAGGGTTCCTGTCCATTGGACAGTGATACCAGAGCTGACTCATTTAGGCAAGGGATAGGGTTCCTGTCAATTGGACAGTGATACCAGACCTGCACTCATTCAGGCAAGGGATAGGAAGGTATCCCACTGCCTTGAAGATGACAGAAAATTCAGATGCAGAAGCAAAGTTAGCGATAGAGTGGAATGAGAGATAATAATAACAATTATTTTTAAGTGAGGGAAGCATGGATCTAAGCCTGAATTAATCACACCAAAAGAATCATTCAGGAAAAAAAAATCAGTGGGAGTTATAAACAACCGTGAATTACTAAGTCAGAAGTATAAAATGCCAAAGTGAACAATGAAGTGCTGCAAGTTTTCCTTAAATTTCATAGGAACTGTTACAAGGGAAAAGACAGAGCAATTAGAGCAATTATAGAATAGAAAATTCAGTGATGACTTGACTGGGGCTGAGGTCAAGGTTTACTCACTGAACAAGTACTCAACAAAGCACTTAGCCAATGTAGGTTTGGTGTCACTAAACAAAACCACTTCATTTTCAGCAGAGCCTGCATTAAAAAAAGTGAAAAAATTGCAAGTATGGTGGTTGTGCGTGACTGGAAAGCATGGGGTGCTGAGAGGGAGAAAACGATGTTAGTACAGCTTATATTACCAACACTTTAGTCAATTCTTCCCTGCCAAGGAACAGCTGAGATCACTGGATATAGCACAAGTTTTGGGACTAGATAACATTCTGATGGCGATACTAAAGACTAGATTGTATTTTCCTCTGCCTAAATTGCTCTAATACAGTCGTAAATTGGCATCTCTCTAAAAGAGCAGAAGATTGCCCAGGGGTATATTGTCCATTGAAAGATCATATCTGATATACTTAATTTACCAGTCTACACAAAATGGAGCAAGTCACTGATTATGCAATTTTGCAGAGCTTATTCTCCATGACCGCTCAAGGCCTATTGCGGATTCTACCTAGAAATAAAATGCAAGCATGGGCTGATAATGTGGCAAGTAATATTTAGGCCCCAAAGATGCCAGGCAATAACCAGTAGTCAAGCCATCTATTTGGCATTCAATGATATTAGCATCCCAAGCCCCTGCCATCAACTCTTTGGATGCACTCATGACCTGAAACTGAACTATCTCACAATTATTGTGGCTGCAAGAAAAGGTCAGAGGCTATAATCTCATATCAAGGGGCTGCTCCAGACAGCTCAAAGATTTTCCACGATCCACATTTCAAATGTATGAGGGGATACTCCCCTCCAGTCTGGATGAGTGCAACTCTAATACTTTAGAGGATCAATTGCCATTAAGGTCAAAGCAATAGCTTGAAAACAAGGGAGTTTTTACCCTGGGTTACAGCATGGCTCTCAACACTGGAGTTGATGGCCTGTGCAGCTACAAAGAAATGGTACCATTCACTCAAAGTAATCTGGTTAACATGAAGTTTTCCAAAGTTTATGGCAGCTTAAGAATCTATGTGCAGTATGTAAGCTTCATTATTTACAAGGACATGGGTTAATTCTACAGAGAGTAGTATATTAGACACTGCAGTTTGCTTGAAGGGCAGGAAAAAAAAAGCAGATGTGCTACAGATTTGAAGCAGGACCTATGGCTTGCTACCAAGAATTTAAAATTGTTTTTTAATAATGGCTAATACAATAGAGGTCAGGGACAGGCTCTTTGTCACAGTCTTCGCTGAACATCGTGCCAAATTCAACTAACCCATCCTGTCTGCCTGCATGTAGATGTATTTATCAAAGAGCCACTTAACTACCACTATTGTATCTGCTTCCATCATCACCACCGTCAGTACATTCCAGGCACTTAGCCCTGTGTTTAGGAAAAAACTTGCTCCGCACATCTCTTAAACTGTTCCCCCATTTACCTTAAAATTATGTCCTCTGGTTTTTAAGGAAAATAAATTAGCTCTCTACCTTATCTATGCTTCTCTATTATTTTATTTTTTTTTAAAAACAAACTTCTACCAGGTCTTTCCTCAGCTTCGAACACACCATAAAAATCAATCCAAGTTTGTCCAACCTCTCCTTACAGCTATCCTGTCATCCAACAACTTCCTAATTCAATTCCAAAGCCTCCACATCCTTCCTGCAATGGGGTAAATGCAACTGCACACAACACTCCAAGAGCAGCCTGACCACAGTTTTGTACAGCTGTAATGTGACTTCCTGGTGCTTATACTAAGCATGTCAAGTCTTCTAATGGCTATCTAATTTTGTTGCCACCTTCAGGATACTATGGATTTGGGACCCCAAGACCCCCCCCCCACATTAGTGCTATCATTAACTGTATACTTTTCCCTTACATTTGACAGCGCAAAGTGCAATACCTCACTTCTCCAGATTAAACTCTGCCTGCCATTTCTTTGCCCATATCTGGATCTCATCTAAAACCTTTGACTATCTTCTTCATTTCTGTATCTTCACCACCCTTTGTGTTGCCTGTAAATTTACTAAACACTATAGACCACTTTCTTTTACACAGCACCTAATTAAGTCCTATATCCTTCGTGACTGTTCAACTCCAGCCCTACCCATTTATACCTCCAAGTCATTTCACAAGTAGTATTCTTCTGGGATCAATATTGTTGTTGCTTACATTTGAAAGTCAACATTTGCAAAGCACAATTCCAGTGCAAAAGTGTAGAACTGTTACCATTTCAAATCATGAAACAGAAACCTCAGATTAAAAAAGACAGCTGCATGGACCAAGACATGTACAAGGCATAACCTCCAGAGGAAACCCGAAAATTGAAGGCAAAAAATGTAGCACTGAGAAAGAAAATACTGAGCCAATATTCTGATTCAGTAAACAGTGGAATCTTATTGAATTGTCCAATTTTTTTTTTTGGAGGGTGGGCTTGAAAGAACAGCTGTCACACTGGTGTTTTCCCCCTTGTTGGCCGTTTAGAACCAGGGGATCTCTCTCAAGGGCAAGCCATTCAGAAATTTCTTTACTCCAACAGTATCAAATCGTTTCGAGTTCTCTATAAACAGATGGCTATGGAAGCTCAGTACAGTATATATTCAACATAGAAAGATTGGAATAACCACAACTATTGCTGGAAGTACTCAGTTGGTTTGGCAGCTTCTGTAGGAAAGAGATAGATTTTCAGGTCAAAGACCCTTCACGAGAATAGGGAAAGGTCAAATGCAATTAAGAGTGATAACTTGATCAAGGAAATATAACATTGCAAATAGGTCAGGTTTATGAAAGGAGAAAGGAAATCTGAACATCAGAGATGGACACCTTACAGCAGAAATGGACAGTTATAATACAGACCAAAAAAGCAATTTACTTTAGAAGAAATCGATAACAGTCCAGAAGGCTACAGCATGCCTACACAGAAGATAAGAAAATACTCCTCAAGCTTACAAACGTAATAATGGACTGGCAGGCAACTCTGATTTGGTTCAACAGACTGGAGGCGGGTGTTCCGCAAAGCATTTACCCCAATCCAGGTTTGGTTCTTCTTATGTAGATCAGACCACAAATGCCACACACCACATTTGAAGAAGTGCAGATGAATGACAACTTCACCCCAAAAAAATTATTCTGGATCCCTGCAGGATGGCAAGGAAAAACATGGAAAACACTTGCATATTCTGACATTGTGTGGACAAAAATTACATACAATGGGGAGACACTGGATTGTAACATGATATTAGTGCAGGAAAGTGCTACTAAGTAAAAGAGCATGGAATAGCAGAGTAAGTCATGAAGCGGATTAACTCACTCCTGTTTCGATTTCTTTTGCTCCTCTGTAAAGACATTCAGCTGCAAATAGTTACACCATCCCCCAGAGTTAACTGATTGCAAAGCTGCTGGATTTTATTGAGCTCCCAGCATCAGGAAAGGGAATACTGTCCAAGGTCTCATTTTCATAGTGTTAAATCTTATACGTGTTAACCATTGGTGTATGCACTGTTAACTATTCAATAAAAAGCTGCATCATAATAATGCATTTCAACTATTAAATCACTTCAAAATTCTGTAACTGCTTTAAAAAAAACAAAATGGAGTGAAGTATATTTGAATCTTGCACAATGAACTCATCCATTGTAAAATGAAAATTTAAAATGGCATAATCTTACGACTTTCATGCACTAACATCATGTTACAATCTAATTGTATGTTTTTTTTAAAAAACCTTTTCTCCTTCTCATCATGCAGGGATCTAAATAGTCCAAATGACCCGGCACTGTGGACATCTTCAAAAAGTGATGTCTCAACAGGACCCCACTCCCATCACCCAGGACATGCCCTCTTCTCATTCTACCATCAAGGTGGCCTGAAGAAACACACGTAACGTTTTGGGAACAATTTCGTCACCTCTGCCATTAGATTTCTGAATGATCAATGAACCCATTACACTACCTCAATATATTTTCGAGCACAGAAGCTTGGAGACAGGGTTGCAAGCTCATGATTGACTCCATTTCTCACCCATTAAAGCGTCAACGAGTGAGCGGAAGGTGCTGTGTCTACTAGCCTTTTGTTTGCTGCTGCTGAAGGAAGGTGGCCTGCCAGTGATAGTCCCTTGCCCACTGCTCCAAGAGGAATGTCCCTAGCTTCGAATGGTCTCTCTCCTCGCTCGATGCTGCCGAAGGATTGTACTGGAGTCCTGGGTCTTGGGCAAGGTTTAATTGACGCAGTTTGTGGATTGTAGTCTAGTTCATGTTATATGTTCCTGGCCGTTCCTTTTCTTGTTTCTGTTTTGGGTGGGGTGGCCTGCAGATAACGAATGACAGCACTAGATTGAACTGGTCTGAGCTGAATATGCCTAAATCTTTTCATTTTTGTGCTTTATATTCTGTATTTTTTGCTGTTTGCGCGATTTTTTACACATTTGGTGGTGGAGGGTGTTTGATGTCTTTCTTTGAACGGGTTCCAGGGTTTTCTTTGTTTTATGGCCGTCTACAGGAAGACAAATCTCAGTTGAATACTGCGTACATACATACTTTGATCATTTATGTACTTTGAATCTTTTTGCACTACTTAATTAAAAAATTGTTATTGTAAGTTATAGTTTTGTTTTATTAGGTATTGCAATGCACTGCTGCCAAAAAAACAACTTTAACAACAAATGGCCGGGATAGTAAAGCTGATTCTGAATCTCAGGTTTAGGAATCCTTGTCATTTTTCCAAGCAGAATTAAGTAAAACTCACAAGTGAAGAATAGAAACGTGTGAAATGGAAATCACAGGGTTCCTTTAATTCAGCAAGTAGAAGACCTTAAAAGTAGTCTTTAAATTTTTAAAGTTTCACAAAGGTAAATAAAGATTTCTAGAATATAATGTTTAAGATCATTAAATAACAGGCAGCCACTCAGATCAAATGAGAAAAAAAAAGTGTTTGCAGCAAAAATGAAAATGCTTTCAGTTGAAAGATGCTGAAAAGCATTAAACAATATGGTAAAATCCCAGTAAGGCACATAGAAGATCCAGAGCACAGACCAGATGGGCTAAAGTTGCTTATTTTCTCATTGAGTATAGTTTAGTTTTGTGGTGCAAGAACAAGGCAGTCTTATTTATTCACAGAGAACAGATGTCATTGCCAGAGGCAGTTATTTATTGCCCTGTTAGTGCTTATAACTAGAAATAGTGACTATTTTTAAACCCGACAGTCTGCATAAATCTAATATATTGAAGAGGGTTTACTTAATAGCCCTCATAAAACCTTGATACACAGTGAAACACTGCTAAGAGAGAAGCACCAAAATAACAACCCCTTACAACATAAAAGGGGTTGCATTTCTAATTAAAATAAGGAGAAGCAAAGAAAAATTTCATAGATTCACCACCATTTTCATGAAATTTCTTCCCATGGTTGTACTAAATGTCTTACCACGTATCCTGAGATAGAGGTACCAAGGTCCAGCCAAGTGAAAACTTCCTGATATCAGTCTACCAAGTCTTCTAATAGCTTTTTCTTCAGTCGTTCACCTTTTCCAGTTATCACCACCAAGCTTATCACTTCATTCCCCACTCTCCCCCCCCCCCCATTAGACTTTATTTGTCACCTACCTATTGGTCTGTACTCCTTTCCCTCCCCATACCTTCTTATTCCGACTTCTTCCCCTTCATTTCCAGTCCTGATGAAATGTCTCAGTCCAAAACATCGACTGCTTATTTCTCTTCATAAATGCTGCCAGACCTTCAGAACTTTGTGTTACATTTGAGATGTTTAAATGTTTTGATTAAATTACCCCAGTTTTCTGAACAAGCAACATAATCTTTCCTCATAAATTCTTGCTACCTGATGAATCAGTCTAGTTAACTTCAATGCTCTCTCTGTGACAGCATATCGTTTTTTAGATAGGGAGACCAAAACCATACACAATACTCTAAGGTGTGGGCTCATCAGGGCTTAGTACAACTAGAGCAAGACATCCTTACATCCATATTCAAACTCTTTTTACGAAGGCCAACATGCATTCCATTTTGTGCCCGATTGATATACCAGTACGCTTTGCTAGAGTACAAAAAACACCCAAGTCCATTGCTACAATGTTTCCCTATCTAAAGCTATTAATATGCTTGTTTTTTTTCTACTTCACTTGACTTTTGCCCACTCACTCTGCATTCTCCTCACAACCCCATTCAGTTCAGTGTCATCAACATGCTTAAAAATATTCTGTTGATTCCTCATTCAAATTATTGATAAACACCATGAATAGCTGAAGCCAAGAACTGACTCCTATACAGTTTTTTGCCCTTTAACCAATCAAGTATACTCTCGTCTATCACCCCAACTTTAATGATTGGGTCACCCTCATCTATTCTGTTAGTTACAATCTCAAAATTCCAACAGCTTTGCCAAACATGATTCAACTTTACATCAACTTCAACAATCCCAGGAGTATTTTCAAATAACCTTCTACCACTTTCTTATTAGTATTATAGCCTGATCTTGTCTATAGTTCTACTTTCGCTCTCTCCTTTCTTAAAATAGTGGCTCTTCCCCCCATCATCCCCCCCCCCAAAGTCCCGCTGAAAGGTCTTGGCCCAAAACATCGACATACTCTTTTCCATAGACACTGCCTGGCTTGCTGAGTTCCTCCAGCATTTTGTGTTGCTTGAATTTCCAGCATCTGCAGATTTTCTCTTGTTTAAAATAGTGAGGTAACTTTTATTTATGCTATCTTCAATCTGTATGAAATGTTCCAGGATCTGTGGAATTTACAAAGATAACAACCAGTGCATCAATTATTTCCAGAACCACCACCTTCAAAGTCCTGGGTTGCAAGTTAATTACCCCTTGGCTCCATTATCCTTTATTTATAAACTAATACTAATTAGTTTGTGCTCATTTAAGACATCTAAATACTTCATTACTTCATGGAGGCTTTCTTCCACGGTGACAGACATTTTTTTTGATTAATTCCGCTGCCATTTCTTTATAGTGAAATATAATTTCTCCCATCTCCACATGCAAGGGCAGATAGACAAAATGGCAGAAGGATAAGCTATAATTTTTCCACATATTTCTGATTTTCCAGTTCTTAACAATTCCTTGGTCCTCTGATATGAAAATTTTCCTAATCCTTCATCCACTTCAAAGTAAATTTATTAGCAAAGTACACGTATGCTACCATATACTACTTTGAGATTCATTTTTGTGCAGACGTTTACAAAAAACTATAGTGTTTGAAAGAAGGCAAACTGCAAATAAAAAATAATACTGAGAAGATGAGTTGTAAAGAATACTTAGAAATCGGTAGGTGACACAATCAGTTGAAATTTGCAGTGAATGAAGTTATCCACATCAGTTCAGGAGCCTGATGGCTGTAGGGTAATGATTGTTCCTGAACCTGACGGTGCACAGTCAAAAGCTTCTGTACCTCCAGCTCAATGGTAGCAGTCCAGCAATCCCCAGATTGGTGAGTCCTGGCTCAGAGGTCTGTGTGTGTAGAAGGCACAAGAGCCCATGATGGGCCAGGTCACTGGGGTCGGAGGTTCGTACAAGTCTGGATATCAGTCACATGACCAACGAGTTCCAAGGTAGTCTAAAGGCCCATGATCTGCGAGTCCGGAAATGATTATTTTCTATAACTTCTGCACTGCCCAGAAACCCACTTATTTAACCCTAGCCTAATCACAGGACAACTTACAATAACCAATTAATCTACTAACCACTACATCTTTGGATTATGGAAGGAAACCAGTGCAGTTGAAGCCCAAAGGTCAAAGGTCCATGATCAATGACCCTAGAGATCTGACTCCTGGGAGTCTGGACGAGGAATTAGTGTTGCAGGTCCAATATTTCCGAGTCTGAGATAGGACTTGAAACTCTCTCTGACTAGGGCCTATAGAACCAAGGATCCCAATCATAGTGATTATTTGTCCAGAAATTTCTTCTGCTATGTGATGGCAAAATCTTTGAGCAGGTAGGTAATTTCAGTGACTGGTAGTAACTCTTAGTTAGTCTGCAAGCCTGATGCTGCCAAGCTTCCAGCCATCCATTAGATAACAAATAAAGAAAGGGACTCCTCACCCCAAATATTTCCACTGTTTTACATAACATGAAATTTGGTTTGTGGAAGTAGCACTGTGCAAGAATGTATAATTAAATTACAAAAATTAATAGTGCAAAACAAAAATGGGGAATAGTGTGGTACTGCACATGGGTTATGGACCTTGCAGAATTCTGACAAATGAAAGAAGCTGTTTCAGAATCACCGAGTGTGGGGCTTCAGGCTCCCAAACCTCCTCACTGACAGCAGTAATAAGAGGGCACATCCAAACAGTGAAGGTCTTTAGTCATGTTATCTTTAACCTTAAGGTGGTAAAGATTCCATAGAATCTTTACCATCTCCTGCTCCTTTCCCGTCCAGTATCATGCTAATGACTTTACCAAGTAATACACAAGTTCATGATACTTCTGTATCATGCAATACCCAAAATAAATCTGGGAAGCTGTCTTGGACAACACAAAATATAGATGTTAACCAACAATCTTAGCTCCCTACCAGTTCCAAACTGTTTAAATCTTCTGTAAATCCAATCCAAATTACCAAATCTATATTCTCCATCTAAAGGTCTGCAAAATTTAACTGCTATAATTGCATCTTTCCTAAGGCAAGAAGAGACAACCAATATTCTTAAGTCTAATCAGTGCCCTGTACAATTCCAGTAAGACACCTTTATCTTGGGCTCTAAGCCTCTTGTAATAATATTTACCTATTGCCACCCATCATTGCACCATAAGCAGATAGACACATTACACCAGATCCCCTCATCCAAATCATTTATTATGTACAGTAATGTGAATAGGTGGAGTCCTCTGTACCACCCACTAATGCACTCCACTAATTTCCTCAAACTATACTTCCCATCTGTTATATCTGTACATCACCCACATTTCACTTTATCCCAGTTTTGTCTAAAAAAGAAAATTTACTGAACCCCTCCTGCTCTTAATCTCATTTGGCACCTAAAGTTGACTTCCTAAGACCAAATACATCATATCCACAACTTATCTGCTATGTTTGTTTTTTTTTGAGGTTGTAACACTATCAAACCTAATTTTCCTTGAGGCATTTTGAGGCAGATGGGACTGGTTAGACCAGGGGTGGGCAAACTTTTTGACTTGTGGGCCACAAAGGGTTCTAAAATTTGACAGGGGGCCCGGACCAGGAGCAGATGGACGGAGTGTTTTGGTAATACACCTCATAAGAGAAAATAAAATATCATGGGATATGTAGAAAACATGTGCTTTAATTTCAATTGAAAATGAACAAATGCATTAGAACAAAATATCTGTCTTTGAAGTCCCATGGTATTTAGCTATTTATTGAAATAACTTTTAAAACACTGAAAATTAAATGAATAAAATACAGCTTTTTTTAATAGTAACAGTTATTTTAAAGCTCTGAAAATTCTGTTATCCTTCAAGATATTATCATCATCACTCTCCTCCTGACTGTCTTTATTTCAAAAACGGTAGGAGATGCAGGTCTACTTGTCCTGCTCCTTCTTATTCAATTGTCCCGTGCCAAAACTCAACAACGACCAGCACAAAGACAGAACAGTGACAGTGCGCCAGTATGCAGAGCGCGTTATTTGATCTGGAGCGCATTTTTTATTTTGAGAACGTACGTGCACCTGCGCACTACTCATGTCCATCACTTAACAGAAATGACATGTAACATGTAAGGCTTATTGAAAAAAATATTTTCAAATGCATTTTTTACATAACACAACGAAGAAACTTATTTTTAATTTCAGTGGGAACAGTGTTGTTGGTCTCCCTTTTTAGCCAGCGCATCAAAGTCTGGATTTAGTTTTGTTGTGGCGATTCTCAGGATGGATCTGAGGTGTTGGTCAGTTAAGTTGGATCTGTGGCTGGCTTTGTTGATGTTCATGACGCTGAACGCCTGTTCACACAAATAGGTCGAGCCGAACAAAGAGTAAAGTGCAAATGTGGAGTAATACGCTGCACCTCAACAAAGGACAATGTGTAGCGGTGTGCTACATGCAGCGCTAAAATTACGACACGGAGTCGGTAACTGCAGTCGTAGAAAAAAAAACTTTATTCGAAATCCCCAGCCTCACTTTCAAGCCTCCCTCAACCTGCCCTCCGTGGCGCAGAGGCTCCAAAGCTCTATGCTCGCAAATCCCCGCAGGCCATCTCCCTTGACCAGAACGCTGGCTAATTGTGAGCCGGTTCGGATGTGCCAGGAAACGGGTCGCCACAAATGTATATAGAGTGCGTTATCTATTGGGAAAACGCCAGAATTGCAGGGAAAAAACGTTAACAAGGTTTATTAATATAATTTCATCAAGTTCTGCGGGCCAGATTAAAAAGCTTAACGGGCCGCATATGGCCCACGGGCCGTAGTTTGCCCATGCCTGGGTTAGACTGATATCATAATCTGAGCAGGTGTAGTGGGCAGCACAGCCTGTTTGAGGTGCTCTGCAATCTTAATCTTCCCAGTCCTGATTTTAGATGTCTTGTTATCACTTACAAGTGTCCAGCATTTTTCTTACTTCTAACTCCTCTGTAATTAATACCCTAGACTCTCAAAAACATAGCTCATCAAAAACTCTACTGCGCTTATTTCAACCTGTAATAAGTTCTATTCACTCATTACCAGCATTTGCCCAATATTCACAATTTTAAAACTTAACATTTCATTCAAATTCCTTCATAGACTTTTATTCACAAATTAACTAAAATCAATTTTGTTAGAATCTTGGATACTATTTGGCCAAATTTTTTGTAAAGACATCTACAGTTAGGGATCATTGCCTAATCTGCAGACTAGTCTCTTGGCTATACACACTAATTAATTAGTGTGTATAGCCAAGATAGCCATGATCACTAGTTAATTGATCATAATGGATTTTGAAGCAAGAATTTGATAGAATTTAATTGAAATGCATTTAGATACTCTCCACTGCTTCTGTGGCATTTCAGTGTGATAATTTTAAACCAGAAACCTTAGAGAGAAACAGTGACAAAATTGCTTTTGGAATTCAGCATAGATCTGACAAACTAAAACTAAGAGGAGCAAAAGGTCAACATCTGCCAAATTGTATAAATTATACAAATTTGAGAGTTATGATAACTTGTGGGAACAAAAGTCAAAGTAATCACAAGAGCAAGAACTACCACAGATAGATCACTCCCTCTAAACAGGACCTCTCCATGTTGTTCAGCATGACTATTAATTGGATAGCTTAAAAACTCATTTACTACTGTTTAAGCTGTATATAAACTTGCAAACTGTGACATATATTCTCTATTATCTTTTGGAACCACAACAAAAACTCTCCAGGCTGTGATCTGAAGTTATTTCCCAAGAGAACCTGGTTCTCTCTTTGCCTCTCATTACAAACTCGAATGGTCTACTCTAATATGGTTGGGATCACCTTCTCAAGTGAACACTCTAACAGTGGTATCCTTTACCCAACATCCCTCAACCACTAATGGAAAGAAAATCTAATGATCTAGTCACAGAACTAGAAAGACCAAAGGAAGATGGAGACACTATAAACAATGGGTAAAGATACCAGAAAAGACCTCAAGAGATTTTGATAGGAAAGGGGAATACAAGTTTATAAGCCAATTTAGACAATAGGAGCAGAAATGAGCTATTCGGCCCATTGGGTCTAATCCCCATTCAATCGTGGCTGATTTATGATTGTTCCCAAACCTCTCTCTTGCCTTTTCCCCGTAACCTTAGGCACCCTCACTAATCAAGAACCAAAATACAAAAATCTGAGCCACAGAAGTTTGAGTCTGTAGTGAAGGTGACAAATGTGATGCACGGACTAGAATATAAAAACAAGGATGTAATGTTGAGACTTTCTAAGGCACTGGTACTTGGTACACTCACTTGGAGTACTGTGAGCACTGGGCCCTCATCTTAGAACAGATGTGCTGAAACTGGAGAGGGTTCAAAGGAGGTTCACAAAAATGATTCCAGGATGAAACAGCCTTCGTATGAAGAGTGTCTGATTGCTCTGGGCCTATATTCATTGTAATTCAAAAGAATGAAGGGTGACCTCATTGAAACCTATTGAATGTTGAAAGGCCTTGATAGAGTGAATGGGTAAAGGATGTTACCTACAGTGTGAGAGTGTAAGACCAGTGGATACAGTCCCAGAATAGAGGGGTGTCCTTTTAGAACACAGCTGAGGAGGAAATGCATTAGCCAGGGCGTTGTGAATCTGTGGAATCTGTTTTCACAGCTGTGAAGGGCAGATCTTATGTATATTTAGAGCAGAGGGTGATAGATTTTTGATTGGTTAGGGCATAAAGCGATACAGGGGATTGCAGGAGAAATGGATCAGCCATGATGAAATAGCGCAGCAGACTTAACGAACCAAATGGCGTAATACTGCTCCTATAATGGTCTTATAAATGATAAGACCTCCACTTTAAATTTACTCAATGACTTGGCCTCCACAGCCATTTCGTGCAATGAACTCCACAGACTCGCCACCCTCTGGGTAAAGAAATTCCACCTCACCTCAGTTCTAAAGTAATATCCTTCCATTCTGATGCTGGTCCTAGACTTCCCCACTATCAAAGCATGCATAAAAAGCATTGAGCTCATCTGGGAGTGGAGCATCATAGCTATTCAAAATGCTAGGCTTCACATTGTAGGAAGCAATGGACTGCAAACCCTGCCCAAGCTGATGTGCATCTGATTCTGCCTCTAACTTCAATCGAAATTATTTTTTGCTCTTATAATAGCCTTCCATATATTGTACCTGGAGTTTTATATTTCTGGATCACCAGTCTTGAATGCCACAGATCTAACCACCTGCAGATTACGAAACTCCTGGTTCATTTGGCTTGGGTGTGCCCAGTATGTTCTTGAAGGCACTCAGCCACGCAGGTCTTGATGAACTCTGAGACAACTGTGGCATAATCATTCAGATTCGAATTTGAATTAAAGCAGACCTGCAAATGCTCCTCCACCTCCCTTGACCATACTTTCTTGGTCGTCATCACTGAAGCTGCGGTTGTTAAGTCTCTGCCTGAGGGCTGGGAGTAGAAGTACAGCCAGATGATTGGACTTTCCCAAGTGGATGGCATGGTACGTGCTCTTAATGATGGTGTTACAGTGGTCAAGTGTGTGGCTTCTCTGGTTCCAGAGGTGATATGTTGAGAATTATTTCGGATGATTGACAATGGAATCTAATGAAAAGCTAACTTACTCTGCATACTGGAATGCATTGCATTACGAATAGTGAAAAGTTATTCAATACAGCTTAAAGGAATATTAAGTTACAGCAGGGGCTCAAGATTAATTGACCAGTTGCTTTAATGAGCCAGCATAAAATTATATAAATTTCAGGCACTGTAAGATTATATCATTCTATAAATTCCACAGAACTCTCTTCAAAATCTGGCTTATAGCATACAGAACTTTTAGATTAATACATTAAGACTCTCTGTATGCCTGGAGAATAGCAAGCCAAAAAAAAGCGAAAAAGTTCAAGAAAACCTTGTTGGACTGCATTTGTAAAGATTCATATGTACAGCCCAATGTAGCCTTAATTTTAGTTAAACTAACCATCTCATATGATTTGTGGCAAAAGTACAGCATCGCCAACCACTGCCGATCATAATGATTCTAATTGCTTCCTGAGCCTACATCATGTACAGTACATCTCCAAACGTGGTTTGACCGTTTACTCAAATATTCAAATATTTATGAACTACAACCAAGCCCAATGAAAGCACAAAAGCAGTAACCAAAAGCCAGTTTTTAGACAAAAAGGGTTAGACAGAGAACATACTTGCTTCATTAATATCTTAACAGATATGCCTATGACTAATCTCCCCAATATTTATTGACCAACCCCAATTATTGCAAAGTGGTAGTAAGTAAACTTTGATTGCTGCAGTCTATGAATGTACTCCCTGCACATTTAAAATAGACAGCTCTATGATTTATATTGCTCAACTTCCATTATTGAGTTTTATTTAAGTTAGGAACGTATGCAACTTAGCCGTTTCCATCTTTATTGCCGATTCCTCTGTTTTGGGTGACATTAGAAGCTTGGGAAGTATTCTCGAAAGAAGTGGAGGTCTGCTACAGTACATTATTGTCAGCAGTACACATTCAAACTGTCAGTCTGCAAATAGTGAGAGAGTGTTAAAGGATGATAGATAGGCACCGATCAAGTGGCTTTGAACTGCTTTATTATTGGTGGAACTGCACTGTTCCAGGTACGTGGTTTAACGTGCCTTGGAAACATAAAGGCCAAGTCCACACAGGGCACATTACTCAAAGAGACTCCTGCATCTACTGTAGAAGTTTGGTTCAGTAATTTATTTTTAGCTGAAGTGTACTCCAGGAGTGTTGATGGTGGGGGACTCTACAATGGTAATTCTGAACATTGGCAGTTAGACAGATATTCACCACACAAAAACACACTAAAATTTACCATCTAATTAGCCCAATCCAGAGTAATTTTTCGCAGCTTACTACATGCAAGTAACAATGGCTTCATAATCCGAGATTGGAAATGGAACCAAAGACAAACATCCTACTCCTGAAGAAAGGTAGATAGATCACTGATGAACAGTTGGAGAGCTAGGTCCAGGCTACCATCCTAAGGAAATCAGCCAATGTTAAAATTAACAAGTCATTGATTAAAAACAGATGGAACAACTTTTTTCTTCAAAAGGATGAAGTATATTTGAAACGAAAGAGGATCTAGTGCTTTCTTGGCAAACATGACTAATAAACTCCTCTCAGGCGTCTAGCCAGGTCCAAATATAGATTGTAACCAATGTTTCGATGACAAACTCTGCCATAGCAAAACAAAACTTCGGTTATAATTGATACCTGTACCCAGTTGGAAGCCCAAGAAGAGTTTATTCGAGCATTTGAAATGTTCTTTCTTTAAATTGGTAAATACAAAGTGTTCAGAATATTTTCAATGTGGTGGTAATAGGTCGTTGATAGGGTAGTGGGGCAATGAAAAAGGATGTGAGGGATTGGCAGGATTGTAAAACTGATGTAGAACTGAGGTTAGTCGGTTCAGCCACAGTGATATTTAATGAGAGACCAGTCTCAAGGTGCCAAGATGCTGATTCCTGTTACATGTTTGCATTAAATGTGAAGACCATATACAGATTTTTCAATACATGTAATAAAGCGGTAGTGTACATTGAAGGTTATGAACAGTTTGTGAGGACAGCAATATGCCCTGTAAGAGAAAATATTCCATGTGATGACAAACATATATTACACATTTGAAGAGAAGATTACTACAATGCAAGTCATGACAGAAACTGGGAAAGCACATAAAATTAAGAAATTGTTACAACCGACAGAAAGCAGAGAACTGTTTACATTACATTAATACAGGAAACCAATGCAACTGCTGAGACCATATACGAGTTTGAAAATGGACTAAAAGCAAGCCCTAAACTGTCTTTGCAATGATGTCTGTCAAGAGATGGGACTATGCTACAAATGGAGAACAGTAATTTCAGCAAGGTAGACTCTGCGACATCTTCGTTTGCCTGAAGCTCAAGAATGTGCCACAAACAACTCAAGATCTTGCCAAGACCAACTCAAACTTTGGATTGCAATGATCATAGAATGTCTGGGACTTTGGTGAATGGTCGTAAGAACCTCTAACAAGCAGAAACACCTTCCTCTATCGATTGAACTTCGATTTCTCAAACATCTGGTAAATGCACCCCCCCCCCCACCTTCATCATTCCCACTTCCCTCTCATCTCCTTACAGGCTCATCAGTTCCGTCTGGTGCTCCTCCCACCTCCCTTTCTTCCATAGTCTTCTACCTTCTACAAGATTTCCCCTTCTCCAGCCCTTTATCTCTTTCACCAATCAATTTCCCAGCCTTTTAGTTCACCCCCTCCCCTTTTCCAATTTCACCCATTACCTTGTCCCTCTTCCTCCCCTCCCCCACCTTCTTACTCTGACTTCTCGTCTTTTTTCCACCTGATAAAGGGTCTCGGTCTGAAACGTCAACTATTGACTCTTTTCCATAGATGCTGCCTGATCTGCAGTTTGTTCAGAATTGTGTTGCTTGGATTTCCAGCATCTACACATTTTCTCTTGTTTGACACCTTCCTCTGTGCAAAGTACAACTCAATTAGTAGAATGTTTCCTCAAATCCCAATGAGCTGGTTTTACCATGGCTCTAACGTATGACAATAGCACAAGACATTCCTTAAATTACATTTGAATTGATCAAATTTGATTTAGACTTGTTTTATAACATTCTACTGACTTAGCTGATGAATTCTTTTTAGCCAGCTTCTAAACTTTATCCAGTTAGTGAGCAATATTTTTGATTAATACCAAAAATTACTGACTGAAATGTTACTGAACTCACAAAACTCACTCATAAGTGCAATAGCGTCACAGCTGAACAGGCTCATGGATAGGAAAGGGTTAGGCAGATATGGATCAAATGCAGGCAAATGAGACTAACTCGGGAAAGCACCTTAAATCAGCATGAGCGGATTGGTTTGAAGAGCCTATTTCTGCGCTGTATAATTATGACACTAGAATACAATGCTCAAATATGATAAAGGTCTAGAAAATCTTAAAAACAAGCAAGAGTTTGACCCTTAGAAGCAAGGGGTTGGCAAAAATCAGTCAATGAAACTATATTGAAATTTTGGGAATTGTCCTTTCCTTAATATCCTGAAAACTGGCATTAAAAAATTGGTGAATACAAAAAAAATTCGACAGTCAGTGAGTGCTGCCTCCAGTAATATAATCTCCATCAAGCAATCTTACATTCATTTTGGGGTTTCTCAATGTATTAGTTCAACAACTAGCAGTGAACTGAACAGCAACAAAACCCTAGTCATCTGCAAACAGATTCCCAAAACCTCAAGGGCTCAGAAGAACAGGACAACTAAAATAGCTTCACCTCAACCAAATTCACGTGAGCAGCAGGACTTGACACCGCGATGACCAACATCAGTCAATACTGAGTGTCCAGAGCACACAAGGAGCCTGGACTAATTCATCACTGCCACTGGACACCTCTACACAACTGTTTACATATCATAAGAAACAATAATCCATTGACTATAACAAACACATATCCAGCCATTTTACAAAACAAGAATCTACTGGAATTGACCAATTAGAGTTAATGTGATCTCAGAATAATGCCACATATTGTGTGAATAGATTGTTGGTATTGGAATAACTATATTCACTGTTTGTGAACTGGGATGGAAAGGTCCAGCACCTTTAATATTATTTGCCAATTGAATGGGAAGATTGATGTCCCTTCTAAGGACCATTTAACAAGGCAAAGAAATTTTGTCATTGGGATTGGGTTTAGAGTTTTCACAAGGAGTGGACTTGGGCTTAACTTCCTATCCCAGAACATAAATTGACAGGAAATGGTATCCACTGCATTCCAGAGCAAGGATTTCCTCAAAAATGTTGTCCTTCCCTGAAAATTTAGAAATAGCGCCTTGTAGCCCCGTCATTAATGTACATCAAAAGCAGTGGTCCATGTACATGGGAACATAACAGTACATACAGGTGTCCCGCTTTACAAATGTTCGCTCTATGCCACTTCGCTTTTACAAAAGACCAACATTAGTAACCTGTTTTCCCATTTTGAGGATTTTCGCTTTTACGAAAATTTTCCCCATATAAATTAATGGTTCTTTGCTTTATGCTATTTCAGCTTAAGAAATGTTTCATGGGAATGCTCTACCTTTGTAAAGGATGGGACAGCTGCACGCTTCTTTCTAGTGTAAAACAGAACAGACCACTACTTCTGATGTCCTGTCACTCAGCCAACTTTCTATCTGTACTGCTAAACTACCCCTCTGGATTTTCTATACTTATCCCATGCTTATTTGTCTTATCCGGCTGACATGGTTTAAGGTCTTTTCTTTCAACCCCTGCTTTTACTGTCTTTGGTCACTGAATGAATAAAGACTGTGCAGGAAGACACCTACAAATGTAGCTTAAAGATGGGCAAGAATTGTACCTCAACACTCATGTTGCAAGATTTCCAAATGAGATTCGGAAAGAAAATCAAATGGCAGAGCATTAGCTGTAGAAGTTGTAGAAGACCCTAGATGCCAAAACCGTTGCATGTCTCAGGAAATAAACAATTTTTTTAAGACAAGAATGGATGAGAAAATGCTGGACCCAGACAAAATGCATCCCATATTTCAAATGATCATCTCTTCTGGCTACAGTGACAGAGGACTAGGAAACCAGCTGATGTGGTACATGGTTTCTCGGGCTTTCACAACCCAGATGGGGCCACATTACTGGTGAGCAAATCAGGACTTCAACATGTTAGACAAGTTATGTGCTACACTATCAATGCCTTGCTTAAATCTGAGTACCAACAAAAAAAAGGGTCAGAACGCCAAGGAAAAGAGGAATTAAAAATTAGCTTAGTCAGAGGTTGCAAAGTATAATGGTTGATGGAACTTCAGTGACCAGAGGGCTACGATTAGTGGCATCCTGCAGGGCTCAGCAATTGTCTCCTTGATCTTCATTGTTATTATGAAAGCCCATATAGGAGCTATGACTGTCTGCAAATGATAATGATATTGGTAATATGGCTGATAGTGAAGTTCAAGGGTGTAGGAAAATACAATAGGGCTGGCTGAAGGGCACAGAAGTGGCAAAATCAATACAAAAAATATGTAAGCCAATGCTCCTGGGGAGGGAGAACAGTGAACAAATCACAGAGTACAGCATGGAAACAGACAGATCACGTTGACCAAAATGCCTAATTAGTTGCATTCTCCTAATGGAAAGATAGCAGAGAAATCCTCCAAAGCAAGCCCTCAAATCCCACAAATTAACACAGTATACCTGCTTACCAGTTCATCCAAAGGAAAATACAAGAGCAAGTCACAATAACTATACAAAACTAGCATTAAACTGCAGTTACAATCTGATGATCACACCACAAGGATGACAGCACTACAGCAGCTTGAAGAGTTCAAGCATTTTATGTCAGCTCAACACCCCTGCAAGAACATTAATAGCTGACCTTGCCAGCAATAAATCTTAGCAATCTTTTGCACTTAAGAACCTTAAAGTTATGTAATGAAAATCAGTTCTCCTAAAATTTTCATACTAAAATTTGATTCACCGCATATTAGTCCAAATGGAATTGTTAAACTTCTCATAATTACTTCTCATAACCACTGAAAAATAGTGCTTCTTCCCACCACTGAATTTTTTCCTTCATCATTTAAAGCTTCTTTTTGCACACCCTACGCTAAGATATTTGAGATCTTGTACTCCTTAAGGAGAAAACAAAATCTGTGATTGAGTGGGAGGTTGGGTCTGGAAGAGGCTAGAATTAGCAAGGAATGTGCAGTTTACTTTGCTCTGCTCCTGACACACGAAATACAGGCATAAAAAGGGCTTTGTTTTTCATTGCAACGAACAAGGCTTGCTTATGCTGTGTGCAGATTATCAAGGCACCAGCACCCTTTACTTCAGTAAGTGCAGCTCACCGTTCCAGGTAGATATGGACAATTTCAGAGAAATACACACTGGGAATTACTGGAGAAAGACTAAAATGGTACTACAATGCCCAGCCACTAGAGACCCAAAGCACAAGACTTAATGAAAACAGTTTGAAAATTAGTGACACTCACAATTTGATAACAGCAATAATTTAGGATTATCTTAAAAAAACTGTTGGAAGGGCCAACAGCTAGTTCGTTGGAGGGGATCTTTTCTGGGACATTATGGATAATGAACAAGATCAGCAATGCCCATGTTTGTGGGAGTTACATTTAGTTAATATTCAGTTAATATTTAGTTAACAGCATATTTAGTTAATCAATAATAAAATTGTTAACTTAGGGCTTCATCCAATTCAAAAAAATGTTACATCAGCCCCAAACTGGCTTATAATTTTAACTAATTCAAATACTCCCCTTTAGTTACATTAATTTCAGACTGCTCATCTAATCAGTACTGTGTTATAATTCCTGAGGTTTATATTAAATGCACTACTGTTTGGTATTACCCAGAATCATGATCAGGTCACAAGGCTCTTTCCAACTGAAGCCAGAGTAAAGAAAAAGGTAATTGCATAAGGTACTGCTGTGAATGGACTGAACTATTCAGCTTACTACTACTACTGAATATTTTCGATTGACCTCCTCATTAATTTGGGAATTGACATGTACAATTTCTCACATGCAAACAGTAGAAGCTCAGAGTGCAAATGACTCCATTCCCTGAGCTCAAGGGCTTCAAGTTTCAGGAGCCAGGTCAGACTATTATGTAACTTTTATTGCTAGGAGTTGAAGTGTCACTATTTACTCACACTCACTACACAACTAATTCAACCCATTCTGACACACAAGAGATTGCAGACGCTGGACCATGACACAGTGAACAGCCTGCTGAAGAACAAGCAAAATGAATTGTTAATGCTTTGGGTCCAAACACTGAATCAAGTCTAAGTGGAGAGGGGAGAAAACTAGTACAACTCAAACCAGGTAGGGGAGGGGCAAGAAAAACCTGTGAGAAAATTGTAAAGTCTACCTCCATATGGCTGGGCATGAACAACGCGTTTCCTAATTTTAGGAAACCCTCTCCTATGGCAGGTTCTTTCCTATCCCTCATCCCCTCTTAGGAGTCTCCTCCAGATCCCCCCCATTTTTGTCCCCTTTACCCCCACACAAATCCACCACCCCCAGCAAATTAGTCACCTTGTCCCCTTCCTGATTCCATCCACATATCAAACACACAGTTCATCCACAGGCTTCCTCCCGACCTCCTCACCTTCATCTAGTTCTAGCTAGTTCCATCTGCTCATCACTTCTCCCCTAATGGTTCCTATTATCACCATTTTTACTCATCAGATTCCAAAACCTTTGCAGTCCTGCTCAAATCCCTCCAGCAG
The DNA here is from genome assembly GCF_030144855.1 of Hypanus sabinus. Lineage (NCBI taxonomy): Eukaryota > Metazoa > Chordata > Chondrichthyes > Myliobatiformes > Dasyatidae > Hypanus > Hypanus sabinus. The sequence goes on along the minus strand of NC_082733.1, from coordinate 11,705,755 downwards.
CTGTATCCAACCTTTACATCATCTATCATTCACCTGCCACTCTCCCAATTCCACTAGACCCCCACCCCTCTCCACTGCAAGCTGCTCATCATACCTTCCACAGTCCACCAGTGAGCACAGTCTCTTGTCTCACCCCTCCCCTTTTCCTCTTTACACAACCACCTCCCTGGCTCAGTCCTCATGCTTGGTTTTTAACTCAAACTATGAGATTTCTGTTCCTCCTACAGATCCTGTTTGACTCACCGAGTTCCTCTGACATATTTCTTCATCCATTCTCGGGCATGTTTATTATGCTCAGCTGACACTGTGACAAATGACATGGTTAATCTGAGGATAGTATTAATACCCTGGTTTCTGCTAAAATTCCACCCATCCGAGCAGGTCCATTCCTACAAAATTTCAAAATCTTAAAACACTAGAATTCATTCACTTTTCTTTAATGAAGGTTGTCTGCCAAAATTGGCTGCTCAGTGTGCCAGGACTTGCTGTCCAGAGGGCCCCCTCCAAATCGTGCTGCATGAGGTAAGTTCTCTGAAAGAGCAACTATTGTTTAGCTTTTAACATGAAATGCAACAGTAAAACATATTCTAAAAGCTGATAACTTTTTTTTTTAAAAACACACACACACTTAATCAACCAAAGAATTTAATAAAAGCAATCAAGTTTATTTGTTTTCGAGGTTCAGTCCCCTCCCCATTCTCAATATATAGTTAGCTTTAAGTCAGCCTCGGGGCTTTTTTCCAAGCACATTCCCTACAAACCCCCAGTTTAGATTGTCACTTTCTATCCACTCCTTACATACAGCATTATTCAGTTTTCATTTTATTTATATTTACAGCACGGTAACTGTCCCTTCTACCCCAATGCTATTGAAAATGACAACTGTTCTTAGGACCCCAAGATCAACCCCAAGAGAGGAACATCTCCCAAAAGCAAGTACAATCTGAAGCACAAACTCTTCCAAGCCTCAACGAGTAAGGGATTTTAAAAGACAAAAGGCCCAGAGTGCTAAGGGAATCATGGATGACTGGGGCTGCGTATGTTATTGGATGGATTGCAAGTGCAATGGAAACTACTTTGGGGGGCTGTAAGCACCATCTGATCCTACATTAAATGCTGCGATTAACACATTTCAATGCCTCCCTTTATCTTGACTTATTCAGCCATTTGCATCACTAATGATCTCTTCACAAGCAAATTCAGATATTCATTTAGAGAACAATTTACTATAGCAGCACCACAATCATCAAACCAGCACAGCACCTCAATTGGAACATAATTTAGCCCATAAACACTGGAACAACTCAGCAAGTCAGGCACTATTGCAGAAGTGAAATAAACAGTCAATCTTTCTGGTCGAGATCCATAGTCAGGATTGAAAGGAAAGGGGGCAGAAGCCAGAATAAGGGCAAGGGAAGGAGTACAAGCAGGGAGGGGATAGGTGCAAGACGTAAAGAGCTGAAGGAGGAATCTAACAGGAGAGGAATCATGGAAGAAAGGGGAACCAGAGGGAGGTGATGAGCAAAGGATGTGAGAGGGTAACCAAAATGTAAAATGGAAAAACAGAAGGGTCGAAGGAAGAAAAACAAATGACCAGAAGTTGAAGAAACTGATATTCATGCCATCAGATTGGAAGATACCCATTCCTAAAGCACTGCTCCTCCAATCTAAGTTCGGCCTCATCTTGGCAGTAGTAAGCAATGCACTGACATCAGAAGCAGTGACCAGGAAATTCAGACTGATAATGAAACCATAACTGGTTTAGTCATGTCATTCAGGAATAAAAGTAAGCCACCCATGACTTGCCTGTTAAAGGTGACTAACTTGTAAATGCATCTTCATTTCAGGACAGATAATAAATGCTAGCCATGTCAGTGAACCTGGATGGTTTGAGCATCTCAGAAACTGCTGATCTCCTGGGATCTTCATGCACAACTGTCTCTCAAGCAGGGGTCCTAACCTAGGGTCCAGGAACCCCTTGGTTTATGGTAGGAGTCCATTGTAGAAGGAAAGTTAGGAAACCCTGCCTTAAGAGTTTAAAGAGAATGGTGCAAAAAAAAATCAAGTGAACAGCATCAGGATAGGGTGTGGTAGCTGTTTACAAAACTAGAGCTTCTGCAGATGCTGGAAAACCTGAACAATGTACACTTATACTGCAAAGCCATTTGTCACTACTGATCTTCAGAGGAAAGAAATTGCTACCCTTGGCAGGTTTTATGAAACTACAGAACAGTAGCAATGGTTTCAACTTAATTCAATGGGTCATACATTTGTTTAAAAATCTGAGAATAACACCTAATAAAGCATAAAGCATCATCCCAAGTTACTTCAGGGAAAACTAGCTTCATAAATTCAACTACTCTCTCATTAACACACACAAAATGCTGGAGGAATTCAGCAAGTCAAGCAGCATCTATGGAGAGAATAAACAGTCGACGCTTTGGACCAAGATGATTTGCTAATGCTAGGTGCTTTACTAGGTTTTGTTCTTTTACAGAGCAGCAACATTACAAATGAGCGGTTAGCTGGGTATTCAAGCGGATCTGGTGTCCCATGTACGCCAGACTAGATAAGTACAGTAGAATAAATATCCACCCATTGAAAAATATTTGTGAACCAGACTGATTTATGATTATGTAGTTCTGGTCATTACTTACATTTGCTGCAAAGACCGTTTGTCACCACTGATCTTCAAGGATGCAAAATGCAAGTTATCCTTGAGGGAATCCTGCATAAGGACTCCCAAGTCCATTTTCCACCTCTGATTGCTCAATTTTCTCCTCATTTAGAAAATAACCTATGCCTTTATTCTTTCTACTCAAGCGCATGATTATATACTTCCCTACAATAGGCTACGAATCACTCCTTGAAAATCTCTACAGTCTGATTTAATTGCTTTGCACAATAAACTCCAATGGGGATATTTCAAACAGATGGACCACGATTAAATATTGTGCTAGGCTAGTTTAGGAACACAAGAGACTACAGTTGCTGGAACCGGGAACAAAAAAAAATCGAAAACTGCTGGGGAAAAAAAAGAGTTAAATTACTCAAGTACAATGTCAATCTCTATTGAGTGAGCAACCCAATTAGCCTGCATTAGAAGACAGCTCATTTACTGTTGTATGAAACTCAATCTAACAATTCCCACCGTCACACTGAAATGCACTCTGTGGCAACAGAGGGACAGAAGACAATTCTGGTCAAGACCCTGCTTCAGAAGTGGGAGTAGATCAGGCAGATGATAGCTTCCAGAAGTGGGAGAGAGGGGTGAGGCCGAGACCAGTGAAACCAGATGCGGGAGCGATGACTAAATCAGAGTTCAGGTTTCCTGTGACGGGGGCCTCCCTACTGACACCCTCAGAAGTCAACTGCAGCTCCAAAAACTAAAGTAGCTCTGCACCATCCAGGAGAAGCAGTGCGTTTACCCACCAACAAAACAACATTCATTTCCTCCACCACTGCACTGAATACTACCTACACTAATGTGCTTGGACCACAGTTTACCCAGCACCTCCCAAACCCATGATGGCTATCAACAGACAAGGAGCAGCTATATGGGAACTCACTGCTTTTAGGTTGTCCTCCAAAACACACACCCATTGCCTTATTATTGCAAAATCCAAATCCTGGAACTCACTGGGATCACTAATGATTCAACCCCACTTTCCTACAGGCAGGGCCAACTAGTTTTGCCAGTGACAAAGATTTCTCAGAAAGTTATAAACAGTGGTGTCCAAATTACTCAAGTACCATGTCGACCTCTGCTGAGTGAGCAACCTAATTAGCCTGCATTAGAAGACAGCTCATTTACTGTCGTGTGAAACTCAATCTAACAATTCCCACCATCACATTGAAATGCACTCTGCTTAAGATGCAAGCAGATCATGCACCGTTTAATTTATGATTCTACAATCTTTCTAATTAAACAATGGACAAAATTGCATTTAGTGTGCAATTTAAATCTAAACCTTTTAAATCACATCATAGAGCATCAGTATTGAGAGCTCCCATATTGACAAATCTAATAGACTGTAACCAAATCTGCCGTCAAGGATTAGACAGGAAAGCAAGTTGTCAATTAATTTAACTTACAGCCCCTACACAACTTTGGCAGGTGAAGTATATTGCTGGATTTACATTGTTTTATCCTCACACTGCATAAGAAAATTTAGCTGATTCAGGTTAATGGTAGCAAAACTATAAATTACTGATTAAACACATTTTCCTCAGATACCATAACTGCAATCAATAGCCTGCAAATTCCCTTTCAGAGCTGAGCTTTTGAACCGCCTGTATGACCTGAGAGTTTTACAGTGTGAACTGGGGTTGCAAAGACGCAGGATGGTTGCAGCATGGGGGGTACAGGCCAAATTGAGGCAGCGGGGCCCGGGCCCGAGTGCGGGAGGTGAGCCAATGCTGGAGCCACTTGGAGGCGATTTGATGCAGCAGACAAGGTGGATGCACCCAGGACCAGGTTCAACAGCGAGGAATGAACTGAAGTTTGCGATTTTGTAGATTATATATATATATATATATTTTTTTTTAAAGTTAACTTGGTTGCATGAAGGTCAGTATTCCACTTGAACTATTAAGATCGCTTGTAAAGTTGGCATGGCTCCAATCTAGAAAGAATGTTTTGCTCATTTGAGTCAGTTCAAAAATATATTTACCACTGAATGCATCCTGTTCTCAGTAATGAACTATGGCAGTGAGTTCACTTACATGGCATAAAATGTTAAAAATGGCAGTTTGTATTCATTATTCAAGGTAATCATAAGTTTGGGTGGTGCCCCAGGTAGTCATTCTTTCAACACGTTTGACTCTTGTTACTGATTCTTCAAAGATTGAAAGTTTAAATCTTTTACTGGAATGATTGTGGTGTCTGAGATGTGATCCTGCATATCTATTTCCTTCCAAGAGAGTTCAGAGCCTATTTCCAGAAACATTGTCCTCTGGCTTTACTGCATCTAGTTCTGAGACACCAACTGGTGTTTCTCTTAGTTTCTGGAATTGACAAGGCTTAAGTAAAGCCATGGCAGAATTTCTGACTGTACCACTTGTGAAATGAAAGTTTAGTATTCGAGTGTATCTCCTGGTTTGGCCTGATAATGACACATACACTAAGTGGCAGAGAGTGAACTAAATATTGAGACCTAGCACCATCATCCCAGTTGTGGCTCTTCCTTCAGCCATTGAATTAAAGCTTTGCCATGCCATCTAATCCATCTCTGGAACAATTTTGCGATGACTTAATTTATTTAGGTGCTCTTGCCCATTAAACCCTGGTGTTTGGACTACTTTTTCCAGCTGTATTCTTGTTTTGTGCATATTTTAAGTTTTGGTTGGTTCAAATTTAAAAAAAAACAAAATACAATGGATTCTAGTTAATTGGGACTTATCAGGACCAGTACATTTTGGCCCAATTAACTGGGTGCCACAATTAGCAAAGTTTCACGGAAATAGGTAACAAGGTATAAAAAGAAACAAACTACTATTTAACTGAGTAACAAATTATGTTTTTAAATTAAGTACAAGTTCAGTAACCCTTATCCAAAATCTTGGAGCTGGAAGCATTTCAGATTTTGGGTTTTGGAATATATAATGAGATAGCCTGGGATTTCATTATTTTTGAACTGAACTTGTGTGCTATCAGTAATTAGTCTTTGTCACACATATGTAGCCATTCAGCGTGTTTTCTCTTCAGCCAAAATCTTGGGAAATTCAGTTAATTTCTTTGCTGCTCCTTGCTCAGCAAACACTATCACTACAAATCTCTAAAAATTTAATGCATGCCTTTAATTTCCGCAACCAGCCTGATGAATATTCACAATTACCATTAATTTTCAGTTCATTGTGATAGATTTTTGCTTGTTTCACGATCAACATACTGTCAGATGACATACATTCACTCTGGTGACGGACCCACTCTTTCAATACAGAATTAAGATCTTCATTTGCTGTAATGTTTTTCTATTTTTCATTCTGTTCTTTACATATGTGATGTCACTTCTCATCTGTCTGTTGTGTGCGGAGACCGATGCACCTCCTGGTAACCTTCCCAATGACTTGTCTCCAATGGGAAATTCCACAAGTCGGTGCTCAAAATACATTGTGGATAAAGGGTACTCAACCTACACGGGACAAATCATAACACTAAAACTACTACAATATATAAAACTGTATTAGTTCCTCATAGTTATTCGGTGTCCACTGATATGTTTTCATTGACTGTAAATGAAAGTGCAGGACTGCCTTCAAACAGTGCTTTTGACAATTGCATCCTCCAAATCTTCATTTCAAGACGATGGTCAAAATCTTCAAATTCTTCGTATTTCCTAACTTGTTGAAGTAATAAAAATGTTTCATTTTCATTCCCAGTTGTTTCTGGCATCTCCAAGACCACAGTGAGCAAAACAGTTCCGAATTGTCTTACTGGTAATTACTAACCAACTATCAGAGACAAAAATCACTGCTTTTTTTTTTAAAAACACGAACACACAAAAATGCTACTAAACAAACGTTTACTCTGAGCTAATGACCATATGACGTGCACGTGACCGATTCTAGTTCGAAAATGTTTGACAAGTCTCCTGTCCCAATTAAGTGGCATAGTGCCCCAAATAAAGGAAATCCCAGCTTCTTTCCGGATTGATTCTGTACTTTAGGAGCTGTCCTGAATAAGCGACTGCCTCGATTAACTGATGGCCCAATTAACCAGAATCCACTGCATCTATTGGATTGGGAATTGTGCACAGAACTGTGGATTTTATTTCCATTTGAAAAAGTGGACACAGGGCAAATGTACTACGTATTGCTATACATCATGCTACCATTTAAAGTTCTGTCCTGGGTTCTCAGTTTGCAGCTCAGGTTTTAAGTTAAACCCCTTCCATCCACTGCCATTAAATGTGAACGCCAAATACCTTTGAGTTTCAGAAAGTATCTGTATATCATTCTTCCCCTGAAATTTATAATTTCAACATTATATTTCATAAAGCATCCCGAGTGTTGCTTCTACTGTCATATGACCCTTGGCCAATCATTCTGACCCAAAACCAATAGCATCAAGCACGAGAATGCTCTGCTACCTTCCCCATAAGTAATTATTCTACTGTAGGTAGAAGACTTTGTCACTGGCATTTGGAACACTGGACACCCACGTTTGCATAATTATGTTCACATAACTTAAATCTATTTCTTATGTCGGATGCACTAGCAATTTCCTCTTTAGCTATAGCCTTTAGTTAAATGTTTGTAGGTAAAAAATATTTGTGGGGATCTTTAGAATCTATGCGAGGAAACTGCTAACAATGACTAAATACAGATATCTGAATGTCGAGCAAGCAGTAAATGAAGGGAATCAGTAGATTGATTTGCATCTTTGGCAAAAATGGATTGTACAGAACAGAATTTGGTTACTACAATGCAATGTGCTGTAGATTCTTTTTAGATACAGCTTTTTGTTTCGATGCTTGCAGTACAGTTCTCCAATGTGCAGACTCCAAGGCTTCTGTGCAATTAGGGTCGGACAATTAATGCGGTAACCACATCAGTAACAGAATTCATGAGCAACACACACAAATTGCTGAAGGGACTCAGCAGGTCAGACAGCATCTATGCAGGGGAATACAAAAGCCACCATTTTTAGGGTGTTTTCCTCCTCCTAGACGAGCTGCCAACCACAGCTACATCTGGCAAAAAAAAATTTTTCTATCTCCAGACATTAAGAATTTCCACATACTTCCAAGAGTAACTAATTAGAAATCACTATCTCAAACATAAGTGTTACAATGACTGCCAAATGACAGGAAAAATAACAGTCATGGAGATTTCCTGCATAAAATGAAATACTGTAGTTCTGGATTGAGAAATTCCACCCAGCGTCTCAGCTGCACCTAACCTGGCTTAATACCTTCATAAAAGAACTACAGTTTTTTTGGTTGGTCTACTTCTTTTATACACACATACACACACCAACCCAGAAAAGCAATAAGCCAACAATCAAACTCAGACGTGGGTTAAAATTTGACTGTACAAGATAAAGATTCCAACACGTACACAAGGTACAGTCGGCCCTCTGCATGCGCGGATTCAACCAATCGCAGATCGGGAAAACCCAGAAGTTCTCTCTCCAACACGTTGTTTGAGCATGTACAGACTATTTTTTCTTGTCATTATTCTCTAAACTATACAGTATAACAACTATTTACATAGCATTTACATTGTATTAGGTATAAGTAATCTAGAAATGACTTAAAAGTACAGACAGCCCCCGGGTTATGAACGAGCTCTGTTCCTGAGTCCGTCTTTAAGTCGGATTTGAAGTCGGAACAGGTACATTATTATTTAGCGTCAATTAGTCAAATGTTTTTCTTGGTATATAGTACATATTTTACATTCCTATGCATATAAAACTCTTAAGAAACATACGTATTTCAATAATTAAACCACTGCATTGCTTAGTAATAATTGTAGCTTTCATCGGGGCAGGGTCTATCACATGCTCCATTAAAATTGTTTCGATCGTTGACCGACTGTAGCCTAATGCTTTTCCAATGACCGATGACGTTTCACCTCTTTCTGATCGCTTTATTACTTCCACCTTATTTTCAATCGCAATCATGATTATATTCATGAACAGAAACACTGCGGATTCAGAGCTATGCTGCCATGTCCTAATGTCCACCGCACAGAGACACGTTAAATAAAGTCCGGGGTTCCGCTTGGTCCTAAAGACCACTGCACTGCTTCAGGTTAAATAAGGGACTTGAGCATCCGCAATTTTTGGTATCTGCGGGGGGGGGGGGGGGGTCTCGAAACCAATCCCCTGTGGATAAGGAGGGCTGACTGTATATGCATTTCATCTCTGCAACACTATTCACTCCATCTCAATACTACTCCAAGTCTGATCAAGCCACTGCTCTTCTCACCGCTGAAATACCACTCAGATTTTAATTAGCCTTTTGTTCAAATACAATTCCATCACAAGAAGAAATAAAATCTTCAACCTGAACACCGAAAGCTTCTTAAACCCCCTGCCCCTCCCCTAAATACTGTCTGATCTGCTGAGTGTTTTCAGCATTGCTTTTATTTCATATTTCCAGCATCTGCAGTATACATTTAAAAAGTAATTCTGATGCAGAACATCAGATAATTATCCCTTACTTGATAAGCAAACCTCAGGAATTCATAAGGTTACACTGAAATTTGGAAATGAAAGCTCAGTTTTTGAAGAATTTATTGCAGCCTCTTATTTTAAAGATCAATTTAATTCAAGTGTTTGCTTGAAGTTTCAACTTAAGGCACTTCCCCCTATGTTATCCAGTGCACTAGTTATGATGCAGCATGTTATAAGGAGCAAGAAAAATGTCTAGTCTGCTTTGTAGATCACAAACCTACAATTTCAGCCTTCTCTAAAAATTTGTGCTAACTACCCTTTGTCTTTAAAAGTAAATCCCCCCCCCCCCCCCCCACAGCTGCTGAAAACTCATGGGGCAAAGAAGCGAGAATTACTAAACCCTGTATTGGCTGCTCTACATAAAAATGATCAGCTCCATCTGTGAGAGGTTGGGACCACCTTGAATATAGAGCATTTTGCTGCAGAGTAGAACTTAGCAATAAGATTCCAAAAATTTATTCTGTTGCAGGACACCAGTTGGGTCCACATCTAGAAAGGATTCTACACCATTCACCTGCCCATTCTATGGTTCATTCTTCTACTGCTAACATCAAGGCACCACAGAGTCCATGAGTAACAGTTTCCCTCTGGCCCAATACAAGGATCTCTTTACTTAAATAACAATAAGGCTTGAACCATCCTCACTCATTACATTTCCCAAAAGCCTGCAGTTGAATCATCACATTTCCCTTGCAGAATCTGCATCAGTCTGAGGTTAGTTCCAACTGGAACTGCTGAGACCACAAAGAGAATATTCATTTTGCAAGTTAGAGAACATTGTGTAATAATAGGTGGCATTGTTGAATATGTAGTTAGATAGTATATTGACAAAGATCTGGGGAAAATACAAAATAAGAAAACTGGATGGGTCGTGTCTAATGATGAAGAAATGGAAAAGCATATTTTAGAACAAACAAGCAAATCAACCCAAATATTAAGGTCCCCCACAACCTCATCCACAGCTGTGTCACCACCCATGGCTCCAATTTGCTAATTAAATTTGCTGACGACATGACACTGGCCTAATCTCAAATAATAACAAAGTGGCCTCCAGCGAAGAAGTCATCACCCTGACACAGTGGTATCAAGAATACAACCTCTCCCTCAATGTCGCAAAAACAAAGGAGCTGGTTGTGGATTACAGGAGGAATGGAGACAGGCTTGACATCAACGGATCTGGGGTTGAGAGGGTGAACAGCTTTAAGTTCTTTGGCATCCACAACACCGAGGACCTCAAGGGGTCTGTACACACCAGCTGTGTGGTGAAAAAAGCACAACAGCGCCTCTTTCACCTTAGACGGTTGAGGAAGTTTGGTACAGGTCCCCAACTCCTAAGGATTTTCTACAGGAGCACAATTGAGAGCATCCTGACTGACTGCATCACTACCTGCTATGGAAACTGTACTTTCCTCAATTGCAGGACTCTGTAGAGAGTGGTGCAGACAGCCCAGAACATCAGTAGTTGTGAACTTCCCATGATTCAGGACATTTACAAAAACAGGTGTGAAAAAAGGCCTGTAGGATCACTGGGGACCTGAGTCACCCCAACCACAATCTATTCCAGCTGCTACCATCCGGAAAACAGTACCACAACATAAAAGCCAGGATCAAGAAGCTCCAGAACAGCTTCTTCCACCAGGCCATCAGACTGATTAACTCATGCTGATTTGAGTGTATTTCTGTGTTACATTGACCATTCTATTTATTATAAATTACTATGACTGCACATTGCACATTTGGATGGAGATGTAAAGATATTTTACTCATGTATTCTGCATCACTACCTGCTATGGAAACTGTACTTTCCTCAATTGCAGGACTCTGTAGAGAGTGGTGCAGACAGCCCAGAACATCTGTAGTTGTGAACTTCCCATGATTCAGGACATTTACAAAAACAGGTGTGAAAAAAGGCCTGTAGGATCACTGGGGACCTGAGTCACCCCAACCACAATCTATTCCAGCTGCTACCATCCGGAAAACAGTACCACAACATAAAAGCCAGGATCAAGAAGCTCCAGAACAGCTTCTTCCACCAGGCCATCAGACTGATTAACTCATGCTGATTTGAGTGTATTTCTGTGTTACATTGACCGTTCTATTTATTATAAATTACTATGACTGCACATTGCACATTTGGATGGAGATGTAAAGATATTTTACTCATGTATTGTATATAAAGGATGCAAGAAATAAAGTCAATTCAATAAAGTTGCTCCACAACAACTTTGTATGTCAATGATTTGGATGACAGAATTAACAGCTTTGCGGCCAAGTTTGCGCATGGTATGATGATAGGTGGAGGGACAGGTAGCATTGAGGAAGCAAGAACGCTGCATAAGGGCTTTGATTGGAAGAATGGGCAAAGGGGTGGTAGATGGAATATAGTACAGGGGGGTGTATGGTTACTTTGATAGACGGAATAAAATTGTAGACTACTTTCTAAACAGGAAGAAAATTCAAAATCCAGGGTGCAAAGGTGTTTGGGAGCCCCTGTGCAGATTCCCTAAAGGTTAACTTGTAGGTCGAGTCAGTGGTGAAGAAGGCAAATGCAATGTTAGCATTCACTTTGAGAGGACTAGAATATAAAAGCAAGGATGTAATACTGAGACTTTATAAAACAGTGGTGAGGCTTCACTTGGAGTATTGTGAGCAGTATTGGGTATTGAGCTGCCATTGGGAAGAGGAAATCTCATTAAATGTTAAAAAACCGAGGCAGATGTGGAGAGGTTGTTTCCTGTAGTGGGGGGGGGGGGGTGGATGGAGTCTCGGACTAGAGGGCACAGCCCCAGAATAAAGGGGTGTACCTTTAGAACAGATGAGGAATTCATTTGGAAAGCGGGTGGTGAATCTGTGGAATTAGATGGCTGTGAAAGCCACGTCCTTGAGTATGTTTAAGGTGGAGGTTGTTAGGGTCTCGATTAGTTAGGTCGTGAAAGGTTACAGGAAGATGGCAGGTGTTGAGAAGGGAATGGATCAGCCACGATAGAATGGTGGTGCAGACTCCATGGGCCAAATTCTGCTCCTCTGTCTTGTGGACAAAACAGCAATAAAGCTAAAAGGTTACAAGCGTGTATATACAAAGGCAAAGGCTCATTGTTTAATCAGCAACAGAGAGCCAAGTTGGAAGTAAGAGTTTAAAGAGGATGTTTATTTAGCAAGAGCAATTCAGATGGCAAGAGAATGATAATACTAGGCTGAGCAGATTTAATCTGCATCTCAGTGGCCAACTTCACATCCAACATGATAGCTTAACACTGCAGAGAAAAAATCCTCAACGCAAGCAACTTCTCAAAGACAAAAACAATATTTGGTCATGTTCTCGAGGCTTGTTGCAACACAACTAAAAACAAACTTTTTGAGTCAACTTTTCAGTTACTCCGAAGAAGAAATAAAAACACCATCTGCCAACTGGCCTTGGAGGCATAACATCTTAGAATGCCCGGCTAAAACCAAATAGCTGACATTTAGATTGAACTACAGGCACGGCGAAGCAAACTTTTAAACTCATGAAAACATACTTGGGGTTGTGAGACAACTCCTTCAACGGCAACTCTTCTCACAATTGAGCAACCAGTCTGTTGCCTGCATCCGTGCAAATTGTAAATAACCGAGGCCACAGTACTGATCCCCGTGGCACACCACTAGTTAAATCGTGCCAAGAAAAACAATCACTTATGCCTATGTTAGTTAGCCAGCCGATGTACGACCTCTTACTTCCCACAACCACCTTTGACGCGAAAACTTTCATACAGAAGTCTCCTAGACTCTTAATTAGGACTAAATACACGCAAGTTTAAAACGCGACAACATAACCCCTAGTTAGGAGTGTCCCCAAGCAGTACAATGTTAATTCTGTCATGTCAAGCACCTTTAAATGAGATCACGACTTACTTCTAACTATGATTATTAAGCCGAAACCTTCCCCCACCCCCATTCCCTCATGTTTTTGGTCGAGTCACCCAACTAAAACCAATAAACTACCAGGCGAACATCATTTGTCATCTGCCTCAAAGTTCCAAACTTTAAAGATTGCAATGCACCAGCCTCCAACATTTGGAACCACTCTATTCTCCCTTTGAAGAAGTGGTCGGGTCAACTTTTTCTTTTGCCCCCTGAAGTTCACACGCTGCGGCTTGACCCGGGCAGACGACTCCGGGCTACTCCCTCGGGTCTTACCTCGTACGACCAAGCGCACTGGACGCCGGCAAACCTGCGCACACAGCGGCCGAGCTCCAGGTCCTCGTGGGTGGTGTACATCTCCCGCAGGCACTGCCCGATGTGAGGCAGCACCCGGCGCAGCAGCTCCCGGCTCAGCACCACGCCCGGGCCGCCCATGCAGAAGTTCTCACCGGGCTCCAGCGCCAGCTTGCCCATCTCCTCGGGGGCGCCGAGGCCGGTCTGGCCCAGGTAGAGCGGCTGGCTGCTGTTGAGGCCCCGCAAGAAGCTCTCCAGCTTCTCGCCGCGGATGTAGGTGTCGTCGTCGGCCCGCACGAACCACTCGAATTGCTGCAGGTGCCGCTCGGCCATGTACTTGAGCATCAGGAAGGACTTCTTCTGCGGCGGGTAGGTGTCGTCCACGCCGGGCAAGGCGACCAGGGGCAGCGGCAGGCTCAGATCCGAGCCCTCGCTGGAGAAGAACTCCACCCGGCCGGGGATGTGCCGGGCCCAGGTCCGGTAGGCCGCCAGCGCCCGGCTCTTCAGGTACTTCTTGGCGCTCATCACCCCCACGTACATGAAGCGCGAGGCCGGGGCTTCGGAGGCCGACGGCGACGACGCGTGTAGCCGGCCGGCCCCGGGCCCCCGGCGGCCGCACACGGCTCGCACCCACTGGCGCTGCGCCTGTCCCCGTTCGGAGGCCCGAGGGAGGATGAGCCAGGAAGCCAGCGCGAAGCCGAGCACCAGGCCCAGCAGCACGCTCAGCCAGGAGCGCCGGCACCGGGGCGCCATCCCCAGGCCCGCTCTCTCCCTGCTGAGGAGGAGTGGGGGTCCCTGTCGCCAGCCGCTCAGCTTCGCGCCGCACTCAGCCCAGCCGCTTCCAGGGGCGGAGCAAGGCCCCGGACCGCGGCCGCTCCATGCTCCGCTCTGCGGCTTCCCAGCGCCGGCAGCAGCGCCTTTAACGCGGCCCGAAGCGCTCCGCTGATTGGCGGCTCGTCCAGATCCGGCCCCTTAAAGGTGCCATGTCAGCGGCGGCTGGGGCTTTAAATCCCGCCCCGCATCCAGCCCGCCGATTTCAACTCCTCGAGCTTCCTCCCTCCGGGATTTCAGGCAAAAGTATCGCCGGGAGTTGAAACAAATCCCAGCCCGTTCCCTACGCTCGCAAATACAGACGCCTGCCCAGGAACTTGCTTCAGCAGCACGATTCCACTAAGATCAGGAGGAGTTAGGAATCTGGAACAAAATCCCGTCTGATCTTTGAGCTCGGCCAATTTCCACCATTTCATGGAACATCGAACAGTACATCAGAGGAACCGGGTCTTCCACTCACCATCTTGATGCCGAATGAAACTAATCCCTTCTGCCAACACATGAAACAATATCCATGTACGTTTTAAAACTCTTGAATGCCCTTATTGCGCCTGCTTCCACCTCCACACGTATCAACAAGTTCCAAGTACTTGCCTCTAAAACATTTCCCCTCTCATTTTAAAGCTATGCCCTCTATATTTCGTCATTTCTACCATGCGATAAATATTCTGGCTGACTACCCTATCTGTGCCTCTCATGATTATATGAAGTCCTAGCTGGTCTCCCCTTCCACCGTTTGTCTTGCTGTGTGCGGGTGGTAATGTAAGTTTTCTGTAGTTGCAGGCAGCCCGAGGTCTCGTAGTTGAAGCCCACCTTCTGGAGACTAACGTGGAACTTAATTGAAAAGTGAAGTCACTTATAAAGTGCACGTGCTCTAAAGATTTTTCACATTTAAAATATAGCACTGATGACAGGAATTATGACAGGAATTTGTCAACTCAGTCATTCAACTAAACATTTCCAAATGCCCTGGCATTATTCCTTAAGTAACATCCCCAGAAAGATTTATACTTTTCATCTGCAGTGATACCATGTACCTACCTTAGAGATTATCTTCAAAATATTTATTTGGCAGAGCACTTTAGGACAGCTTGTTGAAACACAGCGGCTATCATCCATATTTTTGACTACCTCAGTGTGTCAAAGTATGTCTGATGTATAATTACTACTGTAAAATTGTAACAAATTTAGAAAAGATTCAAAATCCAGCATTATCCCAGGGGAGATTTTAAAATCAAGCCACGTCTGCCTGTATAGAATTCTTTCTGGATTTAAAGCACTACACACCTTGTCCATAAAGTTAAGACCCAATACCACCCATGTGCTGCAAACCTCTGCAATTTCCTTTATTTAAGGTCGAAGCAGTCAAACTAGGGGTTAAAATGAGCAACCACAAAAAGAGATTTAGAGCCCAAAAACTAGCCCTTGTGCATTTAAAACCATCCAAGAGTTAAACCCAAAAAATTCATGGGGATTAAAACCACTGCAGTTTTGGACAGGGATTTGAAGTCTAACTGAGAGGATGTACTTACTATATGAGGAAATGCAGCCTAGGTTGACCAGGCTAATTTCTAAGATGGTAGGAACCCAGTCAACAAGAAGTGTATTCATTATAATTTAGGATGGGATATATTGAAAAACTACAGAGCTCAAGAGTTCAACTGACTGTAAAGAGAATATTTACCCTGGCTTTGATATCTGAAATGAGGGGAGTTCACACAGGTTGGAGTTCACTGCCACTAAGGTTGTGGCGACCAAGTCCCTGAATAAATTCAAAGAGATGGATAATTTTTTCAGGCAAAAGGGTGTCAAAGAGAAAGGATGAACATGGCATGGTAGTACTGAACTGGTTATGGGTCAAATGGTCTTCAGCTGTTCTTACTTTACTCAATCTCCGTGTGAGAGAGTGGGCAAGTTTAAGGACTTAACATGAAAGTGAGTGTTGCATGTTGGATTTCTTGCCAGTGAGGTAGTACAAGGGAAAAGGAAGAATGAAATACAGAATATAGCGTTACAGAAAAATGCAGTGCAGGAAGTCAATAAGGTGTACGGCCAAGATAAGATAGATTGTATGGTTAAGAGGCCATCTTACCATAACAGGGAACTGTAGCGGTGTGCTACACGCAGCGCTAAAATTACGACACGGAGTCGGTAACTGCAGTCGAAGGAAAAAAACTTTATTCGAAATCTTCAGCCTCACTTTTAAGCCTCCCTCAACCTGCCCCCCATGGCGCAGAGGCTCCAAAGCTCTGTGCTCGCAAACCCCCGTAGGCTATCTAATTGTGAGTCGGTTCGGATGTGCCAGGAAATGGGTCGCCACAGAACGATTCTTACAGCAGTGAGATTGGAGCTGTCCTTGAGCCTAGGTTTTGCATCAAGTCCAATGGGAGAGGTAAGGGAGAAGGGTGAATGGATTTAGTAAGTGTAAGTCCATGGAAGGGAGGCTGGTTTTTGTGATGTGCTGAATACAGTTTCTTACTGTCTTGGGCAGAGCAGTTGTCATACCAAACTGTGATGTGTTCTATGATTTGGTTATAAAAACTGGTAAGGATCATTGGGGACGTGCTGAATTTCTTTGGCCTCCTGGGGATGTAATGGGACTCAGGTACTTTCTTGGCCATGGTTGAACCTGAACAATATTGCATTGTGTATCCTGCACATTTACCTGCATTGTGATCATACAGGTAATGGGAAATCAACTTCAAGCTTAAGTTCGAGTTTAATTATCATCAACCATACCTGAATTTCCATGAATACAATCAATGTTCCTCCGGGCCCAAGGAGCAAACCACAGTACCAAGTCACGCACGGCACAAGGCACATGTAGCACATAGAAGATAGCAGTAAACATAAAAAGTGACGTCCTGTAAATTGATGTTTCATGGGTGTTAACAGCAAGAACAAGCAGTTCTCAGCAGTCCGCATATGAGTGTACGCACACACTCAATCTAGCTTCATTGCACTGATCAAACTCTGGCGGGAAGCACTGAAGGAAAGGGGGCGGCGCTCAACCCAGCATGAACGCCGTGCTCCAAAGTCTCCTCTCTTGAACAACTTCAACAGGCAAGCCCATGACTTCAGGCATAGTCCTCAGTACAACTGAGGCCACGCAGCTGCCCCACCATCTATTTTGCAGATAAACAAGGGAAAAGGACTTGCGACATTTTACATTATCAACATCCAACGGGGCCTTGCAATCACAAGAGAAACGTACAAGGTAATCATTCGCCGTTAGACTGTAGACTGCCTTTGTGCATCGACTCTGATGAATTCCTGTAGCAAGTGGTAACACCATCCACACTGTCCAGCTCCTCTGCTAACAAGCAGCTCGCTGATGGTGTAGACCTGCAGTACCCGACTTTCTTAATGTCAACTCTCACACCACACTTTTTGCTGTAACAAAAACCCCAACATGAAAAGCCATTGACCTGAAACATTCACTTCATCTCTCTCTCCTACACCCCCACCCCAACCTACTGAGTATTCCGAACATTTCCAATCTTTATCCCAAATATTCAAGGAGGTAATTTTCCAGCTGAGCAACAGATCTTCATCTTTCAGTGGGAAACCACATGAAGATTTTATTGAATTTAGGGGTCTGTAGGCCACATGTAATGGCCAATACCAGATGAAGTGGTAACCTCAGTGTGCAGGACAAAACTGAAGCAGAACACAAATAAAAAGGTTGGAATTTAACTAAATTAAGCTGTGTCATTTCAGCAATACAATCTACTTCAGACTATAACTTTCATTAAGTGTTTTGGCTTCTGGTTCTAGATTAAATGTCTCAAACTCTTGTTCTGCATTTTTTTGGATTATATTTTGCTCATAAGATCTCAGATATGACCATGGTGCAGCTAATTTATGATTTCTGAAATTAATCATTGTTTAAAATGATTTATCTGTAGTGATCGGAGACCTCTTTGTGCTTTATTAATATATACTTTTACTTCAAACTTCAAAGTGATCTTAGTTCAACTTTGCTGAATATCACTTTGTCGTGCCTGTGGCTCAGATGTTATTTTGACTTAAGTGGGAAAACTCATTTTCCATTGAGCACCATATAAAATTAAGACACAAGAGTCTGCAGATGCTGGAATCTGGAGCAACCCCCAAATGTTTCAGGAACTCAACTGGTCAGGCAGCGTCTATGCTGAGAACTGAATGGTCAGTGTTTCATCGTCTGGACCCAAAACATTGACTGCCCATCCTCCATCAATGCTGCCTGACCTACCACATTTGTCCAGCATCTTGTGTGTTACATGCAAAGATTGAGGCCTGTTTGTTAACAAGAATAAAAGAGTGAGGGGTAGACTCCCTTCAGTATGCTCCATCATTTAGTATGATCATGGCTCAGAACATACTTGTCTCAGCCCTGTTTTCCTCCTCCTCTGCCCAGATTCCTAGTAGTGATTACAACACGTGTAAAGAGAAAGAAAACACAACTTTAATGCAGGAAAATCTCAATTAGTGTTGGATAGTGCTATTAGTTTTCTTTTTCTAGTCGAGGGTTAAAAGCAAAGCAAATAAAAAATCCATAGGAAACAGGGAGGGAATATATAGCATAACTTATTTTGTTTTGAGCTGTAAGTCACAAAAATGCAGAGGTGCATCTAATGTTGTCACTGAACATTGCATCAGCCAGTTTCACTGTAATTGCACTTGACTGCAAGGTGCAAAACAACTCAAAGATATCAGTATTTCTCCTCAAGGACAGGGGTTTCCTTAATGGTAGGGACTCAGGGCATTTAAACAAAAATCAGGAACCTCTGCAGTAGAGGCTTCTTTGTATTGCAATTATTTTGATCAAAGGGATAGTGGCAATGGTTGAATCTTGATTTCTGGTACATGGGTTTCCACTGGGTGCTAAAGCATTCCCAAACATCTTAATGATCAGCTGGCTGATAGTTTAATAAGTTACCATAAATTGCCCTCAATGTTAGTTGAAGGAGAAATGGTTTGGAATAGTTGATGGGAATTGTAAGAGGAGTTAATGAAGAATTGTTAATGGCTAGATTGAATGCAATGCACCGAAGAGCCTGTTTCCATTTGATAAAACTCAAAAAAGATTGCACATTTTGATCAGGAAAATTTGAAGTACCCCTTAATTTTCATGTGAACAGGATAATTACTCCAAACATTTGCAGCAATGACTAATTCGAGTGTTTTAGAGCTAGATGGTGTAATTATGACTTGTGCAGTTGCCAGAGCAGACACAAGTGGAAAAAAATTGCTGTAGATGTTAGAAATCTCGTGTAAAAACAGAAAACCCTGGAAACACTCAGAAAGTTAGGCAGAAATCGGTGCAATCCAGATGATCAAAAGAGCTCAGCAACTTGACAATCCTCTAGTCTCACCTTATCAAACAGACTAGATGGGCCATAGGGTCTGTTTCTATGTTGTAGTGCTCGGTGACTCAATGTCCTTACCATCTCCCCACACACTTTGTCAGCAACTTCAAACTAACTTGTTTTCTCTTACCCAGTGCCAAGAAAAGATCGTTGACATGAAACACCAACACAAGTACCACCTTAAAAATTGTGTCCAGCATTTTTGGCTTTGCTGAATTGAGATCTTCATTACCGTAACAAAGGATTCATCCACTATATTTAAAAAGTATGCACTGAACAGTTTAAGCCATATTCAATTATTTATTTGTAATTGTACCTCTGATCAGTCATGTTTATAAACCACAAAACCATTTAGCCATTTGAGTCACTGCTGATTCTTTGCTGCAACAAATCCAAACTAATTTCATACACGGGCATCTAACTCTTCAAATGTTCATCTAATTTAATGTAATTTCTGCAACAACCACTCCCTCAATCGCCTGCATAATAAATAAATCTCGTCTTATATATCTGTTTGAAGAGAACACCTCCAAATTACCAGTACGTCCGTCCAATGATGATCTTCAGCCTCTCTCCTTCATGATCAATATAATAAACAATTTATCCCCTCAAAACTTTGTAATTCTGAAAACCACTAATTAAGCCTCCAATCAATTAAGCTGGAGGGTGGAAGCGGGTGTTGACAATCTGCTGAGCAGGTATTACAAGTATCTACAGAAATAAACATACCCAGAATTTTAATAAACACTTGGACCTGCAGAACCAAACACACACTTAAAGTACAGAAACACTGGCATATGGATCTGCACAAATTTTCAGAAATACATGCACATATACTTGGAAACAGTACAGAAACATATACTAATTCAGTTTATCTCCCCACCCATGCTGCCTGAACTGTTGGAAATTTTGCAGCATTTTCCCCAACTTTTATTACAGAAACATCTGCACAAATGTACAGAAAGACATACATGGACTCACAGAAATTTAAAGTAACAAATCCACAGAAACCCTACTTTCTTTCGGAAACACTCAGCGACCTATAGACACACATACAACAGCAATATAGTGTAGCAATGTTCAGGTACTATCAGGTTCACATAATTGGATCTGCAGGATCAAGCCTAAATAAGGATTAACACGAATACATTCAATGATTTTTATAACTATGAAAAAGCCCACCCACAAATAAGCAGATGCACAACATGCATCTGTACAGGTGTCTAGGTGTACGTACACACACGTGTATTCAGAAAAATAAAGTACACACAATTCTACAGAGTGATGATCAAAATTCTACATAGGCATGAATGTGAATTTACTTAGATTTACAGTAATGTTATGTAAATTAAAGGCAAGTTAGATAGATCTGCAGAAACATCCGTTCACTAGTCTAGAGATATGAATGATTTATAGATGCACTCAAAGCTACAGAAACTTCCATTTACTAAAACAGACAAGTTTAGAGAAATCGAACACACACAAATCTACCAAAAGCATCCGAAGATCCATACACACCCACGTACACTCAGACCTCAGGAGCCACACAGAACCACTGAAGTACACACTCAGAACTGCCAATGCACACAAAAACAGAGCAGCACCCACGTCTACAGAAACATCTGCAGTTTTTCCAGAAGCAATCACATCTGACCCCATGAAAACAGACATCTATCTAGAGGAACACAAACACACACATGTTCCTACCAAGTCCTCCCCAAACACAGATCTGCACAATTATGCCTGCACAATAATCTTAAGAAATGCATACATATATATTCAATAAAACCAACACAAAATGCACAGGAAGTTTAGCTGTGCATTCAGAACCACACATCTCTATAGAAAGCACTGCCCACACAAACTACAGAAATAGATACACAAATCTACAGAATCATACAGTCATAGATAAAATATGGAAACAGGCTCTTTTGCCAAAAAGTCTGCATCGAACAGCAACCACCCATTTCCACTGATCCTACGTTAATCTACAAGATGCCAGATCTTGCCAGAGGACAGATGCCCTCAAGCCTAAAATACCCATCCCCACAATGCCGCAGAAGCACTTCCAAACACTAAAAACTACATCTCCATGAGTCCTAGTAAACAAAAACATGCACACACTTATGGAAAAGTAGGCATACTATTGTAGAGGCATTTTAACAAAAGCAGATATGCACAAGTCCATATACAGAAGCAACATTCTATAGGAATTATGTACAAGGATCTACTGAAACACACACACTGATTTACAGAAATTCACAATCATCGCTGTAGAAACACTTCCAAGTTTCCACAGAATTATCTACAATAATACATGTATCTACACAAGCCATTTATACACAAGCATAAAGACGTACATGGGTAGAGAGACAGACAAATAGAAACTGAAATATGCAGATACATATGCACACTGAATGAGTCCTTTTTTTCATTTGCATGGTCATCAAAGCCACAGAGCAAACGTATTTCACATATCACAATAAATATTTGGAATCCCATAGTTAATACTTTTAATCATAGGCTAAAAACAAAATTAATTCTTTACGCTGATACTTCAAAATCAAAGATGTTCATTTAACATGATGTCTTAATGCCACTACCCTTGCCCATTTTCAGAGATCCTCACTGGCACAAATGCCATTTACAAGGATAACATCATTCATAGCTGTCAATTCATAAAGTTTCAGTTGAGCGAACACCGCCTTGTACATTAAAAAGTGAGTGTTAAAATTGAGGTCTCTAACAGCAAATTGAAACTACTCTTAGCAGAATAAAATGAATGAAATTGACAAGCTTGGGTAAGAGGATAGTGATTCTCCAAAGGTGGCCAGTGCCAACTGCGGGAAAGGCACTGACCCATCTTTAACCTCATGCCCCTGCAGATGGCCCTCTGTGACCTGGTCTCCACGAACACGAACCTCCACCATCCCCTGTCAGAGGATTAAAACCTGAAAAAAAACAACAGAAGAATGTGAGAGGAGGTGAATGTTGAGAAAAGCAGGCAGCAGAGAGGAAAGCTGAATTACGTGGGGATGAAGGGATCTTGGGTGGGGAAAGGTGGCAAAGGCTAAGGAGTGGACACGTGCACAGATAGTGTCCAAAAGAGATTATTGCAATGCATAAAACACTGTTACCACTAATAACTGATGTGAGCCAATGTACTCTCATAGTACTGGGTTGCCAGGGAAACACCAAAACTCTGCCTCAGCTAATGAATCTGTGATGAACACCAAATGGAGGTATAATTAAGGGTAGCGGGGCTCAGAATAGAAAGGTGTTGGACTTCAATACCTTTCACCTAAGTGTATATCACCTAAAGCATCAGTGGCAGGAGAACAGACCCCGGGGAAAGTTATTTCTGACCAGGAGGAGATGAACTATATCCCATGCTTGCAGCCTATGCTTATTTACAGAATTAATGGAGGTCAGTACATTCTCAGATTCAAGAGAGGTCAGGGACAAACAGAGCAGGACAGCATGAAGCTCTCTTTGACTTGCCATAGCAGAAAAGCGATCTATGTTTAAAGAATTAAATACCTGAATGGCGTAACTGCAGAAATATCGTTACTAAATGTGTATGAAAGGAGGAAAAGAAGTTACAATATTCCTTGGATCATGAGTAGACAATGAAAGGAAGAATTAAACACAGTGAATTCACATGGTACAGGAGAGAGGATGCAGTGGGCTGTACAGAATATGGAAAAAAAGACTGTCTGACAATATTACAGTAGTTCTCATTAGCATTTGAGCTCCAAAACCTATAACGTTTCAGCACAAGAGACAAAAGATCTATTAAGCCACCAGTTTATGCAGAGAGTCAAGTTATGAAACAGGCCCAACAGCCTGCTGAATCCATGGCAATCATCAAGCATACATTTATACTAACCCTACACTAGTCCCACTTTATTCTCCCCACATTCCCAGCTGCTCTCCTGAGATTACAACACTCACCTACACAAGGCCCTCTGTAGGTCGCGGTCAACCTTGGATGATCTGTCCCAGCTGTCTACATGATACACAAGCCAGGGCAATACAATATGGAGAGCAAGCTGTTGCCCCTTCTCCACACTGTGGATGAATCCCTAGCAACGGCACAGACCAATACAGTTTGGAATCAGCGCTGTTGCAGGAGTTGCCATTCAGCATCGAGCTCAGCATAAAACAGCCTTAGGAACTCCAGCTCTGGATTTTTACTCCTGAACCCTTCCGCATGAGTGGGTATATCGGCAAGGCAGTGCAGATTTCCTTCGCCTAGATGAGCTGCCAACCATGGCTGACAAGGCCCATCTGCCTAAAGCAACTGCTTTTATGATGCCAGTAACCCACTTCTCCTGCCAGTAGGAACAGTTCCACTGGGCTTAATAGCTGAGCCACACACGAAGGCCAGGAGCTGGACTTGGTTGTTAGAGGCTATATGAAATGCACACCATTGGGAGTTTTTAAATAGGTAGAGGGAGCTTATCCTCTCTGCCTCCCCTGGCTATAAAAACCTTAAGGAACCTCACCTACACACAAATAAGTAATTCTCAATAGCTGACCACCACATCTTAGAGATACAGGAAGAAACCAGAGCACTGGAGGTCAGTGTTGTTTCTGGCTCACTGGAGCAGTGAGGCAGAAGCTGTAACTGTGCCCTGCACTGTTCGTAACTGTTAACCACTACAAATTGCAAGAAAAGTGCACTTCAATTAAAGTGTCAGACCATAACCAAAGTAACACAGATTGTGAACTCAGTCTGCTCCTGGTAGTCCAGTGCTATAAATGAACTCTGCCAAAACTTAACACAGTATTTTGTCCAAAGCAGTGAACAAGTGAATTTAAAATATTCATTGTCCATAAGCATTTCTGCCCTTGTGGTTCCTGAAACACAACTCCACATTAGTGAATACCTGATAATGGTGGGCACTCACTCACCTCCTCTCAAGGGCTTTTTGTCAGATTTAGGCTTTGTTGGTCTCTGTATGTTGGATTCTGGCTCCTATGTTAAACAAGGATAAAACAACCAATTAGTCCTGTAACGCAAACACCACTATGGCAGCAAACATTATAAATATTTAAAATAGTAAATTACGAAAGATAACACAATCATGTTACAGAATTCAAGTTTGCTTTCTTCCAGGAGCTCTTTCCTTCTTGCATATTTTCCCATGCTTTGATTTTCTCCCTCCTTTTCTCTTCTTCAATCTGCAATAAAATAAAAAATAAGAACATCGAAGCATTCACTGCCCCGAAGCAGAATCTGCAAGCCCCAGTGCAGCAATCTACCTAATGAATTTTGTCTTAGTGCAAAATCCCCAGACCAAAGCTACACACGTTCACTTGTAAACTTACTAATTGTTAGCTCTTAGTTTTAGTTCTCCTTTACAAAAAAAATGTACTGTCTCAGAATTATCGGAATTAAATAACATCTTCCATACTCCAAGCACGAACTCTCAGGAACTTTCCACCAAACAGATGCCATCAGTTCTCCTTGCTGTTTTCAGAGCCACAGCTCCGACATAACATTCAGCCCATCATGCCCCCTAACACCACCCATTTCTCCTTTTACAAATTTTTAACTAATTGTCTTTGAATCTTCCACCAGCCTTTGACAAAGTAGATTTAAGAATACAAATGAAGCATTTAAAAATATTCCCCATTTTCAATTGGTTTATAGATCACTGGCCAGTGGAACACCATTGTATCATTACTGAATTTGAAGGTTGTGTTGTATGTACAGAGGTTCAAATCTTGTTTGCATAGACCTTTGACTTTACCACCAGCACCAACTGATTTGATGTGCCCTTACTTCTTTCTGTTTCTCTTTGTATTTTGCAGCTTGGGCATCCAGTTCTTGCTGCATTCTAAGACGGGCAGCCTCCATTGCTTCCTGTCGCCTCACAATTAATGATGGTTCTGGGACAAAGAGAATAAATTGATTTAATAGAATTGTGAAAACCCCTCTATTAAAAAAAAACTAACTCTAATGAGTAACCTGTTTTCAAAATAAATGACAATAAGTTGCTGAGTTCTCTGTCACATCTGTGAGGTGTGAAATTGAAGTCGAGTTTATTGTCATCTACACTAGTACACGTAGGCACAGTGTGAGATTAATAACCCCCCCCCCCAACAAGAGAACGAATTGTAATTGCAAAAAGGTTTAAATGCAAAATTATTCCAAGAACACTTAAGATTAGAAAATCACAGAAACAAGATACAACAATGTGCACAAACTTTTCAAATAACTGAATAAAGTCAGTTTGTGGGAATAAGCATTAGGAAGGCTTCTTTTGTCTTTTATTTGCTTTTCTTGTTTATTTTGATAACCAAACATCCTTCCAAACCAGTTGTTTATTTTGTTAATATTTTTCACTTCCTGAAGCTGAAATACGCAGTAGAGACTACACAACAAATTTCATCCCCAATTCTTCATTCTATTTATATATTTCTTCTCTGCCAGAAGCTCTCCCATTACTATCCCGATTTAATCTTTCATCAAAATCCTTGCTCCGGGTTGATTCAAATGCATTCCACCTACACCATAACCCACTACGGAATGGCCAGTTACAATTGCATTATGACCAGCTATGGATTGGCCAGGTACACCCTACATTATAACCAGCAATGGAACAAGTGGTTACACCTACATTACAACTAGTTAGGAAATGGAGCTAGTTACTTCTCAAATATAAATGCATTCAGCTTCAAGGTGTTCAAATTCCTGGCACTACAAAAGACATGCAGCAGAATATGCAATTCTTTTCAAGGTGATTAGAATTTAATTACTTCCCCTGGGTATGATTGTAAGAATAGATTTAATGAAAGGAGAAAATAACTCCAGGGATATAAAGGGAAAGACTATGCAGATAAACACCAGACTGAGTGAGGCCTTCTGTGCCATAGCTTTGTCACTGGCTTGTCCACCTCACTAAGCTTCACTGGGTTGGGTAGAGGACTGCTAGGCAGCTGTGCGAGACTACTGAGATAAGCAATTACAGGAGAATCCAAATGCAAAATAATAAGGAATGGGTCCTGCAGATCTGAAGTCAACACAGGTCAGCAAGCAGACGGAAATAGATCCATCAGATTTCTAGTGCCTTTTGGAGAAGTTGAGGCAAGCTGCGGATGGTCATAAAAGAGAACTACAGAACCCAAATCTGGAAAGGCATTAAAGTGACTACACCACATCACTACACCTCAATTCTGACTGAAAAGCTCCACAACCTGGGACTCTGCAACTGGATCCTCAGCTTCCTAACCGGAAGACCACGATCTGTGCGGATCCAAAATAACAACTCCACTTTGCTGACAATCAACGCTAGTGCACCTCAGAGATGTGGGCAGACTAATAAAAGCTAATTGTGGATTTCAGAAAGGATAGGGCAAGGGAACACACACCAGTCCTCATAGCGGGGTGGAAAGGGTGAGCAACTTGAAGTTCGGGGATGTCAGTATCTCGGAGGATCTATCCTGGGCCCAGAAGGCATGATAGCGGCTATATGTCACTTGGACTTTGAGCAGATTTGGTACATCACTGAAGACACTCGCAAATTTTTACAGAAGTACTGTAAAGTGCTTTCTAACTGGCTACATCACTGTCTGGTATGTGGGGGGGGGGGGGGCTACTGCACAGGATCGAAATAAGCGGAAGAGAGTTGTATACTTAGTTCCAATGTGAGCACTAGCCTCCGTAGTATCCAGGACATCTTCAAGGAGTGATGCTTCAAAAAGACATTGTCCATCATTAAGAACCCCCATCACCCAGGTCATTGCCACCATCAGGAAGGAGGTACAGAAGCCTGAAGGGACACATTTAATGATTTGGGAACAGCTTCTTCTCCTCTGTCATCCGATTTCTGAATGGACATTGAACCCATGAACACTAACTCACTGCTTCTTTATTTTTGCACTACTTATTTAATATATGTATTCTTAATGTAATTCATGTTTTTTCTATTATGTATTACATTGTACTGCTGCCACAAAGACAACAAATTTCATGACATATGCCAGTGATATTAAATCTGATTCTGATCCTGAAGTGGATTTTAACAATCAGTGGACACAGGTTATCTTCTGTGGGTGGAAGTTACTTACTGCAGGCACAATTTGACTTTAACTCCCACCAACCCCGAGTCCTGGTCTCGCTCTCTCTCTTTCTACTTAACTATGGTGTCTCTCATTATCTCACCAATATATTAAATAACTTGTGTGCAACCAATCTCCATAATGTAATCCTTGTGTTTCCAGTAAAAGAACATTAAACAGAGAAAATGGAGGAGACTATTTGGCTCCATGAGCTTGCTCCACATTTCAGCAACTCTGGCCTGATCATTCACAACACCAGTACCCTGTCATCTCACAATATCTCTTACTAATGGAATCCAGAAATCTATTGTTCTCTATGCTATCAATGGTTCAGATGGTTCCATTTATTATCACAGAATGTATACAGTGTACAACCTGAAATACTTAGCATTTGCAGACATCCATGAAAATCAGAACCCCAAAAGAATGAATGACAGAAAAATGTTAGAAACCCAAAGTCCCCTCTCTCCCCTGCCCTGTGCAAGCAGCCAAGTATCAATCCTCCCCCCACACATTTCAGCAAAAGGCATGAGTGCCTACCACCCACCCACCAAGAGGGCGCCCAAAGAGGGACCATGATCTTGCAGTCAACAAAAACTACTGTTTGACACACCACCGGCACCTTCTCTCTCTCTCTCTCAGTAACAAGGGACAGAGAGAGGTCACCATTTCACAGGGAGATTAGCAGCAATTGTTACGATGTTACAGTCTGCCACCATCACTTTTAAATTCTGTGATTCTTCAACTCAAGAATCATCAGCAAACTTTCCCTACCATCGAGAGAAAGACGGAGAGCTAAAGTCCAAGATGGAGGTAGGTAGCTCCTCGGGATTTATTACCTTTCAGTCCCATTAATTTTCCCAGAAGTAATTATTTATCAATGCTTGTTTCTTTGAAGTTTGCACAATTAAAAACACATGATACAGGAGGCCATTCAGCCCATTATGTCAATGTTTAAACCCAGCTTCTCAGTTAAACTGGAAGGTACCCTCACTGAACAAACCGTACCCAGTTCAGCCTCTGAAGGCCGTGCCTGCTGGCGGCTCTTCAGCTGCAACATCGAGCCGATTCTCTGAAGGATGAAGTAGCCAGCAACGCAGCTGAAGAAGATGTACCAGCCATATTCCGAAAGGATGTGGAGCACATGTGTCACTGAAAGGCAAACAGAAACACTATTGCTGGCACTTTGCTCACGCAGGAAAGCGGTAAACATGCAGCTAGCGCTGAGCCCACTCACTAGACACTGTTCCGTCCCCAGACGGTTAAAATCCAGCAGCTCAGGTCATTTTTCCAGGTCCATGGGCAGCAGGAGACAGGGAAATTTTTGGTGGGTCTTGTCCCAAACTCCAGCAGGTGAATTTAGAACGAAAACAGGTACATTCTCCTACTCAGCATCATACGTGATGGTGCACTTCATGTCTTGGGGCAAAATAGAGAGCGACAGAACATTTTTGAGGAAGTAACTGAAAAGGCTGAAGGGAATGTAGAAGGTGTCAAGTACATGAATTTTCGGAGCGCTGGTTAGTTCAATGGAATTACGGGAACAGTCACATATTGCAAGGATAGGAAACTGCTTAAAGACAGACAGAGTGTGGTGGTAAACGGTTGCTTTTCAGAGCTGAAGATATTGTGTCGCAGAAATCAGGGCAGGGACCACTGTTTCTTTAATATATTAATGATAAGGATTTCCAGCATCTGCAGACTTTTGTTTCTCATTTTTAGTTCATATTGGTTAACAGGGTAGACTTTAGGGGCCTAATGGCCTAATCCTATTTCTTGGGTTTCTGAAATTTCTGCAGAGGCATGCTTACTAACATGCTTCCAGGGTTGAAGGATTTCAGCAACAAGGCTGGACTGGAGCTGAGTACTGTGAGCAGTTTTGGGCCCCCTATCTAAGAAAGGATGTGCTGGAATTGGAGAGGGCCCAGGGGAGTTTCATGAGAATGGTCCCAGGAATGAAAGGATTAACATAGGAAAAGCATTTGATGGCTCTGGGCCTGTACTCACTAGAGTTTAGAAGAATGGGGAACAAAGGTAAGGCCCTTGCTGAGGACAGAATGTTCAGCCTTACAGAGGGCTAAGCTAGAAGGAATGGTGAAGACAACAGTAGGGATCGGGAGGAAGGGAAGAGTTAGTGGCATCGGGGGGGGGGGGCAGGGGTTGGGTTATCAGGGGAGGTAGGGTAGGAGGAATATGGAAATTCTGAGGACCTAAGAGGTGGCAGGGGAGCCTGAGACCCAGGGGTGTAGAGAGCAGGTGGGGGAAGGGGATGCCGGGGGCCCAGCCCAGAGTTAGAGGCCACGTAATTTGCAGTCAGAAGGTTTGGGGTTGTCAGAACCAGAGAAGGCAGCAATGGGTTCCATGGTCTGGAACTGCTTGGGATCTTTGAAGCCAGAGTTGGCAATAATGGGCCCACAGTCTGGAGGAGTCCAGGGCACTGGAACCGGATTTGGTGATTGCAGGATCCACGGTCTGGAGACGGGCGATTTTCTGAACCTTCCTGGATGTGAGGAAAATGAAGACCTGATGGCTGAAGGCATGGATCCAGCAGAGGATGAAATGTCAGAGTGGATCATGGCAGGCAGAGGAGGCTGAGGTCTGGAGCTGTGGCAGAGACTGAGACAGGAGTGGGTTGTGCGTAGATCTTGGAGGAAGAATTGGCAGGAGAAGCAGTGAATCGAATGTAGATACCTTTGACCTTTAATGGGTCCAAGCTGGGAGGACAGAAAACTGAGCTGCAGGCCACGTGGAACAAGATGGTGGTGAAAACAAGTTCCCAGGAAGAAAATGTACGTGACTTTGGTAGCAGGTCTGGGTGATTTCATGGTTGAAGATTCAGGGAAGAGCAGAAATCACAGAAGAGAAGCAGTGACAGAGGGATGAAGATTTAAACTTCTTCAGGGTGGGCATCCCTTGAAGAAACCGCAGTGAAGGGGTAATTCATAAACAAGAGATTCTGCAGATTCTGGACACACAAAATGTTGGGAGGAACTCAGCAGGTCAGGCTGTAACTATGGAAATTTATTTACAGTCAATGTTTCAGACCGAGACCCTTCTTTAAGAATGGAAAGGGAAGGGAAAGAAGCCAGAATTACAAGGTGGGCTGGGGAAAGGAGGACTCGCTACAAGGTGGTAGGTGAAGCCAGGTGGGTGGGAAAGGTAAAGGGCTTGAGAAGAGAATGAACCAAAGGAGACAAGGAATGAGGAGGGGACCCCAGGGTGGCAAGAAGAGGCAAGAGGCCGGAGGGGGAATAGAAGAGGAGGGAAGTTGGATGTTAAAAAATACCAGAAGGAGAAATTGATATTCATGCCATCAAGTTGAAAGCTACCTAGGCAGAATACGAGGTGTTCCTCCTCAACCCGTCTTTTACCTGGTTCTAACAAAGGGTCACACATCCAAAATGTTGACTGTTTCTTTTTCCGCAGATGCTGTCTGACCTATTGGGTTTTTCTTCAACATTTTCTGTTTTTGTCCAAAACTATAAGCAGCCCTTTAGAGTTATGGGTACCAAGAATATATGATGTAATTCCTTATTAATTTTACCCCTGTGCCCACTATACCCTAAGTGTTCTGCACTGTTCTTAAAACCTTCACTTACTTACTTTACTCTGCCTTGATGTCTAGGTTTGTGTGTGTTTTTACTCTCAGTTCAGTAACTGTCTCCACAATGCCGTCCTACTGCCAGTCCAGCCACTTACCCACATTCATTCCAGAAACTAAACCTACTGCCATCGTCTCTTTCAATGGGTTAGTCATGTACCAATTACAAATATTTTTAGAATTTCACTCCTCCTGTAACACTTACTGCTCTGGCACCCCTCAGTCACCCATCTACATACTTGCTCCTCTATCCCATTTAAACAATTCGTGTACTCTCTGCTGAACATGACTACCCATTGCTGACTGGGGGAGCCACTTCATCACGTGCCTTCGCTCTGGCCACCGCAACAGCCAGGCTCTTCAGGTGGTCAACCACTTCAATTCCTCTTTCCATTCCCATACAGACACGTCCATCTGCAACCTCCTCTTCTGCCACATTGAAGCCAGGCAAAGTTAGAGGAGCAACACCTCATATTCTGAGGATAACACACACACACAAAATGCTGGAGGAGCTCAGGTCCGGCAGCATCTATGGAAATTAATAGACAGTCAATGTTTCAGGCTGAGACCCTTCTTCAGGACTGGGAAGGAAGGGGGAAGATGCCTCATATTCTGTCTTAGTAATCTTTAACAGGAAAGCATTAAGTTTGATCTTTCTTACTTTCAGTAACAACTCCCCTGTTTTCTCCCCCCACTTTTTCCCATCATTGCTGCGATCCCCTCACCCTTTCTGTTCCTCCCCCCGCATCTTCATGGCCTGCCTGTCACCTACCCCTTGTTCCCCACTTCCTTCCTTCATCATGTGCTCTACTGTCCTCTCCAATCACATTTCTTCTTTAGCCATTCGTCTTCCCCACCCCCTCATCTGGACTCACCCATTTCCTGCTGGATTATGCTCCCCTCGCTTTTTCATTCGGGATTCTGCATACTTCCTTTCCAGTCCTGAAGGGTGTCAGTCTGAAATGTTGACTGTTCATTTCCCTCCATAGATGCTGCCTGACCTGCTAAGTTCTCTCAAAGTCTGTGTTGCCTCTTTCTTTGTTCCTCAATTTGACCCATGTCATCTTGCTAGTTGATTTTTCATGTACATCATCTTTCCTCAGATATAATTATTTCCTTCATCAATATTGCTACATACTCACACTCCTATCTTACTTCCCTATCTTACCTGAAAATCTTTTAATCATGTTTCAGTGACTCTCGTACAGCCATCTGTTCAGTACGTCCTCTTTGACCCTTGCAATAAGCATAGTCGAACCGTTTTCCCGAATGTCTGTTCTAGCTGTTGTTTCTCATGCCTTCTAAACCCATTCCTAACTACCCAGCCCCTTATTGTGCTGCCGTGGGAACAGGAAGCTACAAACCAATCGTAGAAGTAGAGACAAGGAATGCAACACTGACGGCATTCCAGTTCCAGGAATTTCATTAATTACGTTATCTAACACCATTGTTGTAACATAAAATTGGACTTGCTGCTACACCTGTGGAAATTATTATTCTGTTATCAGGATCTAGTCTGTTACTTAATTAAGTCTTGTTTTGATAACCTTTGTTATCAATATGTAGTAATTGTGGTCTGACTGGAAATCATGTCTGATGAGAATGTAAAATGTGCTTAAAAATCAAGTAAATCAGCTTTGACTAGGCTCCTGGTGAGCTGCAGTTTTAATAAAGTGTCTGTTATTTCAGGTACTAACTCTGTGTGGCCCTTCAGTTTTCTCCTTCCCCCTGCCAAGCTAGTTTATATCTTCCATGACAGCATCAAAGCTCAGCTTGAGGATATTCTTCCTGGAGCCAATGCAATGCCACCGCTCAGACCTATCTATTACACTCCCCCAGAAATCCACAGTACTGTAGATCGTTCCACTGTGAACCGACATAGATAGTACAGCTTCCTTCTGCATAATAAATGTATGATATTTTAAAATTATATATGGACTTATTTAGATTGATACCAGTTTCCAGCTCCCAAACTCTACATCCCATAAAGGGAAGCTAGATTATGCAAATAAACTAGCACAAAATATTAAAAACACAGTAAAAGTTTTTATAATTACATAAAGCAGAAAAGGGTGCCTAAAGTGAAAGTAGGTCCCTTGGGACGAGAAGGGGAAATTGATATTGGGTAATGAGGAAATAGGAGAGGCTTTGAATAACTATTTTGTGTTGGTCTAACATGTCAAAAAGAGATGATATGGATGAGACGGGAGGTGATACAATGGCTATCACTAAAGAGGTAGTGCTGAGCAAACTTGTGGGCCTGAAGATAGACAAGCCCCCTGGTCCTGATGGAACGCATCCCAGGATACTAAAAGAAATGGTAGAAGTTATAGTTGAGGCTTTGGTGATAATTTACAAAAAATCTCCAGACCCTGAGCAGCTCCTGGCAGATTGGAAGACAATAAATGTCACACTACTGTTCGAAAAAGGATGTAGGCAAAAGACAGGCAATTATAGGCCAGTTAGTTTAGTATCTGCAGTTGGGAAAATGCTTGAAGTTATCATTAAAGAAGAAATAGCAAGGCATCTGGGAAGAAATGGATCCATCAGGCAGATGCAGCATGGATTCAGCAAAGGCAGGTCCTGTTTGACAAACTTACTGGAGTTCTTTCAGATTATAACAAGTGCAGTGGATCGAGGGGAACAGATGGACACTATTTACTTGGATTTCCAGAAGGCGTTCGATAAGGTACCACATAAAAAACTGTATTAGCATGGATAGGGGATTGGTTATCTAATAGAAAGCAGAGTGTTGGGATACATGGGTGCTACTCTGGTTGGGAATCAGTGGTGAGCGGTGTGCTATAGCAGACTATCATTTATTTAGTAAAATTTTGCAGCATGCTGCTGTGCAGAGGGACTTGGGAGTGTTTGTGCATAAATCATAAAAGGTTGGTTTGCAGGTGCAACAGGCTATCAAGAAGGTAAATGGAATGATGGCCTTCATTGCTAGAGGAATTGAATTTAAGAGCAGGGAGGTCATGCTGCAAGTGTATTGGTGAGGCAGCACCTGTAGCACTGTATGCAGTTCTGGTCTCCTTACTTGAGGAAGGATACACTAGCTTTGGAGACGGTGCAGAGGAGGCTCAACAGGTTAGAAACATAGAAAACAATACAGGCCCTTCGGCCCACAAAGCTGTGCCGAACATATCCTTTTCTTAGAAATTCCCTAGGGTTACCTATAGCCCTCTATTTTTCTGAGCTCCAAGTACCTGTCCAGGAGTCTCTTAAAAGATCCTATCATATCCAGGTTGATTCTAGAGATGAGGGAGATTATGAGAGATTGAGTCTCCTGGGACTGTACTCGCTGGAATTCAGAAGAATGAGAGATCTTATAGAAACATAAAATTATGAAAGGGCAGAGATAGGAAAGTTGTTTTCACTGGTAAGTGAGAGCAGAACTAGGGGACATAGCCTCAAGATTTGGGGGAGTAGATTTAGGATGGAGATGAAGAGAAACTGATTTTCCCAAAGAACGGTGAACCTGTTGAATTCTCTGCTCAATGAAGCAGTGGAGGCTACCTCAGTAAATATATATAAGACAACGTTGGATCGATTTTTGCACGGTAAGGGAATTAAGAGTTAAGGGGAAAAGGCAGGTGGGTGGAGATGAGTCCATGGCCAGATCAGCCATGATCTTATTGAATGGCGGAGCAGGCTCGACAGGCCAGATGGCCTCCTCCTGCTCCTATTTCTTGCTCTTATCACAGTAATCTTAGACCTTCACTCTAACACCTTTTAAATATGAGGAGTGTATTTGTCACAACGCAAAATGACAACAGCAGGCCTCCTGCCACATCCAGGGAATGGTGTCTTGGAGATGTGCAACACCAGAAGAGCCCGAGCTGGACCAAATCACCAAAAATAGAACAACATGACAACCTCAAACTGAGCAAGGTGAAAATATCACTGCTCCCACATAAGAACATGTTTGGAAAAAATGGAAATCTACATCCCCATCTTTCACCAACCACTTAACCTCCTCCCGTGATCCACCTTCACTTCCAGCTGTATCGGACCTGATCTAATCTTATTTCACCGCATTCCACTACTCACACTATTGTAGCAATGCTCTCCTCAAAGATATCCTTTCTCACATATCACCATCACTTTTATTGGAACTTCTGTGAGTTCTAATTCTCATTTTTCATAATCCATTTGAAAGGCCCACTGGTGTCATGTCTGGTTCCCTCTCTTGCTGATTGTTTCACTCTCACCCTTGCCTTTGTCAGCATTTGCTGCCATTATCTCCAACTCTCTCCCAAGCACCCCATTATCCGATCCATCCTCACACCTACACTCATCTCGTGAGTAATGCACGCCCGGTCCTCACCTTTTTTTGCACATGAATTTGACTTTTTAACAATACAATTCCCTAATACCACAATAACTTACCTAAAGGTGTCTCTCTCACGTATGGACTTGTCGGGGCCTCAAACAAATGCAAAATCGGGATCAACTGTGTAAAGAGCATTGCCGGTCCGCTCCAAGAGACCGGGGGTGAGAAACCACATGTTTTTAGGGTTGGCAGTGTGTTTTCTGAATGCCAACCGCCCCCAGTGCGGACGTAAACAATCAGTCTTTAAAGTCACGTATGCAGAGCACGTTAAATAGTCAGAAACACAGTTTGAAGTGACACCGTGAGGTTTGAAAGTGACTCTGGTTCGTCTTTTCCGTAATCACTGAGGCCCAGTCCCCAACACCCTCGCCTGTCACTGCCCGCCAGGCCTCTTCTCAGCCCCCGACACACAGTCCCAGCCCCAGCTTCCCTCCGAGTCCCGGACACCCTGCCCCCTCGCCTGCCCTCAGGGCCCCCGACCCCTCACCTACCTGCCACCACCGCCGGCCCTTCGCGCTCGTCCATCGCTTCACTTCCGACGGAAAAGCTGATCGTTGACTTCCGGCAGCACTCCACCAATCAGGGCCTTGGCTGACGTGGCCGAATCAGGACGGTCTCTCGGAACTTAAAGGAGTAAAGCAGTCTGTGCAAGTGGGGCCCACCGCCGGGCCGATGTCCTCTTCCTATGTTAGGAGTCGGATCTGAACAGTTAAATATCGGGAATCTGGCACCCAGTTTAGCCCGGCAGACTGCTAAACCGATGCCCGTCAACCGGAGGGCAGTCTCAGTATGTCCGAGAGACAACGGACACTGCATGTGGCACTGCAGAGCAGTCAACTTGTTCCGGCGAGTTATCTTTGAACTGAAATATTATCGCTGTTTCACTCCGCACAGATCCTGACCAACCTGCTGAATCATATCTATCGTTATCAAGAGATCGTGCAGATACTGATAATCTTATTCCAGGCACACAAAATGCTGGAGGAACTCAGCAAGTCAAGAAGCACCTATGGAGGACAATAGATAGTCGATACTTCGGCCCGAGATTGGCCTGAATAATTGCCTTCCATAGATGTTACCTGACTTGCTGATTTTTTCATATGTTATTCTTTTAATTTTACAGCGTTTTCCTAGATGTCAACAACCAGCACGTATTTACACCAGAATAATCACCCAGCCCTCTAGACCTCCTGTACTGCTAATCAAGAAATTACGCACGCCATTTAGCCCATCGAGTCTGCTAAGGAAGTTCTACTAAGACAAGATCTTGATCGACATCCTGTAGTTTGCAGCTCTTCAGTATCTGAACAGGTGAAAATTCCATTTCTTAATGTGTCTACCAGTTAAATAACCCCTGATGAGAACTGTCTTTCCTGCACGTCAGATCCAAGTTTCATAATCTAATCATGTAAACCTCTCCAACACAATTTTGGGCCGGCAGTTAAATCTACAACACACATTAATGCTTGGTGACATTGTGTCATTCCCAAACTACTGTGTTACTGGGAGTTCTGCACACACTTGACTCCCCCGTGGCATCTCACTGGAGGAGAATGGTGGACAGCCAAGGTACGTTGTTCTCCTCTCGGACTCATCTATGAACTGCGTGGGGTTGCCGGGGGCCTTGTTGCATTCACAAGTTGATTGTGCAACTCCTTGGTTGTGCTTGGAAAGCCACAATCACCGCCCCCTTTTGGGATGACGCGCACACTCACCAGACAACACAGTTGTGGTTCAGGTTGCAATAATTGTTTTCTGATCACTGCTTGAAACAGCAGTGGGTCCACAGGGGAGACCAATTGTCCTTGTAGTCAGTGTAGAATCAGCTTCTCACATGGTTGATGCAAACTTGGTTCCCATTGCACGGAGGATATTTGCTTTCACGCAAGTATCCAGTATGCCTTCGTCACCATCCTCATATTGAGGGGTCCTTCTTTTCTCCAGTACGGATCCGACCTGAATGTTACCATTCATTATATATATTCTAGTTTTATTAACCCTCTCAAAGTGCGTAACCTGGTATTTTTTCAGGATTAAATTCCATCTGTGATTTCACTACCTATTGGAACTAACTAATATTGTTCAGTGAGCAGAGAAATGCCCGCCTAACCACCAGCACAGCAAGTAATCTTTGTCACAAACAAGAGAAAATCTGCAGATGCTGAAAATCTGAGCAACACACACAAAATGCTGGAGGAACTCAGCAGGCCAGGCAGCATCTATGGAAAACAGTACTGTATAGTCGATGATTCAGGCCAAAACTCTTCGGCAGGGCTGGAGAAAAAAAGCTGAAGAGTAGATTTAAAAGGTGGGGGGGGGGGGGGAATAGAGAAACAGAAAGTGATAGGTAAAACCTGGAGGGGGGTGGGGAGGAGGATGAAGTATAAAGAGCTGGGAAATTGAATGGTGAGATGAAGTGAGAGGAAAAAGGGGATGGAAAATGGAGGGGGGTGTGTTTGGGGGGGGGGCATTATCAGAAGTTTGAGAAATTGAGTTGGAGACTACCCAAACAGAATATGAAGTGTTGGTCCTCAACTTCCAACCTGTGTGGCCCCATCATGACAGTGGAGGAGGCCATGGATGCCCATATCAGAAAGGGAATGGGAAGTGGAATTAAGATGGGTGGCCACTGGGAGATCCCACCTGTTCTGGCAGACTGAGTGTAGATGCTCAGTGAAGCAGTCTCCCAGTCTACGTTGGATCTCACCGATGTACAGGAAGCCACACCTGAGCACCAAATACAGTAAATGTCTGCAACAGACTCACAGGTGAAGTGTCACCTCACTTGAAATGACTGTTTAGGGCCCTGGATGGTAGGTGAGGGAGGTGGTGTAGGGGTAGGTGTAGCACTTGTTCCGATTGCAAGGGCAAGTGCCAGGAGGGAGATCAGTGGGGAGGGACAAATGGACAAGGAAGTCACATAGGGAGGGATCCCTGCAGAAAGAAGTGGGGGGGGAGGGGAAGATGTGCTTGGTGGTGGGATCCCATTGGAGACGGCAGAAATTTCAGAAAATTAGGTGCTCGACGGGGAGGCTGGTAGGTGAGGACAAGAGGACCCCTATCCCTGGTAGGGTGGCAGAAAGATGGGGGTAAGAGCAGGCGTGTGTGAAATGGAAGAGATGTGGTTGAGGGAAGCTTTGATGGTGGAGGAAGGGAAGCTCCTTTCTCTTTTTAATTGTTGTGTCATTGTGGACTTAGTAACTACAGCTCTTACAGCCTTATCATTAATGTGCTTGAAATAGAAAGCACCCAGCACCAATCCGAATGCTACACTGCTGGTCATAGGGTTCTTTGTTTTGTGGCTGCCTGTAAAGAGATGACTCTCAAGGTTCTAGAGAGAACATGTATACATTTCATAATAAAATGTACATTGAACTTTAGTTACTTCAGCAATCCTCAACTATCACCCTCAGCCTCCTTCCACCAAGCTGCATTGTCCTAGATGGCCTGGGCTGTAAATTTTTGGATATGATACCCCATCAAAGGCCTTCTGAGGTTTCTGGAGACCCATCAAATGCACAACCCTGCACTTAATCTTCACAGATCAATTGTTCTGCCTGGAATGCCCATCAAAGCAATGATTAAAACCTGGCTTTGCAAGTACAGATGATCCTGCCTTCAGAATTGTCCCCAACAATATAGAGCTCCAGCGACCACCAGGTTCAGTAACTCTGCACCACCTTTACACGTTATCCATGTGATAATGGTTCTCTGCAGGGGGTCAATTTCCTCAAACATCCACAAAATGTGCAGTTGGAATGTTAACTGGCCACCAAGTCACCTTTATATTAAAAAAAAATCGCTGATGAGATTGCTGTGTTATGGTGAGGGAGAATATTACCCTGGTTTTCCGCATTTTGGACTTTTAAACTCAGGTTTTTTTTTGCATTCTTCTTTTGCCTGATTTTTCTGATTTTTTTTAATGTGCAGCAGAGGGGATATGGGGATCGATGTGCCTGTTCAGTCTTTGTTCAGGGATGAAAGATTTGGGGGCTGATGATCGTGCTGCCTTTCTTTTCTTTCTTGGTTTCATGGCTATCTGGAGAAGAAGAATTTCAGAGTCGTACACTTTGATAATAAATGAACCTTTGAAATTCTATCCAGTGTGGGGGGGGGGGGGGAAATTCCCATTACAGCAAGAGAGCAGTAAGTAAAACAAAATCACATTGAAAAGGTGATGCAAATGATGGCGATGTCCTGGTAGCCAGACCAAACAGGGCTCAGACAAATGGGAGTCCCTCCACTTCGGCTACATCTTAGAAAGACGAACCAGCTGAACAGTGACAGGGATAAACAGCAATAGGAGATAGATGTACATTACTGGTGAAGGTTCACGGGGTTGACATAATGGGAGAATAGAAATATAGCATGGATACAGGCTCTTTAGCCCACAATGATGATTATCCATCCATTTATACTACCCTACATCAATTTATTTTGCTTTAAATTCTCCCTGCATTCCCATTTACTCAACTGCAAGCACAAAGCAATTTAAGGAAACCAATTCATCTACCAATATGCAAGATGTGGGAGGAAACCAGAATACCATGAGAAACCCCACCTGATCAGAGAACACACAACTCCACAAGGTCAGGAATGACCCGTGTCTCAGGGGTACCTTCTGTACCCACTTAAACAGGTATTCAATGCAAGATTTGCAGTGAGTCCACAGGAAAAAAAAATTGGGGGGGGGGGGGGGTTTGCTGAAACAGGTGGCCACAAATACTCTCCAGTCACTTATTCTCCACTTGGAGTTGTATATGCCACATCCAGTATGACTGTCCTGCTTCTAGAATGCTGAACCATCTTACATTATGATCAGAGACCTCTAATGTTGATCGATGCTGCTAGTTCTCGTAGTTTTCCCTTTCGTTCAATCTCCTTTATCACACACTAATAAAATGACACCACTCTCCCTAAGCTTGCATCCACAGACCCATTGCATCTGGTAAAAGCTGACAATGATTTCCCTTTCTCTCTGTTGACAGTATACACACACACTTCCTCTTTTCCTGGACTTAATACATCTGCTACACACCAGTATAACGTGGTCAAATTTTGTTAAAAAGCTCTGTTGATCCTAAAAACAGAAAATGCTGAAAATACTCTAATCAGGGAACATCAGTGGAAAGAGAAATTAAATTAATGTTTTAATTCTAAAGACCAGTTGGCAGATTTAAATGATCACTGACCAAGCGCATTAAGAGTGGAAGGGGATGTTATCTTCTGGGGTAATTTGCTTCTCTTCAGGTTCCTTGGGTCTCCGGTGACTGATGGAGCAACATGGGATCTTATCTTCCAGGTGAGGGCAGGTGGTGCCCGACATAATTTATAAGATGGTCACCAAGATCCTATTTCTTGGTAATTAATATCCCCAATGAAGCTGGGACTACAACACTAAAAATCAGTTTTCACAGCAGTGAACCTGGAGCTTGTTACTGTGATGGATATGGTGATATGTTTGCTGCTTAATGAATTGATTTTCTCTAATGATCTGTTCATCAGCGTCAGAATGCTCTTGCCACAGGCTTTGAGAACATCACAGAAGCTCCTGCCCCAGTCACTCTGTACTGCATTCCCCAGCACCAAACTTTATTTTAAATATCTCCCCCACCCCTAGCTCTGTACTTAGTCTTCTCATCTCAAATGTATTTTAGTGGAAAGGTGTATTTTAGTGAATCACTGTCTCTCTCCCATGTGCATCTATGTTAAAGTCAACAGACAATTATAATGCAAAGAATGTTTATTATCAAAATTCTGACAAGCAAACATAATTTGAGAACAATTGAAGTGAACTGTCACTTACAGCAACACAAACCAGTCTTTCCTGTATCAAATACTGATTTGCATCGACAGTGGTCCCTGGACGTAACAGTTGGATGTACACGTTTCAGGTGGTAAGAGCTGTCGACTGACAAATAAACACAAGCTCAAAGCTCGTTCCTTCACTAAATTCAAAGCTTCATGTCCAAACCCAAGACTGTGGAAGTTTAACCAACACTAAAGGAAGCATCAGTTGCCATTGGTAACAGCATCCGTCTCCATTTCCTCCTCCTCAACTTCTTCTGTAGGACCTGCAAACACAACACACTGTGACTATCATTTT
Source organism: Hypanus sabinus (assembly GCF_030144855.1). Lineage (NCBI taxonomy): Eukaryota > Metazoa > Chordata > Chondrichthyes > Myliobatiformes > Dasyatidae > Hypanus > Hypanus sabinus. The sequence continues at coordinate 11,664,082 of NC_082733.1, read as the reverse complement.
AAATTTGCTACCCAGAGATGAAAGATTTCAATAAGGGTCAATAAAAGCTGCACGGAACCAGGAGTTTACAACTCAGCCACAGACAGAATACAATTTCCAACTCAAAACACTTTAGAGAAAGAACCTGCAGAGTAGGGGATTGAGTATGTCAGCATGAATGATCAAGAGTCACTGCTTCAGCAAGCAGATTCCATTTGAAGACTTGGTTCAATTATTCACCAAAGCTTTCCCACCAGCAAGTGGAAACACCATCGGTAACAGCCACACAGCTGGCTGCTGGGACGGTGCTACTCATATACATTGGGAGGCATTACAGTGACTTCCAAAGCAATTGTTCCACTCCACCTTTCTTCATAGAATGAGCTTACTATGAGGAAAGAGAAAACACTTCAGGGATGCTCTCCAAGTGTCAATGAAAAATTGCACCCCCCCCCTCCGACTGATAAGGTAATGCAGGGATGCAGGGAATGTTTATAAGCCTGGTTGCTGGGACAGTGGGACTACCATGCAAGAAGAGGATGAGTAATCAGAACTCCACACCACTAAAAATAGCTTAGAAATGAGAAAAAATGGAGCAAGGACAGTTTAATGACTCGACAGGGTAGAACGAGAACTCTTCTCACAACTAGAGCTTAGAACCATGGGTTACAGCCTCAAATTGGTGTTAGGGAATGCAGGACATAAATTAGGAGAAACTCCTTAACAAAAAAAAAGCAACTCTTTGTAAATCTTTATCCCAAGGACCACGAGCTCGATCATCAACAGCAATCAAAATGGAGATTAATAGATTTCTGCATCTTTTCCAACATTTCCTTGAGGCATGGTGGTGTGGGGCATTGTTTCATTAAAAGCACAATATTGGCGTCAGCAATGATTGTCAAAGCCTCTCATATGCAAATTGAGCACCATGCTGTTAAATGTTCCACGAGCATAACTGGGTGCATACACCTACATTGTTGCTGCTATTCCTCTCTGCGCCTTATGGTGTGTCAGGCAGCAACATCGCTGTTTCTTCAGCATTTGTCTGTTTTTTTTAAAATACGCCAAGCTGCTAGCTCAAAGCTCAACCCATCGCGGATGAAAAGCAAGCAAGCAGCCAGATGGATTTGAATGCAAAACCAGTCACCAGCAGACAGCACGCAAGCCTACGTACTGTTAAATAATTTAGCTCCCCCCACCATGCTCATATCTTGGTTTGGAAAGATGCAGTTACAGGTTGGCCAGGAACTTTGCTTCTGTAATCATGAATTGTTTTGGACATCTTGTGAACTTTCCCTACACTTCATCATGGTTGAAGTTACAATTCCAAGGCACTTCAAGCAACAAGAATTTCTTCCTAGTGGATGTTTCTTTCCTCTAATTGTAGTTTGAGGAAGGTGGGGCACTGAGGCCAATGGCTGAGGGGGTCACGTATGCAAGCACAGCAAGGTTGGATGTTGCGGGTTGATGTTCAGCCTCAGAGCTCAATATTACATCAATAATTTGTAACCACAGTTGAGCTGTACAGTCCATGCAGCCAGGTTTCTACCTGTCAGCTTATACTAAGATTTGAGAGTGGAGGTGGCAAGGTCTGTTGACATATAAAAAAAATGGCCTTTGTTTATAGGAAATGCAGATCTACCGAGAGACTTGGACAAAGGGCTAGCAGAACCAAACTACAATTATAGAAAATTTAAAGCACAGACCATTTAGCGCCACATATCTACGGGGAAATAGAGCAACCAATCTAACCTCACATTCCATCATCATGTCATAGCTTTTCTTGTCCAAATCCAAGTTACAGCTCAAACATGTGGTTTGCTACCTCTTATCAATCTTTCTGATAGTGAATTCCATATCACAGGCTGAAAAGAGCCATCTTTCAACTGATTTTAAATAGAAATCCTCCGATTTTTGACAGATACTCTATCTAGATCCTTCAAACACCACAATTAAATCTCCCCAAATCTACTGTTCTAGAAATCCAACCCCATCTGATCTTTCATCAGAAAAATCCCATCTTCAATCTCAAAGGCTTAAGCTTGAGCAATTGGGATAAACTTTAATGGGAATCCAGTCAATGTTTATGAAAGGTGAGACAGGGCTTTGTACAATCTCACTAACAGTTTGTTTCTTTTTGAATAGTGCAGGGGTTCCCAACCTTCTTCATGCCCTGGACTAATGGAGGGATCCATGGACCCCAGGTTGGGAACGCCTGAGATTCTAATGGCATAGGGAATTCAGCATCAGAAAGTAGAATAATTAGTCTGCATAAAACAATGCAACACATTACTGGCAGATTGGGCTTGGTGGGGAAAAAAATGAACTTTCCTTGCCCCGGACCATTTGATTTTGCAGTGCTTGCTTCTGACTCAAGATTTCCTACTACTCACCAGTCTTGTCTCTGCCTGGGATTTGTCCAGCCTGTAGCATCCCTTTCAGCTTTTCCACCTCAGCCAGAGTTGATGCATTTGCAATAGCATTCTGCAAATGGAACAAAAACAACAGGTTTGAAACAGTCTTGTTGTTGTCCAATAAATATGTCATCCTTTGTCCTCTTCATAGGCCTGCTGTTTCTGTAATTGCCACAGCAACCAGTTGCCCCCATCGTGAAGGAGATAACAATGTACCAAACACTCAAAGCAAGGAAAACCTTGGGGCTTTGGAACTAATACTTGCCAAAGCTACTGAGAATATTTTGAAAAAAAAAGGACAAGTCTTCTGCAGAAAAAATATTTTGGCATCATGGGTAATAGGTAGTGACTTTATACACAAGAGAAATTATACTACCCTTATGTATTAATTCTTATATTATATTGTATTAATCCGTTAGTCTCGTGAGACCATGGATTTGCACCTTGGAAAGTTTCCAGGGTGCAGGCCTGGGCAGGGTTGTATGGGAGACCGGCAGTTGCCCAAGCTGCAAGCCTCCCCCTCTCCACACCACCAATGTTGTCCAAGGGAAGGGCACTTCGGCACTTGGCACTGGTTGTCGCAGAGCAATGTGTTGTTAAGTGTCTTGCT